>NW_027181926.1:0-440305 GCF_029961685.1 Aristolochia californica | reverse complement strand
TAAAATTTACATTTTTTTGTGATCTATTTACCTTTTTTTGTTTACGGCATGAAGGGAGAACGAAAACTCAATGTTTTGATTTAATAAAAAAGTGTACATCTAAACTGGAGATGCACAATGCAGAAATGTGGAGAGATATAATACCAAAGAGTGTCTGTGATTTTTCAGGATTGTGAGCTCTTTTCAGTTTTTACTTCTCAGGGTTTACAATCGTCGGGAAAAGGGAGAGGCGGGGGATTTTTAATTGAGTGTTGACTCCCAATCCGCAAGTCATTTCTTACAATAATATAGCCCGTTACGAATGAAAAATCACTTTACAATCATCTATGATTGTTAGGTCAGCTTTTTGCAAACGGGCAAAATAATGGCTTGTTTGACTCGGGTAAATATCCCACCGCACGTTCACTAGAGAATTTAATGAGCGTATGTTATTCTCTTTAAAAGCTTTGGATCCATAGGTCATTTGCATCTTTAACATGCTTGAAGCTTGCATATCCATTTTTAAAACACGTGTGGAACAAATCTCTTTCTTGTAAAATTCCAAGCTATTAGGGTTGCACTAGTTGAATTTCCCAAACTTGGATAACAAAAGTTTTGTGTTAATTTTTGGTGTGTGAAAAAAATTTTTTACTTACATTTGTTATTGTTTTAAATTTTTTCCATACATAAACTCAAAAATTTTCATTTTGCTGTGATCTATTTGCCTTTTTATGTTTACGGGATGGAGGGAGAGTGAAAACTCAAAGTTTTGATTTAAGAAAAAAGTGTACATCTAAAATGGAGACGCACAGTGCACAAATGTAGAGAGAGATACTTACAATGAGTGTCTGCAATTTTTAGGGAATTTAAGCTCTCTTTTTAGTTTTTATATCTCAGGTTTTGCAATCGTCGGGAAAAGGGGAAGGCGGGGTGTTTTTAACTGAGTGTTGACTCCCAATCCGTAAGTCATTTCTTACAAAAATATAGCCCGTTACGGATGATAAATAACTTTACAATCATCTATGATTGTTAGGTAAGCTTTTTGTGAACGGGCAAAATAATGGCTAGTTCGATTCCGGTAAATATCCCACCGCACGTTCATTGAGAATTTAATGAGCTTTTGTTATTCTCTTTAAAAGCTTTGGATCCATAGGTCATTTGCATCTTTAACATGTTTCAAGCATGCATATCCATTTTTAAAACACGTGTAGAAGAAATCTCTTTCTTGTAAAATTCCATGCAATTAGGGTTGAACTAGTGGAATTTCTCAAACTTGGAAAACAAAACTTTTGTGTTCATTTGTGGTGTGTGAGTAAATTTTCTGTACTTACATTTGTTATTGTTTTAATTTTTTTCACACATAAACTCGAAAATTTTCATTTTGTTGTGATCTATTTGCCTTTTTTGGTTTACAGGATGAAGGGAGAGCGAAAACTCAAAGTTTTGATTTAAGAAAAAAGTGTACATCTAAAATGGAGATGCACAATGCACAATTGTAGGGAGAGATAACTCCAAAGAGTGTTTGTAATTTTTAGGGATTGTAAGATCTTTTTAGTTTTTGTATCTCAGGTTTTGCAATCGTCGGGAAAACATGGAGGCGTGCTATTTTTAACTGACTGTTGACTCCCGATCCGTATGTCTTTTCTTACAAAAATATAGCCCGTTACTCATGATAAATCACATTACAATCATCTATGATTCTTAGGTCAGCTTTTTGAAAACGGGCAAAATAATGGCTTCTTTCACTCGGGTGAATATCCCACCGCACGTTCACTTCAGAATTTAATGAGTGTTTGTTATTCTAATTAAAAGCTTTGGATCCATAGGTCATTTGCATCTTTAACGTGTTTCAAGCATGCATATCCATTTTTAAAACACGTCTAGAAGAATTCTCTTTCTTGTAAAATTTCAAGCTATTAGGGTTGAACTAGTGGAATTTCCCAAACTTGGATAACACAAAATTTTGTGTTCAATTGTGGTGTGTGAATAAATTTTCATTACTTACATTTGTTAATGTTTTAATTTTTTTCCATACATAAACTCTAAAATTTACATTTTTTTGTGATCTATTTACCTTTTTTTGTTTACGGCATGAAGGGAGAACGAAAACTCAATGTTTTGATTTAATAAAAAAGTGTACATCTAAACTGGAGATGCACAATGCAGAAATGTGGAGAGATATAATACCAAAGAGTGTCTGTGATTTTTCAGGATTGTGAGCTCTTTTCAGTTTTTACTTCTCAGGGTTTACAATCGTCGGGAAAAGGGAGAGGCGGGGGATTTTTAATTGAGTGTTGACTCCCAATCCGCAAGTCATTTCTTACAATAATATAGCCCGTTACGAATGAAAAATCACTTTACAATCATCTATGATTGTTAGGTCAGCTTTTTGCAAACGGGCAAAATAATGGCTTGTTTGACTCGGGTAAATATCCCACCGCACGTTCACTAGAGAATTTAATGAGCGTATGTTATTCTCTTTAAAAGCTTTGGATCCATAGGTCATTTGCATCTTTAACATGCTTGAAGCTTGCATATCCATTTTTAAAACACGTGTGGAACAAATCTCTTTCTTGTAAAATTCCAAGCTATTAGGGTTGCACTAGTTGAATTTCCCAAACTTGGATAACAAAAGTTTTGTGTTAATTTTTGGTGTGTGAAAAAATTTTTTTACTTACATTTGTTATTGTTTTAAATTTTTTCCATACATAAACTCAAAAATTTTCATTTTGCTGTGATCTATTTGCCTTTTTATGTTTACGGGATGGAGGGAGAGTGAAAACTCAAAGTTTTGATTTAAGAAAAAAGTGTACATCTAAAATGGAGACGCACAGTGCACAAATGTAGAGAGAGATACTTACAATGAGTGTCTGCAATTTTTAGGGAATTTAAGCTCTCTTTTTAGTTTTTATATCTCAGGTTTTGCAATCGTCGGGAAAAGGGGAAGGCGGGGTGTTTTTAACTGAGTGTTGACTCCCAATCCGTAAGTCATTTCTTACAAAAATATAGCCCGTTACGGATGATAAATAACTTTACAATCATCTATGATTGTTAGGTAAGCTTTTTGTGAACGGGCAAAATAATGGCTAGTTCGATTCCGGTAAATATCCCACCGCACGTTCATTGAGAATTTAATGAGCTTTTGTTATTCTCTTTAAAAGCTTTGGATCCATAGGTCATTTGCATCTTTAACATGTTTCAAGCATGCATATCCATTTTTAAAACACGTGTAGAAGAAATCTCTTTCTTGTAAAATTCCATGCAATTAGGGTTGAACTAGTGGAATTTCTCAAACTTGGAAAACAAAACTTTTGTGTTCATTTGTGGTGTGTGAGTAAATTTTCTGTACTTACATTTGTTATTGTTTTAATTTTTTTCACACATAAACTCGAAAATTTTCATTTTGTTGTGATCTATTTGCCTTTTTTGGTTTACAGGATGAAGGGAGAGCGAAAACTCAAAGTTTTGATTTAAGAAAAAAGTGTACATCTAAAATGGAGATGCACAATGCACAATTGTAGGGAGAGATAACTCCAAAGAGTGTTTGTAATTTTTAGGGATTGTAAGATCTTTTTAGTTTTTGTATCTCAGGTTTTGCAATCGTCGGGAAAACATGGAGGCGTGCTATTTTTAACTGACTGTTGACTCCCGATCCGTATGTCTTTTCTTACAAAAATATAGCCCGTTACTCATGATAAATCACATTACAATCATCTATGATTCTTAGGTCAGCTTTTTGAAAACGGGCAAAATAATGGCTTCTTTCACTCGGGTGAATATCCCACCGCACGTTCACTTCAGAATTTAATGAGTGTTTGTTATTCTAATTAAAAGCTTTGGATCCATAGGTCATTTGCATCTTTAACGTGTTTCAAGCATGCATATCCATTTTTAAAACACGTCTAGAAGAATTCTCTTTCTTGTAAAATTTCAAGCTATTAGGGTTGAACTAGTGGAATTTCCCAAACTTGGATAACACAAAATTTTGTGTTCAATTGTGGTGTGTGAATAAATTTTCATTACTTACATTTGTTAATGTTTTAATTTTTTTCCATACATAAACTCTAAAATTTACATTTTTTTGTGATCTATTTACCTTTTTTTGTTTACGGCATGAAGGGAGAACGAAAACTCAATGTTTTGATTTAATAAAAAAGTGTACATCTAAACTGGAGATGCACAATGCAGAAATGTGGAGAGATATAATACCAAAGAGTGTCTGTGATTTTTCAGGATTGTGAGCTCTTTTCAGTTTTTACTTCTCAGGGTTTACAATCGTCGGGAAAAGGGAGAGGCGGGGGATTTTTAATTGAGTGTTGACTCCCAATCCGCAAGTCATTTCTTACAATAATATAGCCCGTTACGAATGAAAAATCACTTTACAATCATCTATGATTGTTAGGTCAGCTTTTTGCAAACGGGCAAAATAATGGCTTGTTTGACTCGGGTAAATATCCCACCGCACGTTCACTAGAGAATTTAATGAGCGTATGTTATTCTCTTTAAAAGCTTTGGATCCATAGGTCATTTGCATCTTTAACATGCTTGAAGCTTGCATATCCATTTTTAAAACACGTGTGGAACAAATCTCTTTCTTGTAAAATTCCAAGCTATTAGGGTTGCACTAGTTGAATTTCCCAAACTTGGATAACAAAAGTTTTGTGTTAATTTTTGGTGTGTGAAAAAATTTTTTTACTTACATTTGTTATTGTTTTAAATTTTTTCCATACATAAACTCAAAAATTTTCATTTTGCTGTGATCTATTTGCCTTTTTATGTTTACGGGATGGAGGGAGAGTGAAAACTCAAAGTTTTGATTTAAGAAAAAAGTGTACATCTAAAATGGAGACGCACAGTGCACAAATGTAGAGAGAGATACTTACAATGAGTGTCTGCAATTTTTAGGGAATTTAAGCTCTCTTTTTAGTTTTTATATCTCAGGTTTTGCAATCGTCGGGAAAAGGGGAAGGCGGGGTGTTTTTAACTGAGTGTTGACTCCCAATCCGTAAGTCATTTCTTACAAAAATATAGCCCGTTACGGATGATAAATAACTTTACAATCATCTATGATTGTTAGGTAAGCTTTTTGTGAACGGGCAAAATAATGGCTAGTTCGATTCCGGTAAATATCCCACCGCACGTTCATTGAGAATTTAATGAGCTTTTGTTATTCTCTTTAAAAGCTTTGGATCCATAGGTCATTTGCATCTTTAACATGTTTCAAGCATGCATATCCATTTTTAAAACACGTGTAGAAGAAATCTCTTTCTTGTAAAATTCCATGCAATTAGGGTTGAACTAGTGGAATTTCTCAAACTTGGAAAACAAAACTTTTGTGTTCATTTGTGGTGTGTGAGTAAATTTTCTGTACTTACATTTGTTATTGTTTTAATTTTTTTCACACATAAACTCGAAAATTTTCATTTTGTTGTGATCTATTTGCCTTTTTTGGTTTACAGGATGAAGGGAGAGCGAAAACTCAAAGTTTTGATTTAAGAAAAAAGTGTACATCTAAAATGGAGATGCACAATGCACAATTGTAGGGAGAGATAACTCCAAAGAGTGTTTGTAATTTTTAGGGATTGTAAGATCTTTTTAGTTTTTGTATCTCAGGTTTTGCAATCGTCGGGAAAACATGGAGGCGTGCTATTTTTAACTGACTGTTGACTCCCGATCCGTATGTCTTTTCTTACAAAAATATAGCCCGTTACTCATGATAAATCACATTACAATCATCTATGATTCTTAGGTCAGCTTTTTGAAAACGGGCAAAATAATGGCTTCTTTCACTCGGGTGAATATCCCACCGCACGTTCACTTCAGAATTTAATGAGTGTTTGTTATTCTAATTAAAAGCTTTGGATCCATAGGTCATTTGCATCTTTAACGTGTTTCAAGCATGCATATCCATTTTTAAAACACGTCTAGAAGAATTCTCTTTCTTGTAAAATTTCAAGCTATTAGGGTTGAACTAGTGGAATTTCCCAAACTTGGATAACACAAAATTTTGTGTTCAATTGTGGTGTGTGAATAAATTTTCATTACTTACATTTGTTAATGTTTTAATTTTTTTCCATACATAAACTCTAAAATTTACATTTTTTTGTGATCTATTTACCTTTTTTTGTTTACGGCATGAAGGGAGAACGAAAACTCAATGTTTTGATTTAATAAAAAAGTGTACATCTAAACTGGAGATGCACAATGCACAAATGTGGAGAGATATAATACCAAAGAGTGTCTGTGATTTTTCAGGATTGTGAGCTCTTTTCAGTTTTTACTTCTCAGGGTTTACAATCGTCGGGAAAAGGGAGAGGCGGGGGATTTTTAATTGAGTGTTGACTCCCAATCCGCAAGTCATTTCTTACAATAATATAGCCCGTTACGAATGAAAAATCACTTTACAATCATCTATGATTGTTAGGTCAGCTTTTTGCAAACGGGCAAAATAATGGCTTGTTTGACTCGGGTAAATATCCCACCGCACGTTCACTAGAGAATTTAATGAGCGTATGTTATTCTCTTTAAAAGCTTTGGATCCATAGGTCATTTGCATCTTTAACATGCTTGAAGCTTGCATATCCATTTTTAAAACACGTGTGGAACAAATCTCTTTCTTGTAAAATTCCAAGCTATTAGGGTTGCACTAGTTGAATTTCCCAAACTTGGATAACAAAAGTTTTGTGTTAATTTTTGGTGTGTGAAAAAATTTTTTTACTTACATTTGTTATTGTTTTAAATTTTTTCCATACATAAACTCATAAATTTTCATTTTGCTGTGATCTATTTGCCTTTTTATGTTTACGGGATGGAGGGAGAGTGAAAACTCAAAGTTTTGATTTAAGAAAAAAGTGTACATCTAAAATGGAGACGCACAGTGCACAAATGTAGAGAGAGATACTTACAATGAGTGTCTGCAATTTTTAGGGAATTTAAGCTCTCTTTTTAGTTTTTATATCTCAGGTTTTGCAATCGTCGGGAAAAGGGGAAGGCGGGGTGTTTTTAACTGAGTGTTGACTCCCAATCCGTAAGTCATTTCTTACAAAAATATAGCCCGTTACGGATGATAAATAACTTTACAATCATCTATGATTGTTAGGTAAGCTTTTTGTGAACGGGCAAAATAATGGCTAGTTCGATTCCGGTAAATATCCCACCGCACGTTCATTGAGAATTTAATGAGCTTTTGTTATTCTCTTTAAAAGCTTTGGATCCATAGGTCATTTGCATCTTTAACATGTTTCAAGCATGCATATCCATTTTTAAAACACGTGTAGAAGAAATCTCTTTCTTGTAAAATTCCATGCAATTAGGGTTGAACTAGTGGAATTTCTCAAACTTGGAAAACAAAACTTTTGTGTTCATTTGTGGTGTGTGAGTAAATTTTCTGTACTTACATTTGTTATTGTTTTAATTTTTTTCACACATAAACTCGAAAATTTTCATTTTGTTGTGATCTATTTGCCTTTTTTGGTTTACAGGATGAAGGGAGAGCGAAAACTCAAAGTTTTGATTTAAGAAAAAAGTGTACATCTAAAATGGAGATGCACAATGCACAATTGTAGGGAGAGATAACTCCAAAGAGTGTTTGTAATTTTTAGGGATTGTAAGATCTTTTTAGTTTTTGTATCTCAGGTTTTGCAATCGTCGGGAAAACATGGAGGCGTGCTATTTTTAACTGACTGTTGACTCCCGATCCGTATGTCTTTTCTTACAAAAATATAGCCCGTTACTCATGATAAATCACATTACAATCATCTATGATTCTTAGGTCAGCTTTTTGAAAACGGGCAAAATAATGGCTTCTTTCACTCGGGTGAATATCCCACCGCACGTTCACTTCAGAATTTAATGAGTGTTTGTTATTCTAATTAAAAGCTTTGGATCCATAGGTCATTTGCATCTTTAACGTGTTTCAAGCATGCATATCCATTTTTAAAACACGTCTAGAAGAATTCTCTTTCTTGTAAAATTTCAAGCTATTAGGGTTGAACTAGTGGAATTTCCCAAACTTGGATAACACAAAATTTTGTGTTCAATTGTGGTGTGTGAATAAATTTTCATTACTTACATTTGTTAATGTTTTAATTTTTTTCCATACATAAACTCTAAAATTTACATTTTTTTGTGATCTATTTACCTTTTTTTGTTTACGGCATGAAGGGAGAACGAAAACTCAATGTTTTGATTTAATAAAAAAGTGTACATCTAAACTGGAGATGCACAATGCACAAATGTGGAGAGATATAATACCAAAGAGTGTCTGTGATTTTTCAGGATTGTGAGCTCTTTTCAGTTTTTACTTCTCAGGGTTTACAATCGTCGGGAAAAGGGAGAGGCGGGGGATTTTTAATTGAGTGTTGACTCCCAATCCGCAAGTCATTTCTTACAATAATATAGCCCGTTACGAATGAAAAATCACTTTACAATCATCTATGATTGTTAGGTCAGCTTTTTGCAAACGGGCAAAATAATGGCTTGTTTGACTCGGGTAAATATCCCACCGCACGTTCACTAGAGAATTTAATGAGCGTATGTTATTCTCTTTAAAAGCTTTGGATCCATAGGTCATTTGCATCTTTAACATGCTTGAAGCTTGCATATCCATTTTTAAAACACGTGTGGAACAAATCTCTTTCTTGTAAAATTCCAAGCTATTAGGGTTGCACTAGTTGAATTTCCCAAACTTGGATAACAAAAGTTTTGTGTTAATTTTTGGTGTGTGAAAAAATTTTTTTACTTACATTTGTTATTGTTTTAAATTTTTTCCATACATAAACTCAAAAATTTTCATTTTGCTGTGATCTATTTGCCTTTTTATGTTTACGGGATGGAGGGAGAGTGAAAACTCAAAGTTTTGATTTAAGAAAAAAGTGTACATCTAAAATGGAGACGCACAGTGCACAAATGTAGAGAGAGATACTTACAATGAGTGTCTGCAATTTTTAGGGAATTTAAGCTCTCTTTTTAGTTTTTATATCTCAGGTTTTGCAATCGTCGGGAAAAGGGGAAGGCGGGGTGTTTTTAACTGAGTGTTGACTCCCAATCCGTAAGTCATTTCTTACAAAAATATAGCCCGTTACGGATGATAAATAACTTTACAATCATCTATGATTGTTAGGTAAGCTTTTTGTGAACGGGCAAAATAATGGCTAGTTCGATTCCGGTAAATATCCCACCGCACGTTCATTGAGAATTTAATGAGCTTTTGTTATTCTCTTTAAAAGCTTTGGATCCATAGGTCATTTGCATCTTTAACATGTTTCAAGCATGCATATCCATTTTTAAAACACGTGTAGAAGAAATCTCTTTCTTGTAAAATTCCATGCAATTAGGGTTGAACTAGTGGAATTTCTCAAACTTGGAAAACAAAACTTTTGTGTTCATTTGTGGTGTGTGAGTAAATTTTTTGTACTTACATTTGTTATTGTTTTAATTTTTTTCACACATAAACTCGAAAATTTTCATTTTGTTGTGATCTATTTGCCTTTTTTGGTTTACAGGATGAAGGGAGAGCGAGAACTCAAAGTTTTGATTTAAGAAAAAAGTGTACATCTAAAATGGAGATGCACAATGCACAATTGTAGGGAGAGATAACTCCAAAGAGTGTTTGTAATTTTTAGGGATTGTAAGATCTTTTTAGTTTTTGTATCTCAGGTTTTGCAATCGTCGGGAAAACATGGAGGCGTGCTATTTTTAACTGACTGTTGACTCCCGATCCGTATGTCTTTTCTTACAAAAATATAGCCCGTTACTCATGATAAATCACATTACAATCATCTATGATTCTTAGGTCAGCTTTTTGAAAACGGGCAAAATAATGGCTTCTTTCACTCGGGTGAATATCCCACCGCACGTTCACTTCAGAATTTAATGAGTGTTTGTTATTCTAATTAAAAGCTTTGGATCCATAGGTCATTTGCATCTTTAACGTGTTTCAAGCATGCATATCCATTTTTAAAACACGTCTAGAAGAATTCTCTTTCTTGTAAAATTTCAAGCTATTAGGGTTGAACTAGTGGAATTTCCCAAACTTGGATAACACAAAATTTTGTGTTCAATTGTGGTGTGTGAATAAATTTTCATTACTTACATTTGTTAATGTTTTAATTTTTTTCCATACATAAACTCTAAAATTTACATTTTTTTGTGATCTATTTACCTTTTTTTGTTTACGGCATGAAGGGAGAACGAAAACTCAATGTTTTGATTTAATAAAAAAGTGTACATCTAAACTGGAGATGCACAATGCAGAAATGTGGAGAGATATAATACCAAAGAGTGTCTGTGATTTTTCAGGATTGTGAGCTCTTTTCAGTTTTTACTTCTCAGGGTTTACAATCGTCGGGAAAAGGGAGAGGCGGGGGATTTTTAATTGAGTGTTGACTCCCAATCCGCAAGTCATTTCTTACAATAATATAGCCCGTTACGAATGAAAAATCACTTTACAATCATCTATGATTGTTAGGTCAGCTTTTTGCAAACGGGCAAAATAATGGCTTGTTTGACTCGGGTAAATATCCCACCGCACGTTCACTAGAGAATTTAATGAGCGTATGTTATTCTCTTTAAAAGCTTTGGATCCATAGGTCATTTGCATCTTTAACATGCTTGAAGCTTGCATATCCATTTTTAAAACACGTGTGGAACAAATCTCTTTCTTGTAAAATTCCAAGCTATTAGGGTTGCACTAGTTGAATTTCCCAAACTTGGATAACAAAAGTTTTGTGTTAATTTTTGGTGTGTGAAAAAATTTTTTTACTTACATTTGTTATTGTTTTAAATTTTTTCCATACATAAACTCAAAAATTTTCATTTTGCTGTGATCTATTTGCCTTTTTATGTTTACGGGATGGAGGGAGAGTGAAAACTCAAAGTTTTGATTTAAGAAAAAAGTGTACATCTAAAATGGAGACGCACAGTGCACAAATGTAGAGAGAGATACTTACAATGAGTGTCTGCAATTTTTAGGGAATTTAAGCTCTCTTTTTAGTTTTTATATCTCAGGTTTTGCAATCGTCGGGAAAAGGGGAAGGCGGGGTGTTTTTAACTGAGTGTTGACTCCCAATCCGTAAGTCATTTCTTACAAAAATATAGCCCGTTACGGATGATAAATAACTTTACAATCATCTATGATTGTTAGGTAAGCTTTTTGTGAACGGGCAAAATAATGGCTAGTTCGATTCCGGTAAATATCCCACCGCACGTTCATTGAGAATTTAATGAGCTTTTGTTATTCTCTTTAAAAGCTTTGGATCCATAGGTCATTTGCATCTTTAACATGTTTCAAGCATGCATATCCATTTTTAAAACACGTGTAGAAGAAATCTCTTTCTTGTAAAATTCCATGCAATTAGGGTTGAACTAGTGGAATTTCTCAAACTTGGAAAACAAAACTTTTGTGTTCATTTGTGGTGTGTGAGTAAATTTTTTGTACTTACATTTGTTATTGTTTTAATTTTTTTCACACATAAACTCGAAAATTTTCATTTTGTTGTGATCTATTTGCCTTTTTTGGTTTACAGGATGAAGGGAGAGCGAGAACTCAAAGTTTTGATTTAAGAAAAAAGTGTACATCTAAAATGGAGATGCACAATGCACAATTGTAGGGAGAGATAACTCCAAAGAGTGTTTGTAATTTTTAGGGATTGTAAGATCTTTTTAGTTTTTGTATCTCAGGTTTTGCAATCGTCGGGAAAACATGGAGGCGTGCTATTTTTAACTGACTGTTGACTCCCGATCCGTATGTCTTTTCTTACAAAAATATAGCCCGTTACTCATGATAAATCACATTACAATCATCTATGATTCTTAGGTCAGCTTTTTGAAAACGGGCAAAATAATGGCTTCTTTCACTCGGGTGAATATCCCACCGCACGTTCACTTCAGAATTTAATGAGTGTTTGTTATTCTAATTAAAAGCTTTGGATCCATAGGTCATTTGCATCTTTAACGTGTTTCAAGCATGCATATCCATTTTTAAAACACGTCTAGAAGAATTCTCTTTCTTGTAAAATTTCAAGCTATTAGGGTTGAACTAGTGGAATTTCCCAAACTTGGATAACACAAAATTTTGTGTTCAATTGTGGTGTGTGAATAAATTTTCATTACTTACATTTGTTAATGTTTTAATTTTTTTCCATACATAAACTCTAAAATTTACATTTTTTTGTGATCTATTTACCTTTTTTTGTTTACGGCATGAAGGGAGAACGAAAACTCAATGTTTTGATTTAATAAAAAAGTGTACATCTAAACTGGAGATGCACAATGCAGAAATGTGGAGAGATATAATACCAAAGAGTGTCTGTGATTTTTCAGGATTGTGAGCTCTTTTCAGTTTTTACTTCTCAGGGTTTACAATCGTCGGGAAAAGGGAGAGGCGGGGGATTTTTAATTGAGTGTTGACTCCCAATCCGCAAGTCATTTCTTACAATAATATAGCCCGTTACGAATGAAAAATCACTTTACAATCATCTATGATTGTTAGGTCAGCTTTTTGCAAACGGGCAAAATAATGGCTTGTTTGACTCGGGTAAATATCCCACCGCACGTTCACTAGAGAATTTAATGAGCGTATGTTATTCTCTTTAAAAGCTTTGGATCCATAGGTCATTTGCATCTTTAACATGCTTGAAGCTTGCATATCCATTTTTAAAACACGTGTGGAACAAATCTCTTTCTTGTAAAATTCCAAGCTATTAGGGTTGCACTAGTTGAATTTCCCAAACTTGGATAACAAAAGTTTTGTGTTAATTTTTGGTGTGTGAAAAAATTTTTTTACTTACATTTGTTATTGTTTTAAATTTTTTCCATACATAAACTCAAAAATTTTCATTTTGCTGTGATCTATTTGCCTTTTTATGTTTACGGGATGGAGGGAGAGTGAAAACTCAAAGTTTTGATTTAAGAAAAAAGTGTACATCTAAAATGGAGACGCACAGTGCACAAATGTAGAGAGAGATACTTACAATGAGTGTCTGCAATTTTTAGGGAATTTAAGCTCTCTTTTTAGTTTTTATATCTCAGGTTTTGCAATCGTCGGGAAAAGGGGAAGGCGGGGTGTTTTTAACTGAGTGTTGACTCCCAATCCGTAAGTCATTTCTTACAAAAATATAGCCCGTTACGGATGATAAATAACTTTACAATCATCTATGATTGTTAGGTAAGCTTTTTGTGAACGGGCAAAATAATGGCTAGTTCGATTCCGGTAAATATCCCACCGCACGTTCATTGAGAATTTAATGAGCTTTTGTTATTCTCTTTAAAAGCTTTGGATCCATAGGTCATTTGCATCTTTAACATGTTTCAAGCATGCATATCCATTTTTAAAACACGTGTAGAAGAAATCTCTTTCTTGTAAAATTCCATGCAATTAGGGTTGAACTAGTGGAATTTCTCAAACTTGGAAAACAAAACTTTTGTGTTCATTTGTGGTGTGTGAGTAAATTTTCTGTACTTACATTTGTTATTGTTTTAATTTTTTTCACACATAAACTCGAAAATTTTCATTTTGTTGTGATCTATTTGCCTTTTTTGGTTTACAGGATGAAGGGAGAGCGAAAACTCAAAGTTTTGATTTAAGAAAAAAGTGTACATCTAAAATGGAGATGCACAATGCACAATTGTAGGGAGAGATAACTCCAAAGAGTGTTTGTAATTTTTAGGGATTGTAAGATCTTTTTAGTTTTTGTATCTCAGGTTTTGCAATCGTCGGGAAAACATGGAGGCGTGCTATTTTTAACTGACTGTTGACTCCCGATCCGTATGTCTTTTCTTACAAAAATATAGCCCGTTACTCATGATAAATCACATTACAATCATCTATGATTCTTAGGTCAGCTTTTTGAAAACGGGCAAAATAATGGCTTCTTTCACTCGGGTGAATATCCCACCGCACGTTCACTTCAGAATTTAATGAGTGTTTGTTATTCTAATTAAAAGCTTTGGATCCATAGGTCATTTGCATCTTTAACGTGTTTCAAGCATGCATATCCATTTTTAAAACACGTCTAGAAGAATTCTCTTTCTTGTAAAATTTCAAGCTATTAGGGTTGAACTAGTGGAATTTCCCAAACTTGGATAACACAAAATTTTGTGTTCAATTGTGGTGTGTGAATAAATTTTCATTACTTACATTTGTTAATGTTTTAATTTTTTTCCATACATAAACTCTAAAATTTACATTTTTTTGTGATCTATTTACCTTTTTTTGTTTACGGCATGAAGGGAGAACGAAAACTCAATGTTTTGATTTAATAAAAAAGTGTACATCTAAACTGGAGATGCACAATGCAGAAATGTGGAGAGATATAATACCAAAGAGTGTCTGTGATTTTTCAGGATTGTGAGCTCTTTTCAGTTTTTACTTCTCAGGGTTTACAATCGTCGGGAAAAGGGAGAGGCGGGGGATTTTTAATTGAGTGTTGACTCCCAATCCGCAAGTCATTTCTTACAATAATATAGCCCGTTACGAATGAAAAATCACTTTACAATCATCTATGATTGTTAGGTCAGCTTTTTGCAAACGGGCAAAATAATGGCTTGTTTGACTCGGGTAAATATCCCACCGCACGTTCACTAGAGAATTTAATGAGCGTATGTTATTCTCTTTAAAAGCTTTGGATCCATAGGTCATTTGCATCTTTAACATGCTTGAAGCTTGCATATCCATTTTTAAAACACGTGTGGAACAAATCTCTTTCTTGTAAAATTCCAAGCTATTAGGGTTGCACTAGTTGAATTTCCCAAACTTGGATAACAAAAGTTTTGTGTTAATTTTTGGTGTGTGAAAAAATTTTTTTACTTACATTTGTTATTGTTTTAAATTTTTTCCATACATAAACTCAAAAATTTTCATTTTGCTGTGATCTATTTGCCTTTTTATGTTTACGGGATGGAGGGAGAGTGAAAACTCAAAGTTTTGATTTAAGAAAAAAGTGTACATCTAAAATGGAGACGCACAGTGCACAAATGTAGAGAGAGATACTTACAATGAGTGTCTGCAATTTTTAGGGAATTTAAGCTCTCTTTTTAGTTTTTATATCTCAGGTTTTGCAATCGTCGGGAAAAGGGGAAGGCGGGGTGTTTTTAACTGAGTGTTGACTCCCAATCCGTAAGTCATTTCTTACAAAAATATAGCCCGTTACGGATGATAAATAACTTTACAATCATCTATGATTGTTAGGTAAGCTTTTTGTGAACGGGCAAAATAATGGCTAGTTCGATTCCGGTAAATATCCCACCGCACGTTCATTGAGAATTTAATGAGCTTTTGTTATTCTCTTTAAAAGCTTTGGATCCATAGGTCATTTGCATCTTTAACATGTTTCAAGCATGCATATCCATTTTTAAAACACGTGTAGAAGAAATCTCTTTCTTGTAAAATTCCATGCAATTAGGGTTGAACTAGTGGAATTTCTCAAACTTGGAAAACAAAACTTTTGTGTTCATTTGTGGTGTGTGAGTAAATTTTCTGTACTTACATTTGTTATTGTTTTAATTTTTTTCACACATAAACTCGAAAATTTTCATTTTGTTGTGATCTATTTGCCTTTTTTGGTTTACAGGATGAAGGGAGAGCGAAAACTCAAAGTTTTGATTTAAGAAAAAAGTGTACATCTAAAATGGAGATGCACAATGCACAATTGTAGGGAGAGATAACTCCAAAGAGTGTTTGTAATTTTTAGGGATTGTAAGATCTTTTTAGTTTTTGTATCTCAGGTTTTGCAATCGTCGGGAAAACATGGAGGCGTGCTATTTTTAACTGACTGTTGACTCCCGATCCGTATGTCTTTTCTTACAAAAATATAGCCCGTTACTCATGATAAATCACATTACAATCATCTATGATTCTTAGGTCAGCTTTTTGAAAACGGGCAAAATAATGGCTTCTTTCACTCGGGTGAATATCCCACCGCACGTTCACTTCAGAATTTAATGAGTGTTTGTTATTCTAATTAAAAGCTTTGGATCCATAGGTCATTTGCATCTTTAACGTGTTTCAAGCATGCATATCCATTTTTAAAACACGTCTAGAAGAATTCTCTTTCTTGTAAAATTTCAAGCTATTAGGGTTGAACTAGTGGAATTTCCCAAACTTGGATAACACAAAATTTTGTGTTCAATTGTGGTGTGTGAATAAATTTTCATTACTTACATTTGTTAATGTTTTAATTTTTTTCCATACATAAACTCTAAAATTTACATTTTTTTGTGATCTATTTACCTTTTTTTGTTTACGGCATGAAGGGAGAACGAAAACTCAATGTTTTGATTTAATAAAAAAGTGTACATCTAAACTGGAGATGCACAATGCAGAAATGTGGAGAGATATAATACCAAAGAGTGTCTGTGATTTTTCAGGATTGTGAGCTCTTTTCAGTTTTTACTTCTCAGGGTTTACAATCGTCGGGAAAAGGGAGAGGCGGGGGATTTTTAATTGAGTGTTGACTCCCAATCCGCAAGTCATTTCTTACAATAATATAGCCCGTTACGAATGAAAAATCACTTTACAATCATCTATGATTGTTAGGTCAGCTTTTTGCAAACGGGCAAAATAATGGCTTGTTTGACTCGGGTAAATATCCCACCGCACGTTCACTAGAGAATTTAATGAGCGTATGTTATTCTCTTTAAAAGCTTTGGATCCATAGGTCATTTGCATCTTTAACATGCTTGAAGCTTGCATATCCATTTTTAAAACACGTGTGGAACAAATCTCTTTCTTGTAAAATTCCAAGCTATTAGGGTTGCACTAGTTGAATTTCCCAAACTTGGATAACAAAAGTTTTGTGTTAATTTTTGGTGTGTGAAAAAAATTTTTTACTTACATTTGTTATTGTTTTAAATTTTTTCCATACATAAACTCAAAAATTTTCATTTTGCTGTGATCTATTTGCCTTTTTATGTTTACGGGATGGAGGGAGAGTGAAAACTCAAAGTTTTGATTTAAGAAAAAAGTGTACATCTAAAATGGAGACGCACAGTGCACAAATGTAGAGAGAGATACTTACAATGAGTGTCTGCAATTTTTAGGGAATTTAAGCTCTCTTTTTAGTTTTTATATCTCAGGTTTTGCAATCGTCGGGAAAAGGGGAAGGCGGGGTGTTTTTAACTGAGTGTTGACTCCCAATCCGTAAGTCATTTCTTACAAAAATATAGCCCGTTACGGATGATAAATAACTTTACAATCATCTATGATTGTTAGGTAAGCTTTTTGTGAACGGGCAAAATAATGGCTAGTTCGATTCCGGTAAATATCCCACCGCACGTTCATTGAGAATTTAATGAGCTTTTGTTATTCTCTTTAAAAGCTTTGGATCCATAGGTCATTTGCATCTTTAACATGTTTCAAGCATGCATATCCATTTTTAAAACACGTGTAGAAGAAATCTCTTTCTTGTAAAATTCCATGCAATTAGGGTTGAACTAGTGGAATTTCTCAAACTTGGAAAACAAAACTTTTGTGTTCATTTGTGGTGTGTGAGTAAATTTTCTGTACTTACATTTGTTATTGTTTTAATTTTTTTCACACATAAACTCGAAAATTTTCATTTTGTTGTGATCTATTTGCCTTTTTTGGTTTACAGGATGAAGGGAGAGCGAAAACTCAAAGTTTTGATTTAAGAAAAAAGTGTACATCTAAAATGGAGATGCACAATGCACAATTGTAGGGAGAGATAACTCCAAAGAGTGTTTGTAATTTTTAGGGATTGTAAGATCTTTTTAGTTTTTGTATCTCAGGTTTTGCAATCGTCGGGAAAACATGGAGGCGTGCTATTTTTAACTGACTGTTGACTCCCGATCCGTATGTCTTTTCTTACAAAAATATAGCCCGTTACTCATGATAAATCACATTACAATCATCTATGATTCTTAGGTCAGCTTTTTGAAAACGGGCAAAATAATGGCTTCTTTCACTCGGGTGAATATCCCACCGCACGTTCACTTCAGAATTTAATGAGTGTTTGTTATTCTAATTAAAAGCTTTGGATCCATAGGTCATTTGCATCTTTAACGTGTTTCAAGCATGCATATCCATTTTTAAAACACGTCTAGAAGAATTCTCTTTCTTGTAAAATTTCAAGCTATTAGGGTTGAACTAGTGGAATTTCCCAAACTTGGATAACACAAAATTTTGTGTTCAATTGTGGTGTGTGAATAAATTTTCATTACTTACATTTGTTAATGTTTTAATTTTTTTCCATACATAAACTCTAAAATTTACATTTTTTTGTGATCTATTTACCTTTTTTTGTTTACGGCATGAAGGGAGAACGAAAACTCAATGTTTTGATTTAATAAAAAAGTGTACATCTAAACTGGAGATGCACAATGCACAAATGTGGAGAGATATAATACCAAAGAGTGTCTGTGATTTTTCAGGATTGTGAGCTCTTTTCAGTTTTTACTTCTCAGGGTTTACAATCGTCGGGAAAAGGGAGAGGCGGGGGATTTTTAATTGAGTGTTGACTCCCAATCCGCAAGTCATTTCTTACAATAATATAGCCCGTTACGAATGAAAAATCACTTTACAATCATCTATGATTGTTAGGTCAGCTTTTTGCAAACGGGCAAAATAATGGCTTGTTTGACTCGGGTAAATATCCCACCGCACGTTCACTAGAGAATTTAATGAGCGTATGTTATTCTCTTTAAAAGCTTTGGATCCATAGGTCATTTGCATCTTTAACATGCTTGAAGCTTGCATATCCATTTTTAAAACACGTGTGGAACAAATCTCTTTCTTGTAAAATTCCAAGCTATTAGGGTTGCACTAGTTGAATTTCCCAAACTTGGATAACAAAAGTTTTGTGTTAATTTTTGGTGTGTGAAAAAAATTTTTTACTTACATTTGTTATTGTTTTAAATTTTTTCCATACATAAACTCAAAATTTTTCATTTTGCTGTGATCTATTTGCCTTTTTATGTTTACGGGATGGAGGGAGAGTGAAAACTCAAAGTTTTGATTTAAGAAAAAAGTGTACATCTAAAATGGAGACGCACAGTGCACAAATGTAGAGAGAGATACTTACAATGAGTGTCTGCAATTTTTAGGGAATTTAAGCTCTCTTTTTAGTTTTTATATCTCAGGTTTTGCAATCGTCGGGAAAAGGGGAAGGCGGGGTGTTTTTAACTGAGTGTTGACTCCCAATCCGTAAGTCATTTCTTACAAAAATATAGCCCGTTACGGATGATAAATAACTTTACAATCATCTATGATTGTTAGGTAAGCTTTTTGTGAACGGGCAAAATAATGGCTAGTTCGATTCCGGTAAATATCCCACCGCACGTTCATTGAGAATTTAATGAGCTTTTGTTATTCTCTTTAAAAGCTTTGGATCCATAGGTCATTTGCATCTTTAACATGTTTCAAGCATGCATATCCATTTTTAAAACACGTGTAGAAGAAATCTCTTTCTTGTAAAATTCCATGCAATTAGGGTTGAACTAGTGGAATTTCTCAAACTTGGAAAACAAAACTTTTGTGTTCATTTGTGGTGTGTGAGTAAATTTTCTGTACTTACATTTGTTATTGTTTTAATTTTTTTCACACATAAACTCGAAAATTTTCATTTTGTTGTGATCTATTTGCCTTTTTTGGTTTACAGGATGAAGGGAGAGCGAAAACTCAAAGTTTTGATTTAAGAAAAAAGTGTACATCTAAAATGGAGATGCACAATGCACAATTGTAGGGAGAGATAACTCCAAAGAGTGTTTGTAATTTTTAGGGATTGTAAGATCTTTTTAGTTTTTGTATCTCAGGTTTTGCAATCGTCGGGAAAACATGGAGGCGTGCTATTTTTAACTGACTGTTGACTCCCGATCCGTATGTCTTTTCTTACAAAAATATAGCCCGTTACTCATGATAAATCACATTACAATCATCTATGATTCTTAGGTCAGCTTTTTGAAAACGGGCAAAATAATGGCTTCTTTCACTCGGGTGAATATCCCACCGCACGTTCACTTCAGAATTTAATGAGTGTTTGTTATTCTAATTAAAAGCTTTGGATCCATAGGTCATTTGCATCTTTAACGTGTTTCAAGCATGCATATCCATTTTTAAAACACGTCTAGAAGAATTCTCTTTCTTGTAAAATTTCAAGCTATTAGGGTTGAACTAGTGGAATTTCCCAAACTTGGATAACACAAAATTTTGTGTTCAATTGTGGTGTGTGAATAAATTTTCATTACTTACATTTGTTAATGTTTTAATTTTTTTCCATACATAAACTCTAAAATTTACATTTTTTTGTGATCTATTTACCTTTTTTTGTTTACGGCATGAAGGGAGAACGAAAACTCAATGTTTTGATTTAATAAAAAAGTGTACATCTAAACTGGAGATGCACAATGCACAAATGTGGAGAGATATAATACCAAAGAGTGTCTGTGATTTTTCAGGATTGTGAGCTCTTTTCAGTTTTTACTTCTCAGGGTTTACAATCGTCGGGAAAAGGGAGAGGCGGGGGATTTTTAATTGAGTGTTGACTCCCAATCCGCAAGTCATTTCTTACAATAATATAGCCCGTTACGAATGAAAAATCACTTTACAATCATCTATGATTGTTAGGTCAGCTTTTTGCAAACGGGCAAAATAATGGCTTGTTTGACTCGGGTAAATATCCCACCGCACGTTCACTAGAGAATTTAATGAGCGTATGTTATTCTCTTTAAAAGCTTTGGATCCATAGGTCATTTGCATCTTTAACATGCTTGAAGCTTGCATATCCATTTTTAAAACACGTGTGGAACAAATCTCTTTCTTGTAAAATTCCAAGCTATTAGGGTTGCACTAGTTGAATTTCCCAAACTTGGATAACAAAAGTTTTGTGTTAATTTTTGGTGTGTGAAAAAATTTTTTTACTTACATTTGTTATTGTTTTAAATTTTTTCCATACATAAACTCATAAATTTTCATTTTGCTGTGATCTATTTGCCTTTTTATGTTTACGGGATGGAGGGAGAGTGAAAACTCAAAGTTTTGATTTAAGAAAAAAGTGTACATCTAAAATGGAGACGCACAGTGCACAAATGTAGAGAGAGATACTTACAATGAGTGTCTGCAATTTTTAGGGAATTTAAGCTCTCTTTTTAGTTTTTATATCTCAGGTTTTGCAATCGTCGGGAAAAGGGGAAGGCGGGGTGTTTTTAACTGAGTGTTGACTCCCAATCCGTAAGTCATTTCTTACAAAAATATAGCCCGTTACGGATGATAAATAACTTTACAATCATCTATGATTGTTAGGTAAGCTTTTTGTGAACGGGCAAAATAATGGCTAGTTCGATTCCGGTAAATATCCCACCGCACGTTCATTGAGAATTTAATGAGCTTTTGTTATTCTCTTTAAAAGCTTTGGATCCATAGGTCATTTGCATCTTTAACATGTTTCAAGCATGCATATCCATTTTTAAAACACGTGTAGAAGAAATCTCTTTCTTGTAAAATTCCATGCAATTAGGGTTGAACTAGTGGAATTTCTCAAACTTGGAAAACAAAACTTTTGTGTTCATTTGTGGTGTGTGAGTAAATTTTCTGTACTTACATTTGTTATTGTTTTAATTTTTTTCACACATAAACTCGAAAATTTTCATTTTGTTGTGATCTATTTGCCTTTTTTGGTTTACAGGATGAAGGGAGAGCGAAAACTCAAAGTTTTGATTTAAGAAAAAAGTGTACATCTAAAATGGAGATGCACAATGCACAATTGTAGGGAGAGATAACTCCAAAGAGTGTTTGTAATTTTTAGGGATTGTAAGATCTTTTTAGTTTTTGTATCTCAGGTTTTGCAATCGTCGGGAAAACATGGAGGCGTGCTATTTTTAACTGACTGTTGACTCCCGATCCGTATGTCTTTTCTTACAAAAATATAGCCCGTTACTCATGATAAATCACATTACAATCATCTATGATTCTTAGGTCAGCTTTTTGAAAACGGGCAAAATAATGGCTTCTTTCACTCGGGTGAATATCCCACCGCACGTTCACTTCAGAATTTAATGAGTGTTTGTTATTCTAATTAAAAGCTTTGGATCCATAGGTCATTTGCATCTTTAACGTGTTTCAAGCATGCATATCCATTTTTAAAACACGTCTAGAAGAATTCTCTTTCTTGTAAAATTTCAAGCTATTAGGGTTGAACTAGTGGAATTTCCCAAACTTGGATAACACAAAATTTTGTGTTCAATTGTGGTGTGTGAATAAATTTTCATTACTTACATTTGTTAATGTTTTAATTTTTTTCCATACATAAACTCTAAAATTTACATTTTTTTGTGATCTATTTACCTTTTTTTGTTTACGGCATGAAGGGAGAACGAAAACTCAATGTTTTGATTTAATAAAAAAGTGTACATCTAAACTGGAGATGCACAATGCACAAATGTGGAGAGATATAATACCAAAGAGTGTCTGTGATTTTTCAGGATTGTGAGCTCTTTTCAGTTTTTACTTCTCAGGGTTTACAATCGTCGGGAAAAGGGAGAGGCGGGGGATTTTTAATTGAGTGTTGACTCCCAATCCGCAAGTCATTTCTTACAATAATATAGCCCGTTACGAATGAAAAATCACTTTACAATCATCTATGATTGTTAGGTCAGCTTTTTGCAAACGGGCAAAATAATGGCTTGTTTGACTCGGGTAAATATCCCACCGCACGTTCACTAGAGAATTTAATGAGCGTATGTTATTCTCTTTAAAAGCTTTGGATCCATAGGTCATTTGCATCTTTAACATGCTTGAAGCTTGCATATCCATTTTTAAAACACGTGTGGAACAAATCTCTTTCTTGTAAAATTCCAAGCTATTAGGGTTGCACTAGTTGAATTTCCCAAACTTGGATAACAAAAGTTTTGTGTTAATTTTTGGTGTGTGAAAAAAATTTTTTACTTACATTTGTTATTGTTTTAAATTTTTTCCATACATAAACTCAAAAATTTTCATTTTGCTGTGATCTATTTGCCTTTTTATGTTTACGGGATGGAGGGAGAGTGAAAACTAAAAGTTTTGATTTAAGAAAAAAGTGTACATCTAAAATGGAGACGCACAGTGCACAAATGTAGAGAGAGATACTTACAATGAGTGTCTGCAATTTTTAGGGAATTTAAGCTCTCTTTTTAGTTTTTATATCTCAGGTTTTGCAATCGTCGGGAAAAGGGGAAGGCGGGGTGTTTTTAACTGAGTGTTGACTCCCAATCCGTAAGTCATTTCTTACAAAAATATAGCCCGTTACGGATGATAAATAACTTTACAATCATCTATGATTGTTAGGTAAGCTTTTTGTGAACGGGCAAAATAATGGCTAGTTCGATTCCGGTAAATATCCCACCGCACGTTCATTGAGAATTTAATGAGCTTTTGTTATTCTCTTTAAAAGCTTTGGATCCATAGGTCATTTGCATCTTTAACATGTTTCAAGCATGCATATCCATTTTTAAAACACGTGTAGAAGAAATCTCTTTCTTGTAAAATTCCATGCAATTAGGGTTGAACTAGTGGAATTTCTCAAACTTGGAAAACAAAACTTTTGTGTTCATTTGTGGTGTGTGAGTAAATTTTCTGTACTTACATTTGTTATTGTTTTAATTTTTTTCACACATAAACTCGAAAATTTTCATTTTGTTGTGATCTATTTGCCTTTTTTGGTTTACAGGATGAAGGGAGAGCGAAAACTCAAAGTTTTGATTTAAGAAAAAAGTGTACATCTAAAATGGAGATGCACAATGCACAATTGTAGGGAGAGATAACTCCAAAGAGTGTTTGTAATTTTTAGGGATTGTAAGATCTTTTTAGTTTTTGTATCTCAAGTTTTGCAATCGTCGGGAAAACATGGAGGCGTGCTATTTTTAACTGACTGTTGACTCCCGATCCGTATGTCTTTTCTTACAAAAATATAGCCCGTTACTCATGATAAATCACATTACAATCATCTATGATTCTTAGGTCAGCTTTTTGAAAACGGGCAAAATAATGGCTTCTTTCACTCGGGTGAATATCCCACCGCACGTTCACTTCAGAATTTAATGAGTGTTTGTTATTCTAATTAAAAGCTTTGGATCCATAGGTCATTTGCATCTTTAACGTGTTTCAAGCATGCATATCCATTTTTAAAACACGTCTAGAAGAATTCTCTTTCTTGTAAAATTTCAAGCTATTAGGGTTGAACTAGTGGAATTTCCCAAACTTGGATAACACAAAATTTTGTGTTCAATTGTGGTGTGTGAATAAATTTTCATTACTTACATTTGTTAATGTTTTAATTTTTTTCCATACATAAACTCTAAAATTTACATTTTTTTGTGATCTATTTACCTTTTTTTGTTTACGGCATGAAGGGAGAACGAAAACTCAATGTTTTGATTTAATAAAAAAGTGTACATCTAAACTGGAGATGCACAATGCACAAATGTGGAGAGATATAATACCAAAGAGTGTCTGTGATTTTTCAGGATTGTGAGCTCTTTTCAGTTTTTACTTCTCAGGGTTTACAATCGTCGGGAAAAGGGAGAGGCGGGGGATTTTTAATTGAGTGTTGACTCCCAATCCGCAAGTCATTTCTTACAATAATATAGCCCGTTACGAATGAAAAATCACTTTACAATCATCTATGATTGTTAGGTCAGCTTTTTGCAAACGGGCAAAATAATGGCTTGTTTGACTCGGGTAAATATCCCACCGCACGTTCACTAGAGAATTTAATGAGCGTATGTTATTCTCTTTAAAAGCTTTGGATCCATAGGTCATTTGCATCTTTAACATGCTTGAAGCTTGCATATCCATTTTTAAAACACGTGTGGAACAAATCTCTTTCTTGTAAAATTCCAAGCTATTAGGGTTGCACTAGTTGAATTTCCCAAACTTGGATAACAAAAGTTTTGTGTTAATTTTTGGTGTGTGAAAAAATTTTTTTACTTACATTTGTTATTGTTTTAAATTTTTTCCATACATAAACTCATAAATTTTCATTTTGCTGTGATCTATTTGCGTTTTTATGTTTACGGGATGGAGGGAGAGTGAAAACTCAAAGTTTTGATTTAAGAAAAAAGTGTACATCTAAAATGGAGACGCACAGTGCACAAATGTAGAGAGAGATACTTACAATGAGTGTCTGCAATTTTTAGGGAATTTAAGCTCTCTTTTTAGTTTTTATATCTCAGGTTTTGCAATCGTCGGGAAAAGGGGAAGGCGGGGTGTTTTTAACTGAGTGTTGACTCCCAATCCGTAAGTCATTTCTTACAAAAATATAGCCCGTTACGGATGATAAATAACTTTACAATCATCTATGATTGTTAGGTAAGCTTTTTGTGAACGGGCAAAATAATGGCTAGTTCGATTCCGGTAAATATCCCACCGCACGTTCATTGAGAATTTAATGAGCTTTTGTTATTCTCTTTAAAAGCTTTGGATCCATAGGTCATTTGCATCTTTAACATGTTTCAAGCATGCATATCCATTTTTAAAACACGTGTAGAAGAAATCTCTTTCTTGTAAAATTCCATGCAATTAGGGTTGAACTAGTGGAATTTCTCAAACTTGGAAAACAAAACTTTTGTGTTCATTTGTGGTGTGTGAGTAAATTTTCTGTACTTACATTTGTTATTGTTTTAATTTTTTTCACACATAAACTCGAAAATTTTCATTTTGTTGTGATCTATTTGCCTTTTTTGGTTTACAGGATGAAGGGAGAGCGAAAACTCAAAGTTTTGATTTAAGAAAAAAGTGTACATCTAAAATGGAGATGCACAATGCACAATTGTAGGGAGAGATAACTCCAAAGAGTGTTTGTAATTTTTAGGGATTGTAAGATCTTTTTAGTTTTTGTATCTCAGGTTTTGCAATCGTCGGGAAAACATGGAGGCGTGCTATTTTTAACTGACTGTTGACTCCCGATCCGTATGTCTTTTCTTACAAAAATATAGCCCGTTACTCATGATAAATCACATTACAATCATCTATGATTCTTAGGTCAGCTTTTTGAAAACGGGCAAAATAATGGCTTCTTTCACTCGGGTGAATATCCCACCGCACGTTCACTTCAGAATTTAATGAGTGTTTGTTATTCTAATTAAAAGCTTTGGATCCATAGGTCATTTGCATCTTTAACGTGTTTCAAGCATGCATATCCATTTTTAAAACACGTCTAGAAGAATTCTCTTTCTTGTAAAATTTCAAGCTATTAGGGTTGAACTAGTGGAATTTCCCAAACTTGGATAACACAAAATTTTGTGTTCAATTGTGGTGTGTGAATAAATTTTCATTACTTACATTTGTTAATGTTTTAATTTTTTTCCATACATAAACTCTAAAATTTACATTTTTTTGTGATCTATTTACCTTTTTTTGTTTACGGCATGAAGGGAGAACGAAAACTCAATGTTTTGATTTAATAAAAAAGTGTACATCTAAACTGGAGATGCACAATGCACAAATGTGGAGAGATATAATACCAAAGAGTGTCTGTGATTTTTCAGGATTGTGAGCTCTTTTCAGTTTTTACTTCTCAGGGTTTACAATCGTCGGGAAAAGGGAGAGGCGGGGGATTTTTAATTGAGTGTTGACTCCCAATCCGCAAGTCATTTCTTACAATAATATAGCCCGTTACGAATGAAAAATCACTTTACAATCATCTATGATTGTTAGGTCAGCTTTTTGCAAACGGGCAAAATAATGGCTTGTTTGACTCGGGTAAATATCCCACCGCACGTTCACTAGAGAATTTAATGAGCGTATGTTATTCTCTTTAAAAGCTTTGGATCCATAGGTCATTTGCATCTTTAACATGCTTGAAGCTTGCATATCCATTTTTAAAACACGTGTGGAACAAATCTCTTTCTTGTAAAATTCCAAGCTATTAGGGTTGCACTAGTTGAATTTCCCAAACTTGGATAACAAAAGTTTTGTGTTAATTTTTGGTGTGTGAAAAAAATTTTTTACTTACATTTGTTATTGTTTTAAATTTTTTCCATACATAAACTCAAAAATTTTCATTTTGCTGTGATCTATTTGCCTTTTTATGTTTACGGGATGGAGGGAGAGTGAAAACTAAAAGTTTTGATTTAAGAAAAAAGTGTACATCTAAAATGGAGACGCACAGTGCACAAATGTAGAGAGAGATACTTACAATGAGTGTCTGCAATTTTTAGGGAATTTAAGCTCTCTTTTTAGTTTTTATATCTCAGGTTTTGCAATCGTCGGGAAAAGGGGAAGGCGGGGTGTTTTTAACTGAGTGTTGACTCCCAATCCGTAAGTCATTTCTTACAAAAATATAGCCCGTTACGGATGATAAATAACTTTACAATCATCTATGATTGTTAGGTAAGCTTTTTGTGAACGGGCAAAATAATGGCTAGTTCGATTCCGGTAAATATCCCACCGCACGTTCATTGAGAATTTAATGAGCTTTTGTTATTCTCTTTAAAAGCTTTGGATCCATAGGTCATTTGCATCTTTAACATGTTTCAAGCATGCATATCCATTTTTAAAACACGTGTAGAAGAAATCTCTTTCTTGTAAAATTCCATGCAATTAGGGTTGAACTAGTGGAATTTCTCAAACTTGGAAAACAAAACTTTTGTGTTCATTTGTGGTGTGTGAGTAAATTTTCTGTACTTACATTTGTTATTGTTTTAATTTTTTTCACACATAAACTCGAAAATTTTCATTTTGTTGTGATCTATTTGCCTTTTTTGGTTTACAGGATGAAGGGAGAGCGAAAACTCAAAGTTTTGATTTAAGAAAAAAGTGTACATCTAAAATGGAGATGCACAATGCACAATTGTAGGGAGAGATAACTCCAAAGAGTGTTTGTAATTTTTAGGGATTGTAAGATCTTTTTAGTTTTTGTATCTCAGGTTTTGCAATCGTCGGGAAAACATGGAGGCGTGCTATTTTTAACTGACTGTTGACTCCCGATCCGTATGTCTTTTCTTACAAAAATATAGCCCGTTACTCATGATAAATCACATTACAATCATCTATGATTCTTAGGTCAGCTTTTTGAAAACGGGCAAAATAATGGCTTCTTTCACTCGGGTGAATATCCCACCGCACGTTCACTTCAGAATTTAATGAGTGTTTGTTATTCTAATTAAAAGCTTTGGATCCATAGGTCATTTGCATCTTTAACGTGTTTCAAGCATGCATATCCATTTTTAAAACACGTCTAGAAGAATTCTCTTTCTTGTAAAATTTCAAGCTATTAGGGTTGAACTAGTGGAATTTCCCAAACTTGGATAACACAAAATTTTGTGTTCAATTGTGGTGTGTGAATAAATTTTCATTACTTACATTTGTTAATGTTTTAATTTTTTTCCATACATAAACTCTAAAATTTACATTTTTT
The DNA here is from genome assembly GCF_029961685.1 of Aristolochia californica. Classification (NCBI taxonomy): domain Eukaryota; kingdom Viridiplantae; phylum Streptophyta; class Magnoliopsida; order Piperales; family Aristolochiaceae; genus Aristolochia; species Aristolochia californica. Next base: position 411,980 of record NW_027181926.1, on the reverse strand, counting down.
TGTGATCTATTTACCTTTTTTTGTTTACGGCATGAAGGGAGAACGAAAACTCAATGTTTTGATTTAATAAAAAAGTGTACATCTAAACTGGAGATGCACAATGCACAAATGTGGAGAGATATAATACCAAAGAGTGTCTGTGATTTTTCAGGATTGTGAGCTCTTTTCAGTTTTTACTTCTCAGGGTTTACAATCGTCGGGAAAAGGGAGAGGCGGGGGATTTTTAATTGAGTGTTGACTCCCAATCCGCAAGTCATTTCTTACAATAATATAGCCCGTTACGAATGAAAAATCACTTTACAATCATCTATGATTGTTAGGTCAGCTTTTTGCAAACGGGCAAAATAATGGCTTGTTTGACTCGGGTAAATATCCCACCGCACGTTCACTAGAGAATTTAATGAGCGTATGTTATTCTCTTTAAAAGCTTTGGATCCATAGGTCATTTGCATCTTTAACATGCTTGAAGCTTGCATATCCATTTTTAAAACACGTGTGGAACAAATCTCTTTCTTGTAAAATTCCAAGCTATTAGGGTTGCACTAGTTGAATTTCCCAAACTTGGATAACAAAAGTTTTGTGTTAATTTTTGGTGTGTGAAAAAAATTTTTTACTTACATTTGTTATTGTTTTAAATTTTTTCCATACATAAACTCAAAAATTTTCATTTTGCTGTGATCTATTTGCCTTTTTATGTTTACGGGATGGAGGGAGAGTGAAAACTAAAAGTTTTGATTTAAGAAAAAAGTGTACATCTAAAATGGAGACGCACAGTGCACAAATGTAGAGAGAGATACTTACAATGAGTGTCTGCAATTTTTAGGGAATTTAAGCTCTCTTTTTAGTTTTTATATCTCAGGTTTTGCAATCGTCGGGAAAAGGGGAAGGCGGGGTGTTTTTAACTGAGTGTTGACTCCCAATCCGTAAGTCATTTCTTACAAAAATATAGCCCGTTACGGATGATAAATAACTTTACAATCATCTATGATTGTTAGGTAAGCTTTTTGTGAACGGGCAAAATAATGGCTAGTTCGATTCCGGTAAATATCCCACCGCACGTTCATTGAGAATTTAATGAGCTTTTGTTATTCTCTTTAAAAGCTTTGGATCCATAGGTCATTTGCATCTTTAACATGTTTCAAGCATGCATATCCATTTTTAAAACACGTGTAGAAGAAATCTCTTTCTTGTAAAATTCCATGCAATTAGGGTTGAACTAGTGGAATTTCTCAAACTTGGAAAACAAAACTTTTGTGTTCATTTGTGGTGTGTGAGTAAATTTTCTGTACTTACATTTGTTATTGTTTTAATTTTTTTCACACATAAACTCGAAAATTTTCATTTTGTTGTGATCTATTTGCCTTTTTTGGTTTACAGGATGAAGGGAGAGCGAAAACTCAAAGTTTTGATTTAAGAAAAAAGTGTACATCTAAAATGGAGATGCACAATGCACAATTGTAGGGAGAGATAACTCCAAAGAGTGTTTGTAATTTTTAGGGATTGTAAGATCTTTTTAGTTTTTGTATCTCAGGTTTTGCAATCGTCGGGAAAACATGGAGGCGTGCTATTTTTAACTGACTGTTGACTCCCGATCCGTATGTCTTTTCTTACAAAAATATAGCCCGTTACTCATGATAAATCACATTACAATCATCTATGATTCTTAGGTCAGCTTTTTGAAAACGGGCAAAATAATGGCTTCTTTCACTCGGGTGAATATCCCACCGCACGTTCACTTCAGAATTTAATGAGTGTTTGTTATTCTAATTAAAAGCTTTGGATCCATAGGTCATTTGCATCTTTAACGTGTTTCAAGCATGCATATCCATTTTTAAAACACGTCTAGAAGAATTCTCTTTCTTGTAAAATTTCAAGCTATTAGGGTTGAACTAGTGGAATTTCCCAAACTTGGATAACACAAAATTTTGTGTTCAATTGTGGTGTGTGAATAAATTTTCATTACTTACATTTGTTAATGTTTTAATTTTTTTCCATACATAAACTCTAAAATTTACATTTTTTTGTGATCTATTTACCTTTTTTTGTTTACGGCATGAAGGGAGAACGAAAACTCAATGTTTTGATTTAATAAAAAAGTGTACATCTAAACTGGAGATGCACAATGCACAAATGTGGAGAGATATAATACCAAAGAGTGTCTGTGATTTTTCAGGATTGTGAGCTCTTTTCAGTTTTTACTTCTCAGGGTTTACAATCGTCGGGAAAAGGGAGAGGCGGGGGATTTTTAATTGAGTGTTGACTCCCAATCCGCAAGTCATTTCTTACAATAATATAGCCCGTTACGAATGAAAAATCACTTTACAATCATCTATGATTGTTAGGTCAGCTTTTTGCAAACGGGCAAAATAATGGCTTGTTTGACTCGGGTAAATATCCCACCGCACGTTCACTAGAGAATTTAATGAGCGTATGTTATTCTCTTTAAAAGCTTTGGATCCATAGGTCATTTGCATCTTTAACATGCTTGAAGCTTGCATATCCATTTTTAAAACACGTGTGGAACAAATCTCTTTCTTGTAAAATTCCAAGCTATTAGGGTTGCACTAGTTGAATTTCCCAAACTTGGATAACAAAAGTTTTGTGTTAATTTTTGGTGTGTGAAAAAATTTTTTTACTTACATTTGTTATTGTTTTAAATTTTTTCCATACATAAACTCAAAAATTTTCATTTTGCTGTGATCTATTTGCCTTTTTATGTTTACGGGATGGAGGGAGAGTGAAAACTCAAAGTTTTGATTTAAGAAAAAAGTGTACATCTAAAATGGAGACGCACAGTGCACAAATGTAGAGAGAGATACTTACAATGAGTGTCTGCAATTTTTAGGGAATTTAAGCTCTCTTTTTAGTTTTTATATCTCAGGTTTTGCAATCGTCGGGAAAAGGGGAAGGCGGGGTGTTTTTAACTGAGTGTTGACTCCCAATCCGTAAGTCATTTCTTACAAAAATATAGCCCGTTACGGATGATAAATAACTTTACAATCATCTATGATTGTTAGGTAAGCTTTTTGTGAACGGGCAAAATAATGGCTAGTTCGATTCCGGTAAATATCCCACCGCACGTTCATTGAGAATTTAATGAGCTTTTGTTATTCTCTTTAAAAGCTTTGGATCCATAGGTCATTTGCATCTTTAACATGTTTCAAGCATGCATATCCATTTTTAAAACACGTGTAGAAGAAATCTCTTTCTTGTAAAATTCCATGCAATTAGGGTTGAACTAGTGGAATTTCTCAAACTTGGAAAACAAAACTTTTGTGTTCATTTGTGGTGTGTGAGTAAATTTTCTGTACTTACATTTGTTATTGTTTTAATTTTTTTCACACATAAACTCGAAAATTTTCATTTTGTTGTGATCTATTTGCCTTTTTTGGTTTACAGGATGAAGGGAGAGCGAAAACTCAAAGTTTTGATTTAAGAAAAAAGTGTACATCTAAAATGGAGATGCACAATGCACAATTGTAGGGAGAGATAACTCCAAAGAGTGTTTGTAATTTTTAGGGATTGTAAGATCTTTTTAGTTTTTGTATCTCAGGTTTTGCAATCGTCGGGAAAACATGGAGGCGTGCTATTTTTAACTGACTGTTGACTCCCGATCCGTATGTCTTTTCTTACAAAAATATAGCCCGTTACTCATGATAAATCACATTACAATCATCTATGATTCTTAGGTCAGCTTTTTGAAAACGGGCAAAATAATGGCTTCTTTCACTCGGGTGAATATCCCACCGCACGTTCACTTCAGAATTTAATGAGTGTTTGTTATTCTAATTAAAAGCTTTGGATCCATAGGTCATTTGCATCTTTAACGTGTTTCAAGCATGCATATCCATTTTTAAAACACGTCTAGAAGAATTCTCTTTCTTGTAAAATTTCAAGCTATTAGGGTTGAACTAGTGGAATTTCCCAAACTTGGATAACACAAAATTTTGTGTTCAATTGTGGTGTGTGAATAAATTTTCATTACTTACATTTGTTAATGTTTTAATTTTTTTCCATACATAAACTCTAAAATTTACATTTTTTTGTGATCTATTTACCTTTTTTTGTTTACGGCATGAAGGGAGAACGAAAACTCAATGTTTTGATTTAATAAAAAAGTGTACATCTAAACTGGAGATGCACAATGCACAAATGTGGAGAGATATAATACCAAAGAGTGTCTGTGATTTTTCAGGATTGTGAGCTCTTTTCAGTTTTTACTTCTCAGGGTTTACAATCGTCGGGAAAAGGGAGAGGCGGGGGATTTTTAATTGAGTGTTGACTCCCAATCCGCAAGTCATTTCTTACAATAATATAGCCCGTTACGAATGAAAAATCACTTTACAATCATCTATGATTGTTAGGTCAGCTTTTTGCAAACGGGCAAAATAATGGCTTGTTTGACTCGGGTAAATATCCCACCGCACGTTCACTAGAGAATTTAATGAGCGTATGTTATTCTCTTTAAAAGCTTTGGATCCATAGGTCATTTGCATCTTTAACATGCTTGAAGCTTGCATATCCATTTTTAAAACACGTGTGGAACAAATCTCTTTCTTGTAAAATTCCAAGCTATTAGGGTTGCACTAGTTGAATTTCCCAAACTTGGATAACAAAAGTTTTGTGTTAATTTTTGGTGTGTGAAAAAATTTTTTTACTTACATTTGTTATTGTTTTAAATTTTTTCCATACATAAACTCAAAAATTTTCATTTTGCTGTGATCTATTTGCCTTTTTATGTTTACGGGATGGAGGGAGAGTGAAAACTCAAAGTTTTGATTTAAGAAAAAAGTGTACATCTAAAATGGAGACGCACAGTGCACAAATGTAGAGAGAGATACTTACAATGAGTGTCTGCAATTTTTAGGGAATTTAAGCTCTCTTTTTAGTTTTTATATCTCAGGTTTTGCAATCGTCGGGAAAAGGGGAAGGCGGGGTGTTTTTAACTGAGTGTTGACTCCCAATCCGTAAGTCATTTCTTACAAAAATATAGCCCGTTACGGATGATAAATAACTTTACAATCATCTATGATTGTTAGGTAAGCTTTTTGTGAACGGGCAAAATAATGGCTAGTTCGATTCTGGTAAATATCCCACCGCACGTTCATTGAGAATTTAATGAGCTTTTGTTATTCTCTTTAAAAGCTTTGGATCCATAGGTCATTTGCATCTTTAACATGTTTCAAGCATGCATATCCATTTTTAAAACACGTGTAGAAGAAATCTCTTTCTTGTAAAATTCCATGCAATTAGGGTTGAACTAGTGGAATTTCTCAAACTTGGAAAACAAAACTTTTGTGTTCATTTGTGGTGTGTGAGTAAATTTTCTGTACTTACATTTGTTATTGTTTTAATTTTTTTCACACATAAACTCGAAAATTTTCATTTTGTTGTGATCTATTTGCCTTTTTTGGTTTACAGGATGAAGGGAGAGCGAAAACTCAAAGTTTTGATTTAAGAAAAAAGTGTACATCTAAAATGGAGATGCACAATGCACAATTGTAGGGAGAGATAACTCCAAAGAGTGTTTGTAATTTTTAGGGATTGTAAGATCTTTTTAGTTTTTGTATCTCAGGTTTTGCAATCGTCGGGAAAACATGGAGGCGTGCTATTTTTAACTGACTGTTGACTCCCGATCCGTATGTCTTTTCTTACAAAAATATAGCCCGTTACTCATGATAAATCACATTACAATCATCTATGATTCTTAGGTCAGCTTTTTGAAAACGGGCAAAATAATGGCTTCTTTCACTCGGGTGAATATCCCACCGCACGTTCACTTCAGAATTTAATGAGTGTTTGTTATTCTAATTAAAAGCTTTGGATCCATAGGTCATTTGCATCTTTAACGTGTTTCAAGCATGCATATCCATTTTTAAAACACGTCTAGAAGAATTCTCTTTCTTGTAAAATTTCAAGCTATTAGGGTTGAACTAGTGGAATTTCCCAAACTTGGATAACACAAAATTTTGTGTTCAATTGTGGTGTGTGAATAAATTTTCATTACTTACATTTGTTAATGTTTTAATTTTTTTCCATACATAAACTCTAAAATTTACATTTTTTTGTGATCTATTTACCTTTTTTTGTTTACGGCATGAAGGGAGAACGAAAACTCAATGTTTTGATTTAATAAAAAAGTGTACATCTAAACTGGAGATGCACAATGCACAAATGTGGAGAGATATAATACCAAAGAGTGTCTGTGATTTTTCAGGATTGTGAGCTCTTTTCAGTTTTTACTTCTCAGGGTTTACAATCGTCGGGAAAAGGGAGAGGCGGGGGATTTTTAATTGAGTATTGACTCCCAATCCGCAAGTCATTTCTTACAATAATATAGCCCGTTACGAATGAAAAATCACTTTACAATCATCTATGATTGTTAGGTCAGCTTTTTGCAAACGGGCAAAATAATGGCTTGTTTGACTCGGGTAAATATCCCACCGCACGTTCACTAGAGAATTTAATGAGCGTATGTTATTCTCTTTAAAAGCTTTGGATCCATAGGTCATTTGCATCTTTAACATGCTTGAAGCTTGCATATCCATTTTTAAAACACGTGTGGAACAAATCTCTTTCTTGTAAAATTCCAAGCTATTAGGGTTGCACTAGTTGAATTTCCCAAACTTGGATAACAAAAGTTTTGTGTTAATTTTTGGTGTGTGAAAAAATTTTTTTACTTACATTTGTTATTGTTTTAAATTTTTTCCATACATAAACTCAAAAATTTTCATTTTGCTGTGATCTATTTGCCTTTTTATGTTTACGGGATGGAGGGAGAGTGAAAACTCAAAGTTTTGATTTAAGAAAAAAGTGTACATCTAAAATGGAGACGCACAGTGCACAAATGTAGAGAGAGATACTTACAATGAGTGTCTGCAATTTTTAGGGAATTTAAGCTCTCTTTTTAGTTTTTATATCTCAGGTTTTGCAATCGTCGGGAAAAGGGGAAGGCGGGGTGTTTTTAACTGAGTGTTGACTCCCAATCCGTAAGTCATTTCTTACAAAAATATAGCCCGTTACGGATGATAAATAACTTTACAATCATCTATGATTGTTAGGTAAGCTTTTTGTGAACGGGCAAAATAATGGCTAGTTCGATTCTGGTAAATATCCCACCGCACGTTCATTGAGAATTTAATGAGCTTTTGTTATTCTCTTTAAAAGCTTTGGATCCATAGGTCATTTGCATCTTTAACATGTTTCAAGCATGCATATCCATTTTTAAAACACGTGTAGAAGAAATCTCTTTCTTGTAAAATTCCATGCAATTAGGGTTGAACTAGTGGAATTTCTCAAACTTGGAAAACAAAACTTTTGTGTTCATTTGTGGTGTGTGAGTAAATTTTCTGTACTTACATTTGTTATTGTTTTAATTTTTTTCACACATAAACTCGAAAATTTTCATTTTGTTGTGATCTATTTGCCTTTTTTGGTTTACAGGATGAAGGGAGAGCGAAAACTCAAAGTTTTGATTTAAGAAAAAAGTGTACATCTAAAATGGAGATGCACAATGCACAATTGTAGGGAGAGATAACTCCAAAGAGTGTTTGTAATTTTTAGGGATTGTAAGATCTTTTTAGTTTTTGTATCTCAGGTTTTGCAATCGTCGGGAAAACATGGAGGCGTGCTATTTTTAACTGACTGTTGACTCCCGATCCGTATGTCTTTTCTTACAAAAATATAGCCCGTTACTCATGATAAATCACATTACAATCATCTATGATTCTTAGGTCAGCTTTTTGAAAACGGGCAAAATAATGGCTTCTTTCACTCGGGTGAATATCCCACCGCACGTTCACTTCAGAATTTAATGAGTGTTTGTTATTCTAATTAAAAGCTTTGGATCCATAGGTCATTTGCATCTTTAACGTGTTTCAAGCATGCATATCCATTTTTAAAACACGTCTAGAAGAATTCTCTTTCTTGTAAAATTTCAAGCTATTAGGGTTGAACTAGTGGAATTTCCCAAACTTGGATAACACAAAATTTTGTGTTCAATTGTGGTGTGTGAATAAATTTTCATTACTTACATTTGTTAATGTATTAATTTTTTTCCATACATAAACTCTAAAATTTACATTTTTTTGTGATCTATTTACCTTTTTTTGTTTACGGCATGAAGGGAGAACGAAAACTCAATGTTTTGATTTAATAAAAAAGTGTACATCTAAACTGGAGATGCACAATGCACAAATGTGGAGAGATATAATACCAAAGAGTGTCTGTGATTTTTCAGGATTGTGAGCTCTTTTCAGTTTTTACTTCTCAGGGTTTACAATCGTCGGGAAAAGGGAGAGGCGGGGGATTTTTAATTGAGTGTTGACTCCCAATCCGCAAGTCATTTCTTACAATAATATAGCCCGTTACGAATGAAAAATCACTTTACAATCATCTATGATTGTTAGGTCAGCTTTTTGCAAACGGGCAAAATAATGGCTTGTTTGACTCGGGTAAATATCCCACCGCACGTTCACTAGAGAATTTAATGAGCGTATGTTATTCTCTTTAAAAGCTTTGGATCCATAGGTCATTTGCATCTTTAACATGCTTGAAGCTTGCATATCCATTTTTAAAACACGTGTGGAACAAATCTCTTTCTTGTAAAATTCCAAGCTATTAGGGTTGCACTAGTTGAATTTCCCAAACTTGGATAACAAAAGTTTTGTGTTAATTTTTGGTGTGTGAAAAAAATTTTTTACTTACATTTGTTATTGTTTTAAATTTTTTCCATACATAAACTCAAAAATTTTCATTTTGCTGTGATCTATTTGCCTTTTTATGTTTACGGGATGGAGGGAGAGTGAAAACTCAAAGTTTTGATTTAAGAAAAAAGTGTACATCTAAAATGGAGACGCACAGTGCACAAATGTAGAGAGAGATACTTACAATGAGTGTCTGCAATTTTTAGGGAATTTAAGCTCTCTTTTTAGTTTTTATATCTCAGGTTTTGCAATCGTCGGGAAAAGGGGAAGGCGGGGTGTTTTTAACTGAGTGTTGACTCCCAATCCGTAAGTCATTTCTTACAAAAATATAGCCCGTTACGGATGATAAATAACTTTACAATCATCTATGATTGTTAGGTAAGCTTTTTGTGAACGGGCAAAATAATGGCTAGTTCGATTCTGGTAAATATCCCACCGCACGTTCATTGAGAATTTAATGAGCTTTTGTTATTCTCTTTAAAAGCTTTGGATCCATAGGTCATTTGCATCTTTAACATGTTTCAAGCATGCATATCCATTTTTAAAACACGTGTAGAAGAAATCTCTTTCTTGTAAAATTCCATGCAATTAGGGTTGAACTAGTGGAATTTCTCAAACTTGGAAAACAAAACTTTTGTGTTCATTTGTGGTGTGTGAGTAAATTTTCTGTACTTACATTTGTTATTGTTTTAATTTTTTTCACACATAAACTCGAAAATTTTCATTTTGTTGTGATCTATTTGCCTTTTTTGGTTTACAGGATGAAGGGAGAGCGAAAACTCAAAGTTTTGATTTAAGAAAAAAGTGTACATCTAAAATGGAGATGCACAATGCACAATTGTAGGGAGAGATAACTCCAAAGAGTGTTTGTAATTTTTAGGGATTGTAAGATCTTTTTAGTTTTTGTATCTCAGGTTTTGCAATCGTCGGGAAAACATGGAGGCGTGCTATTTTTAACTGACTGTTGACTCCCGATCCGTATGTCTTTTCTTACAAAAATATAGCCCGTTACTCATGATAAATCACATTACAATCATCTATGATTCTTAGGTCAGCTTTTTGAAAACGGGCAAAATAATGGCTTCTTTCACTCGGGTGAATATCCCACCGCACGTTCACTTCAGAATTTAATGAGTGTTTGTTATTCTAATTAAAAGCTTTGGATCCATAGGTCATTTGCATCTTTAACGTGTTTCAAGCATGCATATCCATTTTTAAAACACGTCTAGAAGAATTCTCTTTCTTGTAAAATTTCAAGCTATTAGGGTTGAACTAGTGGAATTTCCCAAACTTGGATAACACAAAATTTTGTGTTCAATTGTGGTGTGTGAATAAATTTTCATTACTTACATTTGTTAATGTATTAATTTTTTTCCATACATAAACTCTAAAATTTACATTTTTTTGTGATCTATTTACCTTTTTTTGTTTACGGCATGAAGGGAGAACGAAAACTCAATGTTTTGATTTAATAAAAAAGTGTACATCTAAACTGGAGATGCACAATGCACAAATGTGGAGAGATATAATACCAAAGAGTGTCTGTGATTTTTCAGGATTGTGAGCTCTTTTCAGTTTTTACTTCTCAGGGTTTACAATCGTCGGGAAAAGGGAGAGGCGGGGGATTTTTAATTGAGTGTTGACTCCCAATCCGCAAGTCATTTCTTACAATAATATAGCCCGTTACGAATGAAAAATCACTTTAAAATCATCTATGATTGTTAGGTCAGCTTTTTGCAAACGGGCAAAATAATGGCTTGTTTGACTCGGGTAAATATCCCACCGCACGTTCACTAGAGAATTTAATGAGCGTATGTTATTCTCTTTAAAAGCTTTGGATCCATAGGTCATTTGCATCTTTAACATGCTTGAAGCTTGCATATCCATTTTTAAAACACGTGTGGAACAAATCTCTTTCTTGTAAAATTCCAAGCTATTAGGGTTGCACTAGTTGAATTTCCCAAACTTGGATAACAAAAGTTTTGTGTTAATTTTTGGTGTGTGAAAAAATTTTTTTACTTACATTTGTTATTGTTTTAAATTTTTTCCATACATAAACTCAAAAATTTTCATTTTGCTGTGATCTATTTGCCTTTTTATGTTTACGGGATGGAGGGAGAGTGAAAACTCAAAGTTTTGATTTAAGAAAAAAGTGTACATCTAAAATGGAGACGCACAGTGCACAAATGTAGAGAGAGATACTTACAATGAGTGTCTGCAATTTTTAGGGAATTTAAGCTCTCTTTTTAGTTTTTATATCTCAGGTTTTGCAATCGTCGGGAAAAGGGGAAGGCGGGGTGTTTTTAACTGAGTGTTGACTCCCAATCCGTAAGTCATTTCTTACAAAAATATAGCCCGTTACGGATGATAAATAACTTTACAATCATCTATGATTGTTAGGTAAGCTTTTTGTGAACGGGCAAAATAATGGCTAGTTCGATTCCGGTAAATATCCCACCGCACGTTCATTGAGAATTTAATGAGCTTTTGTTATTCTCTTTAAAAGCTTTGGATCCATAGGTCATTTGCATCTTTAACATGTTTCAAGCATGCATATCCATTTTTAAAACACGTGTAGAAGAAATCTCTTTCTTGTAAAATTCCATGCAATTAGGGTTGAACTAGTGGAATTTCTCAAACTTGGAAAACAAAACTTTTGTGTTCATTTGTGGTGTGTGAGTAAATTTTCTGTACTTACATTTGTTATTGTTTTAATTTTTTTCACACATAAACTCGAAAATTTTCATTTTGTTGTGATCTATTTGCCTTTTTTGGTTTACAGGATGAAGGGAGAGCGAAAACTCAAAGTTTTGATTTAAGAAAAAAGTGTACATCTAAAATGGAGATGCACAATGCACAATTGTAGGGAGAGATAACTCCAAAGAGTGTTTGTAATTTTTAGGGATTGTAAGATCTTTTTAGTTTTTGTATCTCAGGTTTTGCAATCGTCGGGAAAACATGGAGGCGTGCTATTTTTAACTGACTGTTGACTCCCGATCCGTATGTCTTTTCTTACAAAAATATAGCCCGTTACTCATGATAAATCACATTACAATCATCTATGATTCTTAGGTCAGCTTTTTGAAAACGGGCAAAATAATGGCTTCTTTCACTCGGGTGAATATCCCACCGCACGTTCACTTCAGAATTTAATGAGTGTTTGTTATTCTAATTAAAAGCTTTGGATCCATAGGTCATTTGCATCTTTAACGTGTTTCAAGCATGCATATCCATTTTTAAAACACGTCTAGAAGAATTCTCTTTCTTGTAAAATTTCAAGCTATTAGGGTTGAACTAGTGGAATTTCCCAAACTTGGATAACACAAAATTTTGTGTTCAATTGTGGTGTGTGAATAAATTTTCATTACTTACATTTGTTAATGTATTAATTTTTTTCCATACATAAACTCTAAAATTTACATTTTTTTGTGATCTATTTACCTTTTTTTGTTTACGGCATGAAGGGAGAACGAAAACTCAATGTTTTGATTTAATAAAAAAGTGTACATCTAAACTGGAGATGCACAATGCACAAATGTGGAGAGATATAATACCAAAGAGTGTCTGTGATTTTTCAGGATTGTGAGCTCTTTTCAGTTTTTACTTCTCAGGGTTTACAATCGTCGGGAAAAGGGAGAGGCGGGGGATTTTTAATTGAGTGTTGACTCCCAATCCGCAAGTCATTTCTTACAATAATATAGCCCGTTACGAATGAAAAATCACTTTAAAATCATCTATGATTGTTAGGTCAGCTTTTTGCAAACGGGCAAAATAATGGCTTGTTTGACTCGGGTAAATATCCCACCGCACGTTCACTAGAGAATTTAATGAGCGTATGTTATTCTCTTTAAAAGCTTTGGATCCATAGGTCATTTGCATCTTTAACATGCTTGAAGCTTGCATATCCATTTTTAAAACACGTGTGGAACAAATCTCTTTCTTGTAAAATTCCAAGCTATTAGGGTTGCACTAGTTGAATTTCCCAAACTTGGATAACAAAAGTTTTGTGTTAATTTTTGGTGTGTGAAAAAATTTTTTTACTTACATTTGTTATTGTTTTAAATTTTTTCCATACATAAACTCAAAAATTTTCATTTTGCTGTGATCTATTTGCCTTTTTATGTTTACGGGATGGAGGGAGAGTGAAAACTCAAAGTTTTGATTTAAGAAAAAAGTGTACATCTAAAATGGAGACGCACAGTGCACAAATGTAGAGAGAGATACTTACAATGAGTGTCTGCAATTTTTAGGGAATTTAAGCTCTCTTTTTAGTTTTTATATCTCAGGTTTTGCAATCGTCGGGAAAAGGGGAAGGCGGGGTGTTTTTAACTGAGTGTTGACTCCCAATCCGTAAGTCATTTCTTACAAAAATATAGCCCGTTACGGATGATAAATAACTTTACAATCATCTATGATTGTTAGGTAAGCTTTTTGTGAACGGGCAAAATAATGGCTAGTTCGATTCCGGTAAATATCCCACCGCACGTTCATTGAGAATTTAATGAGCTTTTGTTATTCTCTTTAAAAGCTTTGGATCCATAGGTCATTTGCATCTTTAACATGTTTCAAGCATGCATATCCATTTTTAAAACACGTGTAGAAGAAATCTCTTTCTTGTAAAATTCCATGCAATTAGGGTTGAACTAGTGGAATTTCTCAAACTTGGAAAACAAAACTTTTGTGTTCATTTGTGGTGTGTGAGTAAATTTTCTATACTTACATTTGTTATTGTTTTAATTTTTTTCACACATAAACTCTAAAATTTTCATTTTGTTGTGATCTATTTGCCTTTTTTGGTTTACAGGATGAAGGGAGAGCGAAAACTCAAAGTTTTGATTTAAGAAAAAAGTGTACATCTAAAATGGAGATGCACAATGCACAATTGTAGGGAGAGATAACTCCAAAGAGTGTTTGTAATTTTTAGGGATTGTAAGATCTTTTTAGTTTTTGTATCTCAGGTTTTGCAATCGTCGGGAAAACATGGAGGCGTGCTATTTTTAACTGACTGTTGACTCCCGATCCGTATGTCTTTTCTTACAAAAATATAGCCCGTTACTCATGATAAATCACATTACAATCATCTATGATTCTTAGGTCAGCTTTTTGAAAACGGGCAAAATAATGGCTTCTTTCACTCGGGTGAATATCCCACCGCACGTTCACTTCAGAATTTAATGAGTGTTTGTTATTCTAATTAAAAGCTTTGGATCCATAGGTCATTTGCATCTTTAACGTGTTTCAAGCATGCATATCCATTTTTAAAACACGTCTAGAAGAATTCTCTTTCTTGTAAAATTTCAAGCTATTAGGGTTGAACTAGTGGAATTTCCCAAACTTGGATAACACAAAATTTTGTGTTCAATTGTGGTGTGTGAATAAATTTTCATTACTTACATTTGTTAATGTTTTAATTTTTTTCCATACATAAACTCTAAAATTTACATTTTTTTGTGATCTATTTACCTTTTTTTGTTTACGGCATGAAGGGAGAACGAAAACTCAATGTTTTGATTTAATAAAAAAGTGTACATCTAAACTGGAGATGCACAATGCACAAATGTGGAGAGATATAATACCAAAGAGTGTCTGTGATTTTTCAGGATTGTGAGCTCTTTTCAGTTTTTACTTCTCAGGGTTTACAATCGTCGGGAAAAGGGAGAGGCGGGGGATTTTTAATTGAGTGTTGACTCCCAATCCGCAAGTCATTTCTTACAATAATATAGCCCGTTACGAATGAAAAATCACTTTACAATCATCTATGATTGTTAGGTCAGCTTTTTGCAAACGGGCAAAATAATGGCTTGTTTGACTCGGGTAAATATCCCACCGCACGTTCACTAGAGAATTTAATGAGCGTATGTTATTCTCTTTAAAAGCTTTGGATCCATAGGTCATTTGCATCTTTAACATGCTTGAAGCTTGCATATCCATTTTTAAAACACGTGTGGAACAAATCTCTTTCTTGTAAAATTCCAAGCTATTAGGGTTGCACTAGTTGAATTTCCCAAACTTGGATAACAAAAGTTTTGTGTTAATTTTTGGTGTGTGAAAAAATTTTTTTACTTACATTTGTTATTGTTTTAAATTTTTTCCATACATAAACTCAAAAATTTTCATTTTGCTGTGATCTATTTGCCTTTTTATGTTTACGGGATGGAGGGAGAGTGAAAACTCAAAGTTTTGATTTAAGAAAAAAGTGTACATCTAAAATGGAGACGCACAGTGCACAAATGTAGAGAGAGATACTTACAATGAGTGTCTGCAATTTTTAGGGAATTTAAGCTCTCTTTTTAGTTTTTATATCTCAGGTTTTGCAATCGTCGGGAAAAGGGGAAGGCGGGGTGTTTTTAACTGAGTGTTGACTCCCAATCCGTAAGTCATTTCTTACAAAAATATAGCCCGTTACGGATGATAAATAACTTTACAATCATCTATGATTGTTAGGTAAGCTTTTTGTGAACGGGCAAAATAATGGCTAGTTCGATTCCGGTAAATATCCCACCGCACGTTCATTGAGAATTTAATGAGCGTTTGTTATTCTCTTTAAAAGCTTTGGATCCATAGGTCATTTGCATCTTTAACATGTTTCAAGCATGCATATCCATTTTTAAAACACGTGTAGAAGAAATCTCTTTCTTGTAAAATTCCATGCAATTAGGGTTGAACTAGTGGAATTTCTCAAACTTGGAAAACAAAACTTTTGTGTTCATTTGTGGTGTGTGAGTAAATTTTCTGTACTTACATTTGTTATTGTTTTAATTTTTTTCACACATAAACTCGAAAATTTTCATTTTGTTGTGATCTATTTGCCTTTTTTGGTTTACAGGATGAAGGGAGAGCGAAAACTCAAAGTTTTGATTTAAGAAAAAAGTGTACATCTAAAATGGAGATGCACAATGCACAATTGTAGGGAGAGATAACTCCAAAGAGTGTTTGTAATTTTTAGGGATTGTAAGATCTTTTTAGTTTTTGTATCTCAGGTTTTGCAATCGTCGGGAAAACATGGAGGCGTGCTATTTTTAACTGACTGTTGACTCCCGATCCGTATGTCTTTTCTTACAAAAATATAGCCCGTTACTCATGATCAATCACATTACAATCATCTATGATTCTTAGGTCAGCTTTTTGAAAACGGGCAAAATAATGGCTTCTTTCACTCGGGTGAATATCCCACCGCACGTTCACTTCAGAATTTAATGAGTGTTTGTTATTCTAATTAAAAGCTTTGGATCCATAGGTCATTTGCATCTTTAACGTGTTTCAAGCATGCATATCCATTTTTAAAACACGTCTAGAAGAATTCTCTTTCTTGTAAAATTTCAAGCTATTAGGGTTGAACTAGTGGAATTTCCCAAACTTGGATAACACAAAATTTTGTGTTCAATTGTGGTGTGTGAATAAATTTTCATTACTTACATTTGTTAATGTTTTAATTTTTTTCCATACATAAACTCTAAAATTTACATTTTTTTGTGATCTATTTACCTTTTTTTGTTTACGGCATGAAGGGAGAACGAAAACTCAATGTTTTGATTTAATAAAAAAGTGTACATCTAAACTGGAGATGCACAATGCACAAATGTGGAGAGATATAATACCAAAGAGTGTCTGTGATTTTTCAGGATTGTGAGCTCTTTTCAGTTTTTACTTCTCAGGGTTTACAATCGTCGGGAAAAGGGAGAGGCGAGGGATTTTTAATTGAGTGTTGACTCCCAATCCGCAAGTCATTTCTTACAATAATATAGCCCGTTACGAATGAAAAATCACTTTACAATCATCTATGATTGTTAGGTCAGCTTTTTGCAAACGGGCAAAATAATGGCTTGTTTGACTCGGGTAAATATCCCACCGCACGTTCACTAGAGAATTTAATGAGCGTATGTTATTCTCTTTAAAAGCTTTGGATCCATAGGTCATTTGCATCTTTAACATGCTTGAAGCTTGCATATCCATTTTTAAAACACGTGTGGAACAAATCTCTTTCTTGTAAAATTCCAAGCTATTAGGGTTGCACTAGTTGAATTTCCCAAACTTGGATAACAAAAGTTTTGTGTTAATTTTTGGTGTGTGAAAAAATTTTTTTACTTACATTTGTTATTGTTTTAAATTTTTTCCATACATAAACTCAAAAATTTTCATTTTGCTGTGATCTATTTGCCTTTTTATGTTTACGGGATGGAGGGAGAGTGAAAACTCAAAGTTTTGATTTAAGAAAAAAGTGTACATCTAAAATGGAGACGCACAGTGCACAAATGTAGAGAGAGATACTTACAATGAGTGTCTGCAATTTTTAGGGAATTTAAGCTCTCTTTTTAGTTTTTATATCTCAGGTTTTGCAATCGTCGGGAAAAGGGGAAGGCGGGGTGTTTTTAACTGAGTGTTGACTCCCAATCCGTAAGTCATTTCTTACAAAAATATAGCCCGTTACGGATGATAAATAACTTTACAATCATCTATGATTGTTAGGTAAGCTTTTTGTGAACGGGCAAAATAATGGCTAGTTCGATTCCGGTAAATATCCCACCGCACGTTCATTGAGAATTTAATGAGCTTTTGTTATTCTCTTTAAAAGCTTTGGATCCATAGGTCATTTGCATCTTTAACATGTTTCAAGCATGCATATCCATTTTTAAAACACGTGTAGAAGAAATCTCTTTCTTGTAAAATTCCATGCAATTAGGGTTGAACTAGTGGAATTTCTCAAACTTGGAAAACAAAACTTTTGTGTTCATTTGTGGTGTGTGAGTAAATTTTCTGTACTTACATTTGTTATTGTTTTAATTTTTTTCACACATAAACTCGAAAATTTTCATTTTGTTGTGATCTATTTGCCTTTTTTGGTTTACAGGATGAAGGGAGAGCGAAAACTCAAAGTTTTGATTTAAGAAAAAAGTGTACATCTAAAATGGAGATGCACAATGCACAATTGTAGGGAGAGATAACTCCAAAGAGTGTTTGTAATTTTTAGGGATTGTAAGATTTTTTTAGTTTTTGTATCTCAGGTTTTGCAATCGTCGGGAAAACATGGAGGCGTGCTATTTTTAACTGACTGTTGACTCCCGATCCGTATGTCTTTTCTTACAAAAATATAGCCCGTTACTCATGATCAATCACATTACAATCATCTATGATTCTTAGGTCAGCTTTTTGAAAACGGGCAAAATAATGGCTTCTTTCACTCGGGTGAATATCCCACCGCACGTTCACTTCAGAATTTAATGAGTGTTTGTTATTCTAATTAAAAGCTTTGGATCCATAGGTCATTTGCATCTTTAACGTGTTTCAAGCATGCATATCCATTTTTAAAACACGTCTAGAAGAATTCTCTTTCTTGTAAAATTTCAAGCTATTAGGGTTGAACTAGTGGAATTTCCCAAACTTGGATAACACAAAATTTTGTGTTCAATTGTGGTGTGTGAATAAATTTTCATTACTTACATTTGTTAATGTTTTAATTTTTTTCCATACATAAACTCTAAAATTTACATTTTTTTGTGATCTATTTACCTTTTTTTGTTTACGGCATGAAGGGAGAACGAAAACTCAATGTTTTGATTTAATAAAAAAGTGTACATCTAAACTGGAGATGCACAATGCACAAATGTGGAGAGATATAATACCAAAGAGTGTCTGTGATTTTTCAGGATTGTGAGCTCTTTTCAGTTTTTACTTCTCAGGGTTTACAATCGTCGGGAAAAGGGAGAGGCGGGGGATTTTTAATTGAGTGTTGACTCCCAATCCGCAAGTCATTTCTTACAATAATATAGCCCGTTACGAATGAAAAATCACTTTACAATCATCTATGATTGTTAGGTCAGCTTTTTGCAAACGGGCAAAATAATGGCTTGTTTGACTCGGGTAAATATCCCACCGCACGTTCACTAGAGAATTTAATGAGCGTATGTTATTCTCTTTAAAAGCTTTGGATCCATAGGTCATTTGCATCTTTAACATGCTTGAAGCTTGCATATCCATTTTTAAAACACGTGTGGAACAAATCTCTTTCTTGTAAAATTCCAAGCTATTAGGGTTGCACTAGTTGAATTTCCCAAACTTGGATAACAAAAGTTTTGTGTTAATTTTTGGTGTGTGAAAAAATTTTTTTACTTACATTTGTTATTGTTTTAAATTTTTTCCATACATAAACTCAAAAATTTTCATTTTGCTGTGATCTATTTGCCTTTTTATGTTTACGGGATGGAGGGAGAGTGAAAACTCAAAGTTTTGATTTAAGAAAAAAGTGTACATCTAAAATGGAGACGCACAGTGCACAAATGTAGAGAGAGATACTTACAATGAGTGTCTGCAATTTTTAGGGAATTTAAGCTCTCTTTTTAGTTTTTATATCTCAGGTTTTGCAATCGTCGGGAAAAGGGGAAGGCGGGGTGTTTTTAACTGAGTGTTGACTCCCAATCCGTAAGTCATTTCTTACAAAAATATAGCCCGTTACGGATGATAAATAACTTTACAATCATCTATGATTGTTAGGTAAGCTTTTTGTGAACGGGCAAAATAATGGCTAGTTCGATTCCGGTAAATATCCCACCGCACGTTCATTGAGAATTTAATGAGCTTTTGTTATTCTCTTTAAAAGCTTTGGATCCATAGGTCATTTGCATCTTTAACATGTTTCAAGCATGCATATCCATTTTTAAAACACGTGTAGAAGAAATCTCTTTCTTGTAAAATTCCATGCAATTAGGGTTGAACTAGTGGAATTTCTCAAACTTGGAAAACAAAACTTTTGTGTTCATTTGTGGTGTGTGAGTAAATTTTCTGTACTTACATTTGTTATTGTTTTAATTTTTTTCACACATAAACTCGAAAATTTTCATTTTGTTGTGATCTATTTGCCTTTTTTGGTTTACAGGATGAAGGGAGAGCGAAAACTCAAAGTTTTGATTTAAGAAAAAAGTGTACATCTAAAATGGAGATGCACAATGCACAATTGTAGGGAGAGATAACTCCAAAGAGTGTTTGTAATTTTTAGGGATTGTAAGATCTTTTTAGTTTTTGTATCTCAGGTTTTGCAATCGTCGGGAAAACATGGAGGCGTGCTATTTTTAACTGACTGTTGACTCCCGATCCGTATGTCTTTTCTTACAAAAATATAGCCCGTTACTCATGATCAATCACATTACAATCATCTATGATTCTTAGGTCAGCTTTTTGAAAACGGGCAAAATAATGGCTTCTTTCACTCGGGTGAATATCCCACCGCACGTTCACTTCAGAATTTAATGAGTGTTTGTTATTCTAATTAAAAGCTTTGGATCCATAGGTCATTTGCATCTTTAACGTGTTTCAAGCATGCATATCCATTTTTAAAACACGTCTAGAAGAATTCTCTTTCTTGTAAAATTTCAAGCTATTAGGGTTGAACTAGTGGAATTTCCCAAACTTGGATAACACAAAATTTTGTGTTCAATTGTGGTGTGTGAATAAATTTTCATTACTTACATTTGTTAATGTTTTAATTTTTTTCCATACATAAACTCTAAAATTTACATTTTTTTGTGATCTATTTACCTTTTTTTGTTTACGGCATGAAGGGAGAACGAAAACTCAATGTTTTGATTTAATAAAAAAGTGTACATCTAAACTGGAGATGCACAATGCACAAATGTGGAGAGATATAATACCAAAGAGTGTCTGTGATTTTTCAGGATTGTGAGCTCTTTTCAGTTTTTACTTCTCAGGGTTTACAATCGTCGGGAAAAGGGAGAGGCGGGGGATTTTTAATTGAGTGTTGACTCCCAATCCGCAAGTCATTTCTTACAATAATATAGCCCGTTACGAATGAAAAATCACTTTACAATCATCTATGATTGTTAGGTCAGCTTTTTGCAAACGGGCAAAATAATGGCTTGTTTGACTCGGGTAAATATCCCACCGCACGTTCACTAGAGAATTTAATGAGCGTATGTTATTCTCTTTAAAAGCTTTGGATCCATAGGTCATTTGCATCTTTAACATGCTTGAAGCTTGCATATCCATTTTTAAAACACGTGTGGAACAAATCTCTTTCTTGTAAAATTCCAAGCTATTAGGGTTGCACTAGTTGAATTTCCCAAACTTGGATAACAAAAGTTTTGTGTTAATTTTTGGTGTGTGAAAAAATTTTTTTACTTACATTTGTTATTGTTTTAAATTTTTTCCATACATAAACTCAAAAATTTTCATTTTGCTGTGATCTATTTGCCTTTTTATGTTTACGGGATGGAGGGAGAGTGAAAACTCAAAGTTTTGATTTAAGAAAAAAGTGTACATCTAAAATGGAGACGCACAGTGCACAAATGTAGAGAGAGATACTTACAATGAGTGTCTGCAATTTTTAGGGAATTTAAGCTCTCTTTTTAGTTTTTATATCTCAGGTTTTGCAATCGTCGGGAAAAGGGGAAGGCGGGGTGTTTTTAACTGAGTGTTGACTCCCAATCCGTAAGTCATTTCTTACAAAAATATAGCCCGTTACGGATGATAAATAACTTTACAATCATCTATGATTGTTAGGTAAGCTTTTTGTGAACGGGCAAAATAATGGCTAGTTCGATTCCGGTAAATATCCCACCGCACGTTCATTGAGAATTTAATGAGCTTTTGTTATTCTCTTTAAAAGCTTTGGATCCATAGGTCATTTGCATCTTTAACATGTTTCAAGCATGCATATCCATTTTTAAAACACGTGTAGAAGAAATCTCTTTCTTGTAAAATTCCATGCAATTAGGGTTGAACTAGTGGAATTTCTCAAACTTGGAAAACAAAACTTTTGTGTTCATTTGTGGTGTGTGAGTAAATTTTCTGTACTTACATTTGTTATTGTTTTAATTTTTTTCACACATAAACTCGAAAATTTTCATTTTGTTGTGATCTATTTGCCTTTTTTGGTTTACAGGATGAAGGGAGAGCGAAAACTCAAAGTTTTGATTTAAGAAAAAAGTGTACATCTAAAATGGAGATGCACAATGCACAATTGTAGGGAGAGATAACTCCAAAGAGTGTTTGTAATTTTTAGGGATTGTAAGATCTTTTTAGTTTTTGTATCTCAGGTTTTGCAATCGTCGGGAAAACATGGAGGCGTGCTATTTTTAACTGACTGTTGACTCCCGATCCGTATGTCTTTTCTTACAAAAATATAGCCCGTTACTCATGATCAATCACATTACAATCATCTATGATTCTTAGGTCAGCTTTTTGAAAACGGGCAAAATAATGGCTTCTTTCACTCGGGTGAATATCCCACCGCACGTTCACTTCAGAATTTAATGAGTGTTTGTTATTCTAATTAAAAGCTTTGGATCCATAGGTCATTTGCATCTTTAACGTGTTTCAAGCATGCATATCCATTTTTAAAACACGTCTAGAAGAATTCTCTTTCTTGTAAAATTTCAAGCTATTAGGGTTGAACTAGTGGAATTTCCCAAACTTGGATAACACAAAATTTTGTGTTCAATTGTGGTGTGTGAATAAATTTTCATTACTTACATTTGTTAATGTTTTAATTTTTTTCCATACATAAACTCTAAAATTTACATTTTTTTGTGATCTATTTACCTTTTTTTGTTTACGGCATGAAGGGAGAACGAAAACTCAATGTTTTGATTTAATAAAAAAGTGTACATCTAAACTGGAGATGCACAATGCACAAATGTGGAGAGATATAATACCAAAGAGTGTCTGTGATTTTTCAGGATTGTGAGCTCTTTTCAGTTTTTACTTCTCAGGGTTTACAATCGTCGGGAAAAGGGAGAGGCGGGGGATTTTTAATTGAGTGTTGACTCCCAATCCGCAAGTCATTTCTTACAATAATATAGCCCGTTACGAATGAAAAATCACTTTACAATCATCTATGATTGTTAGGTCAGCTTTTTGCAAACGGGCAAAATAATGGCTTGTTTGACTCGGGTAAATATCCCACCGCACGTTCACTAGAGAATTTAATGAGCGTATGTTATTCTCTTTAAAAGCTTTGGATCCATAGGTCATTTGCATCTTTAACATGCTTGAAGCTTGCATATCCATTTTTAAAACACGTGTGGAACAAATCTCTTTCTTGTAAAATTCCAAGCTATTAGGGTTGCACTAGTTGAATTTCCCAAACTTGGATAACAAAAGTTTTGTGTTAATTTTTGGTGTGTGAAAAAATTTTTTTACTTACATTTGTTATTGTTTTAAATTTTTTCCATACATAAACTCAAAAATTTTCATTTTGCTGTGATCTATTTGCCTTTTTATGTTTACGGGATGGAGGGAGAGTGAAAACTCAAAGTTTTGATTTAAGAAAAAAGTGTACATCTAAAATGGAGACGCACAGTGCACAAATGTAGAGAGAGATACTTACAATGAGTGTCTGCAATTTTTAGGGAATTTAAGCTCTCTTTTTAGTTTTTATATCTCAGGTTTTGCAATCGTCGGGAAAAGGGGAAGGCGGGGTGTTTTTAACTGAGTGTTGACTCCCAATCCGTAAGTCATTTCTTACAAAAATATAGCCCGTTACGGATGATAAATAACTTTACAATCATCTATGATTGTTAGGTAAGCTTTTTGTGAACGGGCAAAATAATGGCTAGTTCGATTCCGGTAAATATCCCACCGCACGTTCATTGAGAATTTAATGAGCTTTTGTTATTCTCTTTAAAAGCTTTGGATCCATAGGTCATTTGCATCTTTAACATGTTTCAAGCATGCATATCCATTTTTAAAACACGTGTAGAAGAAATCTCTTTCTTGTAAAATTCCATGCAATTAGGGTTGAACTAGTGGAATTTCTCAAACTTGGAAAACAAAACTTTTGTGTTCATTTGTGGTGTGTGAGTAAATTTTCTGTACTTACATTTGTTATTGTTTTAATTTTTTTCACACATAAACTCGAAAATTTTCATTTTGTTGTGATCTATTTGCCTTTTTTGGTTTACAGGATGAAGGGAGAGCGAAAACTCAAAGTTTTGATTTAAGAAAAAAGTGTACATCTAAAATGGAGATGCACAATGCACAATTGTAGGGAGAGATAACTCCAAAGAGTGTTTGTAATTTTTAGGGATTGTAAGATCTTTTTAGTTTTTGTATCTCAGGTTTTGCAATCGTCGGGAAAACATGGAGGCGTGCTATTTTTAACTGACTGTTGACTCCCGATCCGTATGTCTTTTCTTACAAAAATATAGCCCGTTACTCATGATCAATCACATTACAATCATCTATGATTCTTAGGTCAGCTTTTTGAAAACGGGCAAAATAATGGCTTCTTTCACTCGGGTGAATATCCCACCGCACGTTCACTTCAGAATTTAATGAGTGTTTGTTATTCTAATTAAAAGCTTTGGATCCATAGGTCATTTGCATCTTTAACGTGTTTCAAGCATGCATATCCATTTTTAAAACACGTCTAGAAGAATTCTCTTTCTTGTAAAATTTCAAGCTATTAGGGTTGAACTAGTGGAATTTCCCAAACTTGGATAACACAAAATTTTGTGTTCAATTGTGGTGTGTGAATAAATTTTCATTACTTACATTTGTTAATGTTTTAATTTTTTTCCATACATAAACTCTAAAATTTACATTTTTTTGTGATCTATTTACCTTTTTTTGTTTACGGCATGAAGGGAGAACGAAAACTCAATGTTTTGATTTAATAAAAAAGTGTACATCTAAACTGGAGATGCACAATGCACAAATGTGGAGAGATATAATACCAAAGAGTGTCTGTGATTTTTCAGGATTGTGAGCTCTTTTCAGTTTTTACTTCTCAGGGTTTACAATCGTCGGGAAAAGGGAGAGGCGGGGGATTTTTAATTGAGTGTTGACTCCCAATCCGCAAGTCATTTCTTACAATAATATAGCCCGTTACGAATGAAAAATCACTTTACAATCATCTATGATTGTTAGGTCAGCTTTTTGCAAACGGGCAAAATAATGGCTTGTTTGACTCGGGTAAATATCCCACCGCACGTTCACTAGAGAATTTAATGAGCGTATGTTATTCTCTTTAAAAGCTTTGGATCCATAGGTCATTTGCATCTTTAACATGCTTGAAGCTTGCATATCCATTTTTAAAACACGTGTGGAACAAATCTCTTTCTTGTAAAATTCCAAGCTATTAGGGTTGCACTAGTTGAATTTCCCAAACTTGGATAACAAAAGTTTTGTGTTAATTTTTGGTGTGTGAAAAAATTTTTTTACTTACATTTGTTATTGTTTTAAATTTTTTCCATACATAAACTCAAAAATTTTCATTTTGCTGTGATCTATTTGCCTTTTTATGTTTACGGGATGGAGGGAGAGTGAAAACTCAAAGTTTTGATTTAAGAAAAAAGTGTACATCTAAAATGGAGACGCACAGTGCACAAATGTAGAGAGAGATACTTACAATGAGTGTCTGCAATTTTTAGGGAATTTAAGCTCTCTTTTTAGTTTTTATATCTCAGGTTTTGCAATCGTCGGGAAAAGGGGAAGGCGGGGTGTTTTTAACTGAGTGTTGACTCCCAATCCGTAAGTCATTTCTTACAAAAATATAGCCCGTTACGGATGATAAATAACTTTACAATCATCTATGATTGTTAGGTAAGCTTTTTGTGAACGGGCAAAATAATGGCTAGTTCGATTCCGGTAAATATCCCACCGCACGTTCATTGAGAATTTAATGAGCTTTTGTTATTCTCTTTAAAAGCTTTGGATCCATAGGTCATTTGCATCTTTAACATGTTTCAAGCATGCATATCCATTTTTAAAACACGTGTAGAAGAAATCTCTTTCTTGTAAAATTCCATGCAATTAGGGTTGAACTAGTGGAATTTCTCAAACTTGGAAAACAAAACTTTTGTGTTCATTTGTGGTGTGTGAGTAAATTTTCTGTACTTACATTTGTTATTGTTTTAATTTTTTTCACACATAAACTCGAAAATTTTCATTTTGTTGTGATCTATTTGCCTTTTTTGGTTTACAGGATGAAGGGAGAGCGAAAACTCAAAGTTTTGATTTAAGAAAAAAGTGTACATCTAAAATGGAGATGCACAATGCACAATTGTAGGGAGAGATAACTCCAAAGAGTGTTTGTAATTTTTAGGGATTGTAAGATCTTTTTAGTTTTTGTATCTCAGGTTTTGCAATCGTCGGGAAAACATGGAGGCGTGCTATTTTTAACTGACTGTTGACTCCCGATCCGTATGTCTTTTCTTACAAAAATATAGCCCGTTACTCATGATAAATCACATTACAATCATCTATGATTCTTAGGTCAGCTTTTTGAAAACGGGCAAAATAATGGCTTCTTTCACTCGGGTGAATATCCCACCGCACGTTCACTTCAGAATTTAATGAGTGTTTGTTATTCTAATTAAAAGCTTTGGATCCATAGGTCATTTGCATCTTTAACGTGTTTCAAGCATGCATATCCATTTTTAAAACACGTCTAGAAGAATTCTCTTTCTTGTAAAATTTCAAGCTATTAGGGTTGAACTAGTGGAATTTCCCAAACTTGGATAACACAAAATTTTGTGTTCAATTGTGGTGTGTGAATAAATTTTCATTACTTACATTTGTTAATGTTTTAATTTTTTTCCATACATAAACTCTAAAATTTACATTTTTTTGTGATCTATTTACCTTTTTTTGTTTACGGCATGAAGGGAGAACGAAAACTCAATGTTTTGATTTAATAAAAAAGTGTACATCTAAACTGGAGATGCACAATGCACAAATGTGGAGAGATATAATACCAAAGAGTGTCTGTGATTTTTCAGGATTGTGAGCTCTTTTCAGTTTTTACTTCTCAGGGTTTACAATCGTCGGGAAAAGGGAGAGGCGGGGGATTTTTAATTGAGTGTTGACTCCCAATCCGCAAGTCATTTCTTACAATAATATAGCCCGTTACGAATGAAAAATCACTTTACAATCATCTATGATTGTTAGGTCAGCTTTTTGCAAACGGGCAAAATAATGGCTTGTTTGACTCGGGTAAATATCCCACCGCACGTTCACTAGAGAATTTAATGAGCGTATGTTATTCTCTTTAAAAGCTTTGGATCCATAGGTCATTTGCATCTTTAACATGCTTGAAGCTTGCATATCCATTTTTAAAACACGTGTGGAACAAATCTCTTTCTTGTAAAATTCCAAGCTATTAGGGTTGCACTAGTTGAATTTCCCAAACTTGGATAACAAAAGTTTTGTGTTAATTTTTGGTGTGTGAAAAAAATTTTTTACTTACATTTGTTATTGTTTTAAATTTTTTCCATACATAAACTCAAAAATTTTCATTTTGCTGTGATCTATTTGCCTTTTTATGTTTACGGGATGGAGGGAGAGTGAAAACTCAAAGTTTTGATTTAAGAAAAAAGTGTACATCTAAAATGGAGACGCACAGTGCACAAATGTAGAGAGAGATACTTACAATGAGTGTCTGCAATTTTTAGGGAATTTAAGCTCTCTTTTTAGTTTTTATATCTCAGGTTTTGCAATCGTCGGGAAAAGGGGAAGGCGGGGTGTTTTTAACTGAGTGTTGACTCCCAATCCGTAAGTCATTTCTTACAAAAATATAGCCCGTTACGGATGATAAATAACTTTACAATCATCTATGATTGTTAGGTAAGCTTTTTGTGAACGGGCAAAATAATGGCTAGTTCGATTCCGGTAAATATCCCACCGCACGTTCATTGAGAATTTAATGAGCTTTTGTTATTCTCTTTAAAAGCTTTGGATCCATAGGTCATTTGCATCTTTAACATGTTTCAAGCATGCATATCCATTTTTAAAACACGTGTAGAAGAAATCTCTTTCTTGTAAAATTCCATGCAATTAGGGTTGAACTAGTGGAATTTCTCAAACTTGGAAAACAAAACTTTTGTGTTCATTTGTGGTGTGTGAGTAAATTTTCTGTACTTACATTTGTTATTGTTTTAATTTTTTTCACACATAAACTCGAAAATTTTCATTTTGTTGTGATCTATTTGCCTTTTTTGGTTTACAGGATGAAGGGAGAGCGAAAACTCAAAGTTTTGATTTAAGAAAAAAGTGTACATCTAAAATGGAGATGCACAATGCACAATTGTAGGGAGAGATAACTCCAAAGAGTGTTTGTAATTTTTAGGGATTGTAAGATCTTTTTAGTTTTTGTATCTCAGGTTTTGCAATCGTCGGGAAAACATGGAGGCGTGCTATTTTTAACTGACTGTTGACTCCCGATCCGTATGTCTTTTCTTACAAAAATATAGCCCGTTACTCATGATCAATCACATTACAATCATCTATGATTCTTAGGTCAGCTTTTTGAAAACGGGCAAAATAATGGCTTCTTTCACTCGGGTGAATATCCCACCGCACGTTCACTTCAGAATTTAATGAGTGTTTGTTATTCTAATTAAAAGCTTTGGATCCATAGGTCATTTGCATCTTTAACGTGTTTCAAGCATGCATATCCATTTTTAAAACACGTCTAGAAGAATTCTCTTTCTTGTAAAATTTCAAGCTATTAGGGTTGAACTAGTGGAATTTCCCAAACTTGGATAACACAAAATTTTGTGTTCAATTGTGGTGTGTGAATAAATTTTCATTACTTACATTTGTTAATGTTTTAATTTTTTTCCATACATAAACTCTAAAATTTACATTTTTTTGTGATCTATTTACCTTTTTTTGTTTACGGCATGAAGGGAGAACGAAAACTCAATGTTTTGATTTAATAAAAAAGTGTACATCTAAACTGGAGATGCACAATGCACAAATGTGGAGAGATATAATACCAAAGAGTGTCTGTGATTTTTCAGGATTGTGAGCTCTTTTCAGTTTTTACTTCTCAGGGTTTACAATCGTCGGGAAAAGGGAGAGGCGGGGGATTTTTAATTGAGTGTTGACTCCCAATCCGCAAGTCATTTCTTACAATAATATAGCCCGTTACGAATGAAAAATCACTTTACAATCATCTATGATTGTTAGGTCAGCTTTTTGCAAACGGGCAAAATAATGGCTTGTTTGACTCGGGTAAATATCCCACCGCACGTTCACTAGAGAATTTAATGAGCGTATGTTATTCTCTTTAAAAGCTTTGGATCCATAGGTCATTTGCATCTTTAACATGCTTGAAGCTTGCATATCCATTTTTAAAACACGTGTGGAACAAATCTCTTTCTTGTAAAATTCCAAGCTATTAGGGTTGCACTAGTTGAATTTCCCAAACTTGGATAACAAAAGTTTTGTGTTAATTTTTGGTGTGTGAAAAAAATTTTTTACTTACATTTGTTATTGTTTTAAATTTTTTCCATACATAAACTCAAAAATTTTCATTTTGCTGTGATCTATTTGCCTTTTTATGTTTACGGGATGGAGGGAGAGTGAAAACTCAAAGTTTTGATTTAAGAAAAAAGTGTACATCTAAAATGGAGACGCACAGTGCACAAATGTAGAGAGAGATACTTACAATGAGTGTCTGCAATTTTTAGGGAATTTAAGCTCTCTTTTTAGTTTTTATATCTCAGGTTTTGCAATCGTCGGGAAAAGGGGAAGGCGGGGTGTTTTTAACTGAGTGTTGACTCCCAATCCGTAAGTCATTTCTTACAAAAATATAGCCCGTTACGGATGATAAATAACTTTACAATCATCTATGATTGTTAGGTAAGCTTTTTGTGAACGGGCAAAATAATGGCTAGTTCGATTCCGGTAAATATCCCACCGCACGTTCATTGAGAATTTAATGAGCTTTTGTTATTCTCTTTAAAAGCTTTGGATCCATAGGTCATTTGCATCTTTAACATGTTTCAAGCATGCATATCCATTTTTAAAACACGTGTAGAAGAAATCTCTTTCTTGTAAAATTCCATGCAATTAGGGTTGAACTAGTGGAATTTCTCAAACTTGGAAAACAAAACTTTTGTGTTCATTTGTGGTGTGTGAGTAAATTTTCTGTACTTACATTTGTTATTGTTTTAATTTTTTTCACACATAAACTCGAAAATTTTCATTTTGTTGTGATCTATTTGCCTTTTTTGGTTTACAGGATGAAGGGAGAGCGAAAACTCAAAGTTTTGATTTAAGAAAAAAGTGTACATCTAAAATGGAGATGCACAATGCACAATTGTAGGGAGAGATAACTCCAAAGAGTGTTTGTAATTTTTAGGGATTGTAAGATCTTTTTAGTTTTTGTATCTCAGGTTTTGCAATCGTCGGGAAAACATGGAGGCGTGCTATTTTTAACTGACTGTTGACTCCCGATCCGTATGTCTTTTCTTACAAAAATATAGCCCGTTACTCATGATCAATCACATTACAATCATCTATGATTCTTAGGTCAGCTTTTTGAAAACGGGCAAAATAATGGCTTCTTTCACTCGGGTGAATATCCCACCGCACGTTCACTTCAGAATTTAATGAGTGTTTGTTATTCTAATTAAAAGCTTTGGATCCATAGGTCATTTGCATCTTTAACGTGTTTCAAGCATGCATATCCATTTTTAAAACACGTCTAGAAGAATTCTCTTTCTTGTAAAATTTCAAGCTATTAGGGTTGAACTAGTGGAATTTCCCAAACTTGGATAACACAAAATTTTGTGTTCAATTGTGGTGTGTGAATAAATTTTCATTACTTACATTTGTTAATGTTTTAATTTTTTTCCATACATAAACTCTAAAATTTACATTTTTTTGTGATCTATTTACCTTTTTTTGTTTACGGCATGAAGGGAGAACGAAAACTCAATGTTTTGATTTAATAAAAAAGTGTACATCTAAACTGGAGATGCACAATGCACAAATGTGGAGAGATATAATACCAAAGAGTGTCTGTGATTTTTCAGGATTGTGAGCTCTTTTCAGTTTTTACTTCTCAGGGTTTACAATCGTCGGGAAAAGGGAGAGGCGGGGGATTTTTAATTGAGTGTTGACTCCCAATCCGCAAGTCATTTCTTACAATAATATAGCCCGTTACGAATGAAAAATCACTTTACAATCATCTATGATTGTTAGGTCAGCTTTTTGCAAACGGGCAAAATAATGGCTTGTTTGACTCGGGTAAATATCCCACCGCACGTTCACTAGAGAATTTAATGAGCGTATGTTATTCTCTTTAAAAGCTTTGGATCCATAGGTCATTTGCATCTTTAACATGCTTGAAGCTTGCATATCCATTTTTAAAACACGTGTGGAACAAATCTCTTTCTTGTAAAATTCCAAGCTATTAGGGTTGCACTAGTTGAATTTCCCAAACTTGGATAACAAAAGTTTTGTGTTAATTTTTGGTGTGTGAAAAAATTTTTTTACTTACATTTGTTATTGTTTTAAATTTTTTCCATACATAAACTCAAAAATTTTCATTTTGCTGTGATCTATTTGCCTTTTTATGTTTACGGGATGGAGGGAGAGTGAAAACTCAAAGTTTTGATTTAAGAAAAAAGTGTACATCTAAAATGGAGACGCACAGTGCACAAATGTAGAGAGAGATACTTACAATGAGTGTCTGCAATTTTTAGGGAATTTAAGCTCTCTTTTTAGTTTTTATATCTCAGGTTTTGCAATCGTCGGGAAAAGGGGAAGGCGGGGTGTTTTTAACTGAGTGTTGACTCCCAATCCGTAAGTCATTTCTTACAAAAATATAGCCCGTTACGGATGATAAATAACTTTACAATCATCTATGATTGTTAGGTAAGCTTTTTGTGAACGGGCAAAATAATGGCTAGTTCGATTCCGGTAAATATCCCACCGCACGTTCATTGAGAATTTAATGAGCTTTTGTTATTCTCTTTAAAAGCTTTGGATCCATAGGTCATTTGCATCTTTAACATGTTTCAAGCATGCATATCCATTTTTAAAACACGTGTAGAAGAAATCTCTTTCTTGTAAAATTCCATGCAATTAGGGTTGAACTAGTGGAATTTCTCAAACTTGGAAAACAAAACTTTTGTGTTCATTTGTGGTGTGTGAGTAAATTTTCTGTACTTACATTTGTTATTGTTTTAATTTTTTTCACACATAAACTCGAAAATTTTCATTTTGTTGTGATCTATTTGCCTTTTTTGGTTTACAGGATGAAGGGAGAGCGAAAACTCAAAGTTTTGATTTAAGAAAAAAGTGTACATCTAAAATGGAGATGCACAATGCACAATTGTAGGGAGAGATAACTCCAAAGAGTGTTTGTAATTTTTAGGTATTGTAAGATCTTTTTAGTTTTTGTATCTCAGGTTTTGCAATCGTCGGGAAAACATGGAGGCGTGCTATTTTTAACTGACTGTTGACTCCCGATCCGTATGTCTTTTCTTACAAAAATATAGCCCGTTACTCATGATCAATCACATTACAATCATCTATGATTCTTAGGTCAGCTTTTTGAAAACGGGCAAAATAATGGCTTCTTTCACTCGGGTGAATATCCCACCGCACGTTCACTTCAGAATTTAATGAGTGTTTGTTATTCTAATTAAAAGCTTTGGATCCATAGGTCATTTGCATCTTTAACGTGTTTCAAGCATGCATATCCATTTTTAAAACACGTCTAGAAGAATTCTCTTTCTTGTAAAATTTCAAGCTATTAGGGTTGAACTAGTGGAATTTCCCAAACTTGGATAACACAAAATTTTGTGTTCAATTGTGGTGTGTGAATAAATTTTCATTACTTACATTTGTTAATGTTTTAATTTTTTTTTATACATAAACTCTAAAATTTACATTTTTTTGTGATCTATTTACCTTTTTTTGTTTACGGCATCAAGGGAGAACGAAAACTCAATGTTTTGATTTAATAAAAAAGTGTACATCTAAACTGGAGATGCACAATGCACAAATGTGGAGAGATATAATACCAAAGAGTGTCTGTGATTTTTCAGGATTGTGAGCTCTTTTCAGTTTTTACTTCTCAGGGTTTACAATCGTCGGGAAAAGGGAGAGGCGGGGGATTTTTAATTGAGTGTTGACTCCCAATCCGCAAGTCATTTCTTACAATAATATAGCCCGTTACGAATGAAAAATCACTTTACAATCATCTATGATTGTTAGGTCAGCTTTTTGCAAACGGGCAAAATAATGGCTTGTTTGACTCGGGTAAATATCCCACCGCACGTTCACTAGAGAATTTAATGAGCGTATGTTATTCTCTTTAAAAGCTTTGGATCCATAGGTCATTTGCATCTTTAACATGCTTGAAGCTTGCATATCCATTTTTAAAACACGTGTGGAACAAATCTCTTTCTTGTAAAATTCCAAGCTATTAGGGTTGCACTAGTTGAATTTCCCAAACTTGGATAACAAAAGTTTTGTGTTAATTTTTGGTGTGTGAAAAAATTTTTTTACTTACATTTGTTATTGTTTTAAATTTTTTCCATACATAAACTCAAAAATTTTCATTTTGCTGTGATCTATTTGCCTTTTTATGTTTACGGGATGGAGGGAGAGTGAAAACTCAAAGTTTTGATTTAAGAAAAAAGTGTACATCTAAAATGGAGACGCACAGTGCACAAATGTAGAGAGAGATACTTACAATGAGTGTCTGCAATTTTTAGGGAATTTAAGCTCTCTTTTTAGTTTTTATATCTCAGGTTTTGCAATCGTCGGGAAAAGGGGAAGGCGGGGTGTTTTTAACTGAGTGTTGACTCCCAATCCGTAAGTCATTTCTTACAAAAATATAGCCCGTTACGGATAACAAATCACTTTACAATCATCTATGATTGTTAGGTAAGCTTTTTGTGAACGGGCAAAATAATGGCTAGTTCGATTCTGGTAAATATCCCACCGCACGTTCATTGAGAATTTAATGAGCGTTTGTTATTCTCTTTAAAAGCTTTGGATCCATAGGTCATTTGCATCTTTAACATGTTTCAAGCATGCATATCCATTTTTAAAACACGTGTAGAAGAAATCTCTTTCTTGTAAAATTCCATGCAATTAGGGTTGAACTAGTGGAATTTCTCAAACTTGGAAAACAAAACTTTTGTGTTCATTTGTGGTGTGTGAGTAAATTTTCTATACTTACATTTGTTATTGTTTTAATTTTTTTCACACATAAACTCTAAAATTTTCATTTTGTTGTGATCTATTTGCCTTTTTTGGTTTACAGGATGAAGGGAGAGCGAAAACTCAAAGTTTTGATTTAAGAAAAAAGTGTACATCTAAAATGGAGATGCACAATGCACAATTGTAGGGAGAGATAACTCCAAAGAGTGTTTGTAATTTTTAGGGATTGTAAGATCTTTTTAGTTTTTGTATCTCAGGTTTTGCAATCGTCGGGAAAACATGGAGGCGTGCTATTTTTAACTGACTGTTGACTCCCGATCCGTATGTCTTTTCTTACAAAAATATAGCCCGTTACTCATGATAAATCACATTACAATCATCTATGATTCTTAGGTCAGCTTTTTGAAAACGGGCAAAATAATGGCTTCTTTCACTCGGGTGAATATCCCACCGCACGTTCACTTCAGAATTTAATGAGTGTTTGTTATTCTAATTAAAAGCTTTGGATCCATAGGTCATTTGCATCTTTAACGTGTTTCAAGCATGCATATCCATTTTTAAAACACGTCTAGAAGAATTCTCTTTCTTGTAAAATTTCAAGCTATTAGGGTTGAACTAGTGGAATTTCCCAAACTTGGATAACACAAAATTTTGTGTTCAATTGTGGTGGGTGAATAAATTTTCATTACTTACATTTGTTAATGTTTTAATTTTTTTCCACACATAAACTCTAAAATTTACATTTTTTTGTGATCTATTTACCTTTTTTTGTTTACGGCATGAAGGGAGAACGAAAACTCAATGTTTTGATTTAATAAAAAAGTGTACATCTAAACTGGAGATGCACAATGCACAAATGTGGAGAGATATAATACCAAAGAGTGTCTGTGATTTTTCAGGATTGTGAGCTCTTTTCAGTTTTTACTTCTCAGGGTTTACAATCGCCAGGAAAAGTGAGAGGCGGGGGATTTTTAATTGAGTGTTGACTCCCAATCCGCAAGTCATTTCTTACAATAATATAGCCCGTTACGAATGAAAAATCACTTTACAATCATCTATGATTGTTAGGTCAGCTTTTTGCAAACGGGCAAAATAATGGCTTGTTTGACTCGGGTAAATATCCCACCGCACGTTCACTAGAGAATTTAATGAGCGTATGTTATTCTCTTTAAAAGCTTTGGATCCATAGGTCATTTGCATCTTTAACATGCTTGAAGCTTGCATATCCATTTTTAAAACACGTGCGGAACAAATCTCTTTCTTGTAAAATTCCAAGCTATTAGGGTTGCACTAGTTGAATTTCCCAAACTTGGATAACAAAAGTTTTGTGTTAATTTTTGGTGTGTGAAAAATTTTTTTTACTTTCATTTGTTATTGTTTTAAATTTTTTCCATACATAAACTCAAAAATTTTCATTTTGCTGTGATCTATTTGCCTTTTTATGTTTACGGGATGGAGGGAGAGTGAAAACTCAAAGTTTTGATTTAAGAAAAAAGTGTACATCTAAAATGGAGACGCACAGTGCACAAATGTAGAGAGAGATACTTACAATGAGTGTCTGCAATTTTTATGGAATTTAAGCTCTCTTTTTAGTTTTTATATCTCAGGTTTTGCAATCGTCGGGAAAAGGGGAAGGCGGGGTGTTTTTAACTGAGTGTTGACTCCCAATCCGTAAGTCATTTCTTACAAAAATATAGCCCGTTACGGATAACAAATCACTTTACAATCATCTATGATTGTTAGGTAAGCTTTTTGTGAACGGGCAAAATAATGGCTAGTTCGATTCTGGTAAATATCCCACCGCACGTTCATTGAGAATTTAATGAGCTTTTGTTATTCTCTTTAAAAGCTTTGGATCCATAGGTCATTTGCATCTTTAACATGTTCCAAGCATGCATATCCATTTTTAAAACACGTGTAGAAGAAATCTCTTTCTTGTAAAATTCCATGCAATTAGGGTTGAACTAGTGGAATTTCTCAAACTTGGAAAACAAAACTTTTGTGTTCATTTGTGGTGTGTGAGTAAATTTTCTATACTTACATTTGTTATTGTTTTAATTTTTTTCACACATAAACTCTAAAATTTTCATTTTGTTGTGATCTATTTGCCTTTTTTGGTTTACAGGATGAAGGGAGAGCGAAAACTCAAAGTTTTGATTTAAGAAAAAAGTGTACATCTAAAATGGAGATGCACAATGCACAATTGTAGGGAGAGATAACTCCAAAGAGTGTTTGTAATTTTTAGGGATTGGAAGATCTTTTTAGTTTTTGTATCTCAGGTTTTGCAATCGTCGGGAAAACATGGAGGCGTGCTATTTTTAACTGACTGTTGACTCCCGATCCGTATGTCTTTTCTTACAAAAATATAGCCCGTTACTCATGATAAATCACATTACAATCATCTATGATTCTTAGGTCAGCTTTTTGAAAACGGGCAAAATAATGGTTTCTTTCACTCGGGTGAATATCCCACCGCACGTTCACTTCAGAATTTAATGAGTGTTTGTTATTCTAATTAAAAGCTTTGGATCCATAAGTCATTTGCATCTTTAACGTGTTTCAAGCATGCATATCCATTTTTAAAACACGTCTAGAAGAATTCTCTTTCTTGTAAAATTTCAAGCTATTAGGGTTGAACTAGTGGAATTTCCCAAACTTGGATAACACAAAATTTTGTGTTCAATTGTGGTGGGTGAATAAATTTTCATTACTTACATTTGTTAATGTTTTAATTTTTTTCCACACATAAACTCTAAAATTTACATTTTTTTGTGATCTATTTACCTTTTTTTGTTTACGGCATGAAGGGAGAACGAAAACTCAATGTTTTGATTTAATAAAAAAGTGTACATCTAAACTGGAGATGCACAATGCACAAATGTGGAGAGATATAATACCAAAGAGTGTCTGTGATTTTTCAGGATTGTGAGCTCTTTTCAGTTTTTACTTCTCAGGGTTTACAATCGCCAGGAAAAGGGAGAGGCGGGGGATTTTTAATTGAGTGTTGACTCCCAATCCGCAAGTCATTTCTTACAATAATATAGCCCGTTACGAATGAAAAATCACTTTACAATCATCTATGATTGTTAGGTCAGCTTTTTGCAAACGGGCAAAATAATGGCTTGTTTGACTCGGGTAAATATCCCACCGCACGTTCACTAGAGAATTTAATGAGCGTATGTTATTCTCTTTAAAAGCTTTGGATCCATAGGTCATTTGCATCTTTAACATGCTTGAAGCTTGCATATCCATTTTTAAAACACGTGCGGAACAAATCTCTTTCTTGTAAAATTCCAAGCTATTAGGGTTGCACTAGTTGAATTTCCCAAACTTGGATAACAAAAGTTTTGTGTTAATTTTTGGTGTGTGAAAATTTTTTTTTACTTACATTTGTTATTGTTTTAAATTTTTTCCATACATAAACTCAAAAATTTTCATTTTGCTGTGATCTATTTGCCTTTTTATGTTTACGGGATGGAGGGAGAGTGAAAACTCAAAGTTTTGATTTAAGAAAAAAGTGTACATCTAAAATGGAGACGCACAGTGCACAAATGTAGAGAGAGATACTTACAATGAGTGTCTGCAATTTTTAGGGAATTTAAGCTCTCTTTTTAGTTTTTATATCTCAGGTTTTGCAATCGTCGGGAAAAGGGGAAGGCGGGGTGTTTTTAACTGAGTGTTGACTCCCAATCCGTAAGTCATTTCTTACAAAAATATAGCCCGTTACGGATAACAAATCACTTTACAATCATCTATGATTGTTAGGTAAGCTTTTTGTGAACGGGCAAAATAATGGCTAGTTCGATTCTGGTAAATATCCCACCGCACGTTCATTGAGAATTTAATGAGCTTTTGTTATTCTCTTTAAAAGCTTTGGATCGATAGGTCATTTGCATCTTTAACATGTTTCAAGCATGCATATCCATTTTTAAAACACGTGTAGAAGAAATCTCTTTCTTGTAAAATTCCATGCAATTAGGGTTGAACTAGTGGAATTTCTCAAACTTGGAAAACAAAACTTTTGTGTTCATTTGTGGTGTGTGAGTAAATTTTCTATACTTACATTTGTTATTGTTTTAATTTTTTTCACACATAAACTCTAAAATTTTCATTTTGTTGTGATCTATTTGCCTTTTTTGGTTTACAGGATGAAGGGAGAGCGAAAACTCAAAGTTTTGATTTAAGAAAAAAGTGTACATCTAAAATGGAGATGCACAATGCACAATTGTAGGGAGAGATAACTCCAAAGAGTGTTTGTAATTTTTAGGGATTGTAAGATCTTTTTAGTTTTTGTATCTCAGGTTTTGCAATCGTCGGGAAAACATGGAGGCGTGCTATTTTTAACTGACTGTTGACTCCCGATCCGTATGTCTTTTCTTACAAAAATATAGCCCGTTACTCATGATAAATCACATTACAATCATCTATGATTCTTAGGTCAGCTTTTTGAAAACGGGCAAAATAATGGCTTCTTTCACTCGGGTGAATATCCCACCGCACGT
This sequence comes from Aristolochia californica, assembly GCF_029961685.1. Taxonomy (NCBI): domain Eukaryota; kingdom Viridiplantae; phylum Streptophyta; class Magnoliopsida; order Piperales; family Aristolochiaceae; genus Aristolochia; species Aristolochia californica. The sequence continues at coordinate 373,852 of NW_027181926.1, read as the reverse complement.
TCACTTCAGAATTTAATGAGTGTTTGTTATTCTAATTAAAAGCTTTGGATCCATAGGTCATTTGCATCTTTAACGTGTTTCAAGCATGCATATCCATTTTTAAAACACGTCTAGAAGAATTCTCTTTCTTGTAAAATTTCAAGCTATTAGGGTTGAACTAGTGGAATTTCCCAAACTTGGATAACACAAAATTTTGTGTTCAATTGTGGTGTGTGAATAAATTTTCATTACTTACATTTGTTAATGTTTTAATTTTTTTCCATACATAAACTCTAAAATTTACATTTTTTTGTGATCTATTTACCTTTTTTTGTTTACGGCATGATGGGAGAACGAAAACTCAATGTTTTGATTTAATAAAAAAGTGTACATCTAAACTGGAGATGCACAATGCACAAATGTGGAGAGATATAATACCAAAGAGTGTCTGTGATTTTTCAGGATTGTGAGCTCTTTTCAGTTTTTACTTCTCAGGGTTTACAATCGTCGGGAAAAGGGAGAGGCGGGGGATTTTTAATTGAGTGTTGACTCCCAATCCGCAAGTCATTTCTTACAATAATATAGCCCGTTACGAATGAAAAATCACTTTACAATCATCTATGATTGTTAGGTCAGCTTTTTGCAAACGGGCAAAATAATGGCTTGTTTGACTCGGGTAAATATCCCACCGCACGTTCACTAGAGAATTTAATGAGCGTATGTTATTCTCTTTAAAAGCTTTGGATCCATAGGTCATTTGCATCTTTAACATGCTTGAAGCTTGCATATCCATTTTTAAAACACGTGTGGAACAAATCTCTTTCTTGTAAAATTCCAAGCTATTAGGGTTGCACTAGTTGAATTTCCCAAACTTGGATAACAAAAGTTTTGTGTTAATTTTTGGTGTGTGAAATAATTTTTTTACTTACATTTGTTATTGTTTTAAATTTTTTCCATACATAAACTCAAAAATTTTCATTTTGCTGTGATCTATTTGCCTTTTTTTGTTTACGGGATGGAGGGAGAGTGAAAACTCAAAGTTTTGATTTAAGAAAAAAGTGTACATCTAAAATGGAGACGCACAGTGCACAAATGTAGAGAGAGATACTTACAATGAGTGTCTGCAATTTTTAGGGAATTTAAGCTCTCTTTTTAGTTTTTATATCTCAGGTTTTGCAATCGTCGGGAAAAGGGGAAGGCGGGGTGTTTTTAACTGAGTGTTGACTCCCAATCCGTAAGTCATTTCTTACAAAAATATAGCCCGTTACGGATGATAAATAACTTTACAATCATCTATGATTGTTAGGTAAGCTTTTTGTGAACGGGCAAAATAATGGCTAGTTCGATTCTGGTAAATATCCCACCGCACGTTCATTGAGAATTTAATGAGCGTTTGTTATTCTCTTTAAAAGCTTTGGATCCATAGGTCATTTGCATCTTTAACATGTTTCAAGAATGCATATCCATTTTTAAAACACGTGTAGAAGAAATCTCTTTCTTGTAAAATTCCATGCAATTAGGGTTGAACTAGCGGAATTTCTCAAACTTGCAAAACAAAACTTTTGTGTTCATTTGTGGTGTGTGAGTAAATTTTCTATACTTACATTTGTTATTGTTTTAATTTTTTTCACACATAAACTCTAAAATTTTCATTTTGTTGTGATCTATTTGCCTTTTTTGGTTTACAGGATGAAGGGAGAGCGAAAACTCAAAGTTTTGATTTAAGAAAAAAGTGTACATCTAAAATGGAGATGCACAATGCACAATTGTAGGGAGAGATAACTCCAAAGAGTGTTTGTAATTTTTAGGGATTGTAAGATCTTTTTAGTTTTTGTATCTCAGGTTTTGCAATCGTCGGGAAAACATGGAGGCGTGCTATTTTTAACTGACTGTTGACTCCCGATCCGTATGTCTTTTCTTACAAAAATATAGCCCGTTACTCATGATAAATCACATTACAATCATCTATGATTCTTAGGTCAGCTTTTTGAAAACGGGCAAAATAATGGCTTCTTTCACTCGGGTGAATATCCCACCGCACGTTCACTTCAGAATTTAATGAGTGTTTGTTATTCTAATTAAAAGCTTTGGATCCATAGGTCATTTGCATCTTTAACGTGTTTCAAGCATGCATATCCATTTTTAAAACACGTCTAGAAGAATTCTCTTTCTTGTAAAATTTCAAGCTATTAGGGTTGAACTAGTGGAATTTCCCAAACTTGGATAGCAAAAATTTTGTGTTCAATTGTGGTGTGTGAATAAATTTTCATTACTTACATTTGTTAATGTTTTAATTTTTTTCCATACATAAACTCTAAAATTTACATTTTTTTGTGATCTATTTACCTTTTTTTGTTTACGGCATGAAGGGAGAACGAAAACTCAATGTTTTGATTTAATAAAAAAGTGTACATCTAAACTGGAGATGCACAATGCACAAATGTGGAGAGATATAATACCAAAGAGTGTCTGTGATTTTTCAGGATTGTGAGCTCTTTTCAGTTTTTACTTCTCAGGGTTTACAATCGTCGGGAAAAGGGAGAGGCGGGGGATTTTTAATTGAGTGTTGACTCCCAATCCGCAAGTCATTTCTTACAATAATATAGCCCGTTACGAATGAAAAATCACTTTACAATCATCTATGATTGTTAGGTCAGCTTTTTGCAAACGGGCAAAATAATGGCTTGTTTGACTCGGGTAAATATCCCACCGCACGTTCACTAGAGAATTTAATGAGCGTATGTTATTCTCTTTAAAAGCTTTGGATCCATAGGTCATTTGCATCTTTAACATGCTTGAAGCTTGCATATCCATTTTTAAAACACGTGTGGAACAAATCTCTTTCTTGTAAAATTCCAAGCTATTAGGGTTGCACTAGTTGAATTTCCCAAACTTGGATAACAAAAGTTTTGTGTTAATTTTTGGTGTGTGAAAAAATTTTTTTACTTACATTTGTTATTGTTTTAAATTTTTTCCATACATAAACTCAAAAATTTTCATTTTGCTGTGATCTATTTGCCTTTTTTTGTTTACGGGATGGAGGGAGAGTGAAAACTCAAAGTTTTGATTTAAGAAAAAAGTGTACATCTAAAATGGAGACGCACAGTGCACAAATGTAGAGAGAGATACTTACAATGAGTGTCTGCAATTTTTAGGGAATTTAAGCTCTCTTTTTAGTTTTTATATCTCAGGTTTTGCAATCGTCGGGAAAAGGGGAAGGCGGGGTGTTTTTAACTGAGTGTTGACTCCCAATCCGTAAGTCATTTCTTACAAAAATATAGCCCGTTACGGATGATAAATAACTTTACAATCATCTATGATTGTTAGGTAAGCTTTTTGTGAACGGGCAAAATAATGGCTAGTTCGATTCTGGTAAATATCCCACCGCACGTTCATTGAGAATTTAATGAGCGTTTGTTATTCTCTTTAAAAGCTTTGGATCCATAGGTCATTTGCATCTTTAACATGTTTCAAGCATGCATATCCATTTTTAAAACACGTGTAGAAGAAATCTCTTTCTTGTAAAATTCCATGCAATTAGGGTTGAACTAGCGGAATTTCTCAAACTTGGAAAACAAAACTTTTGTGTTCATTTGTGGTGTGGGAGTAAATTTTCTATACTTACATTTGTTATTGTTTTAATTTTTTTCACACATAAACTCTAAAATTTTCATTTTGTTGTGATCTATTTGCCTTTTTTGGTTTACAGGATGAAGGGAGAGCGAAAACTCAAAGTTTTGATTTAAGAAAAAAGTGTACATCTAAAATGGAGATGCACAATGCACAATTGTAGGGAGAGATAACTCCAAAGAGTGTTTGTAATTTTTAGGGATTGTAAGATCTTTTTAGTTTTTGTATCTCAGGTTTTGCAATCGTCGGGAAAACATGGAGGCGTGCTATTTTTAACTGACTGTTGACTCCCGATCCGTATGTCTTTTCTTACAAAAATATAGCCCGTTACTCATGATAAATCACATTACAATCATCTATGATTCTTAGGTCAGCTTTTTGAAAACGGGCAAAATAATGGCTTCTTTCACTCGGGTGAATATCCCACCGCACGTTCACTTCAGAATTTAATGAGTGTTTGTTATTCTAATTAAAAGCTTTGGATCCATAGGTCATTTGCATCTTTAACGTGTTTCAAGCATGCATATCCATTTTTAAAACACGTCTAGAAGAATTCTCTTTCTTGTAAAATTTCAAGCTATTAGGGTTGAACTAGTGGAATTTCCCAAACTTGGATAACACAAAATTTTGTGTTCAATTGTGGTGTGTGAATAAATTTTCATTACTTACATTTGTTAATGTTTTAATTTTTTTCCATACATAAACTCTAAAATTTACATTTTTTTGTGATCTATTTACCTTTTTTTGTTTACGGCATGAAGGGAGAACGAAAACTCAATGTTTTGATTTAATAAAAAAGTGTACATCTAAACTGGAGATGCACAATGCACAAATGTGGAGAGATATAATACCAAAGAGTGTCTGTGATTTTTCAGGATTGTGAGCTCTTTTCAGTTTTTACTTCTCAGGGTTTACAATCGTCGGGAAAAGGGAGAGGCGGGGGATTTTTAATTGAGTGTTGACTCCCAATCCGCAAGTCATTTCTTACAATAATATAGCCCGTTACGAATGAAAAATCACTTTACAATCATCTATGATTGTTAGGTCAGCTTTTTGCAAACGGGCAAAATAATGGCTTGTTTGACTCGGGTAAATATCCCACCGCACGTTCACTAGAGAATTTAATGAGCGTATGTTATTCTCTTTAAAAGCTTTGGATCCATAGGTCATTTGCATCTTTAACATGCTTGAAGCTTGCATATCCATTTTTAAAACACGTGTGGAACAAATCTCTTTCTTGTAAAATTCCAAGCTATTAGGGTTGCACTAGTTGAATTTCCCAAACTTGGATAACAAAAGTTTTGTGTTAATTTTTGGTGTGTGAAAAAATTTTTTTACTTACATTTGTTATTGTTTTAAATTTTTTCCATACATAAACTCAAAAATTTTCATTTTGCTGTGATCTATTTGCCTTTTTTTGTTTACGGGATGGAGGGAGAGTGAAAACTCAAAGTTTTGATTTAAGAAAAAAGTGTACATCTAAAATGGAGACGCACAATGCACAAATGTAGAGAGAGATACTTACAATGAGTGTCTGCAATTTTTAGGGAATTTAAGCTCTCTTTTTAGTTTTTATATCTCAGGTTTTGCAATCGTCGGGAAAAGGGGAAGGCGGGGTGTTTTTAACTGAGTGTTGACTCCCAATCCGTAAGTCATTTCTTACAAAAATATAGCCCGTTACGGATGATAAATAACTTTACAATCATCTATGATTGTTAGGTAAGCTTTTTGTGAACGGGCAAAATAATGGCTAGTTCGATTCTGGTAAATATCCCACCGCACGTTCATTGAGAATTTAATGAGCGTTTGTTATTCTCTTTAAAAGCTTTGGATCCATAGGTCATTTGCATCTTTAACATGTTTCAAGCATGCATATCCATTTTTAAAACACGTGTAGAAGAAATCTCTTTCTTGTAAAATTCCATGCAATTAGGGTTGAACTAGTGGAATTTCTCAAACTTGGAAAACAAAACTTTTGTGTTCATTTGTGGTGTGTGAGTAAATTTTCTATACTTACATTTGTTATTGTTTTAATTTTTTTCACACATAAACTCTAAAATTTTCATTTTGTTGTGATCTATTTGCCTTTTTTGGTTTATAGGATGAAGGGAGAGCGAAAACTCAAAGTTTTGATTTAAGAAAAAAGTGTACATCTAAAATGGAGATGCACAATGCACAATTGTAGGGAGAGATAACTCCAAAGAGTGTTTGTAATTTTTAGGGATTGTAAGATCTTTTTAGTTTTTGTATCTCAGGTTTTGCAATCGTCGGGAAAACATGGAGGCGTGCTATTTTTAACTGACTGTTGACTCCCGATCCGTATGTCTTTTCTTACAAAAATATAGCCCGTTACTCATGATAAATCACATTACAATCATCTATGATTCTTAGGTCAGCTTTTTGAAAACGGGCAAAATAATGGCTTCTTTCACTCGGGTGAATATCCCACCGCACGTTCACTTCAGAATTTAATGAGTGTTTGTTATTCTAATTAAAAGCTTTGGATCCATAGGTCATTTGCATCTTTAACGTGTTTCAAGCATGCATATCCATTTTTAAAACACGTCTAGAAGAATTCTCTTTCTTGTAAAATTTCAAGCTATTAGGGTTGAACTAGAGGAATTTCCCAAACTTGGATAACAAAAATTTTGTGTTCAATTGTGGTGTGTGAATAAATTTTCATTACTTACATTTGTTAATGTTTTAATTTTTTTCCATACATAAACTCTAAAATTTACATTTTTTTGTGATCTATTTACCTTTTTTTGTTTACGGCATGAAGGGAGAACGAAAACTCAATGTTTTGATTTAATAAAAAAGTGTACATCTAAACTGGAGATGCACAATGCACAAATGTGGAGAGATATAATACCAAAGAGTGTCTGTGATTTTTCAGGATTGTGAGCTCTTTTCAGTTTTTACTTCTCAGGGTTTACAATCGTCGGGAAAAGGGAGAGGCGGGGGATTTTTAATTGAGTGTTGACTCCCAATCCGCAAGTCATTTCTTACAAAAATATAGCCCGTTACGGATGATAAATAACTTTACAATCATCTATGATTGTTAGGTAAGCTTTTTGTGAACGGGCAAAATAATGGCTTGTTTGACTCGGGTAAATATCCCACCGCACGTTCACTAGAGAATTTAATGAGCGTATGTTATTCTCTTTAAAAGCTTTGGATCCATAGGTCATTTGCATCTTTAACATGCTTGAAGCTTGCATATCCATTTTTAAAACACGTGTGGAACAAATCTCTTTCTTGTAAAATTCCAAGCTATTAGGGTTGCACTAGTTGAATTTCCCAAACTTGGATAACAAAAGTTTTGTGTTAATTTTTGGTGTGTGAAAAAATTTTTTTACTTACATTTGTTATTGTTTTAAATTTTTTCCATACATAAACTCAAAAATTTTCATTTTGCTGTGATCTATTTGCCTTTTTTTGTTTACGGGATGGAGGGAGAGTGAAAACTCAAAGTTTTGATTTAAGAAAAAAGTGTACATCTAAAATGGAGACGCACAGTGCACAAATGTAGAGAGAGATACTTACAATGAGTGTCTGCAATTTTTAGGGAATTTAAGCTCTCTTTTTAGTTTTTATATCTCAGGTTTTGCAATCGTCGGGAAAAGGGGAAGGCGGGGTGTTTTTAACTGAGTGTTGACTCCCAATCCGTAAGTCATTTCTTACAAAAATATAGCCCGTTACGGATGATAAATAACTTTACAATCATCTATGATTGTTAGGTAAGCTTTTTGTGAACGGGCAAAATAATGGCTAGTTCGATTCTGGTAAATATCCCACCGCACGTTCATTGAGAATTTAATGAGCGTTTGTTATTCTCTTTAAAAGCTTTGGATCCATAGGTCATTTGCATCTTTAACATGTTTCAAGCATGCATATCCATTTTTAAAACACGTGTAGAAGAAATCTCTTTCTTGTAAAATTCCATGCAATTAGGGTTGAACTAGCGGAATTTCTCAAACTTGGAAAACAAAACTTTTGTGTTCATTTGTGGTGTGGGAGTAAATTTTCTATACTTACATTTGTTATTGTTTTAATTTTTTTCACACATAAACTCTAAAATTTTCATTTTGTTGTGATCTATTTGCCTTTTTTGGTTTACAGGATGAAGGGAGAGCGAAAACTCAAAGTTTTGATTTAAGAAAAAAGTGTACATCTAAAATGGAGATGCACAATGCACAATTGTAGGGAGAGATAACTCCAAAGAGTGTTTGTAATTTTTAGGGATTGTAAGATCTTTTTAGTTTTTGTATCTCAGGTTTTGCAATCGTCGGGAAAACATGGAGGCGTGCTATTTTTAACTGACTGTTGACTCCCGATCCGTATGTCTTTTCTTACAAAAATATAGCCCGTTACTCATGATAAATCACATTACAATCATCTATGATTCTTAGGTCAGCTTTTTGAAAACGGGCAAAATAATGGCTTCTTTCACTCGGGTGAATATCCCACCGCACGTTCACTTCAGAATTTAATGAGTGTTTGTTATTCTAATTAAAAGCTTTGGATCCATAGGTCATTTGCATCTTTAACGTGTTTCAAGCATGCATATCCATTTTTAAAACACGTCTAGAAGAATTCTCTTTCTTGTAAAATTTCAAGCTATTAGGGTTGAACTAGTGGAATTTCCCAAACTTGGATAACACAAAATTTTGTGTTCAATTGTGGTGTGTGAATAAATTTTCATTACTTACATTTGTTAATGTTTTAATTTTTTTCCATACATAAACTCTAAAATTTACATTTTTTTGTGATCTATTTACCTTTTTTTGTTTACGGCATGAAGGGAGAACGAAAACTCAATGTTTTGATTTAATAAAAAAGTGTACATCTAAACTGGAGATGCACAATGCACAAATGTGGAGAGATATAATACCAAAGAGTGTCTGTGATTTTTCAGGATTGTGAGCTCTTTTCAGTTTTTACTTCTCAGGGTTTACAATCGTCGGGAAAAGGGAGAGGCGGGGGATTTTTAATTGAGTGTTGACTCCCAATCCGCAAGTCATTTCTTACAATAATATAGCCCGTTACGAATGAAAAATCACTTTACAATCATCTATGATTGTTAGGTCAGCTTTTTGCAAACGGGCAAAATAATGGCTTGTTTGACTCGGGTAAATATCCCACCGCACGTTCACTAGAGAATTTAATGAGCGTATGTTATTCTCTTTAAAAGCTTTGGATCCATAGGTCATTTGCATCTTTAACATGCTTGAAGCTTGCATATCCATTTTTAAAACACGTGTGGAACAAATCTCTTTCTTGTAAAATTCCAAGCTATTAGGGTTGCACTAGTTGAATTTCCCAAACTTGGATAACAAAAGTTTTGTGTTAATTTTTGGTGTGTGAAAAAATTTTTTTACTTACATTTGTTATTGTTTTAAATTTTTTCCATACATAAACTCAAAAATTTTCATTTTGCTGTGATCTATTTGCCTTTTTTTGTTTACGGGATGGAGGGAGAGTGAAAACTCAAAGTTTTGATTTAAGAAAAAAGTGTACATCTAAAATGGAGACGCACAATGCACAAATGTAGAGAGAGATACTTACAATGAGTGTCTGCAATTTTTAGGGAATTTAAGCTCTCTTTTTAGTTTTTATATCTCAGGTTTTGCAATCGTCGGGAAAAGGGGAAGGCGGGGTGTTTTTAACTGAGTGTTGACTCCCAATCCGTAAGTCATTTCTTACAAAAATATAGCCCGTTACGGATGATAAATAACTTTACAATCATCTATGATTGTTAGGTAAGCTTTTTGTGAACGGGCAAAATAATGGCTAGTTCGATTCTGGTAAATATCCCACCGCACGTTCATTGAGAATTTAATGAGCGTTTGTTATTCTCTTTAAAAGCTTTGGATCCATAGGTCATTTGCATCTTTAACATGTTTCAAGCATGCATATCCATTTTTAAAACACGTGTAGAAGAAATCTCTTTCTTGTAAAATTCCATGCAATTAGGGTTGAACTAGTGGAATTTCTCAAACTTGGAAAACAAAACTTTTGTGTTCATTTGTGGTGTGTGAGTAAATTTTCTATACTTACATTTGTTATTGTTTTAATTTTTTTCACACATAAACTCTAAAATTTTCATTTTGTTGTGATCTATTTGCCTTTTTTGGTTTATAGGATGAAGGGAGAGCGAAAACTCAAAGTTTTGATTTAAGAAAAAAGTGTACATCTAAAATGGAGATGCACAATGCACAATTGTAGGGAGAGATAACTCCAAAGAGTGTTTGTAATTTTTAGGGATTGTAAGATCTTTTTAGTTTTTGTATCTCAGGTTTTGCAATCGTCGGGAAAACATGGAGGCGTGCTATTTTTAACTGACTGTTGACTCCCGATCCGTATGTCTTTTCTTACAAAAATATAGCCCGTTACTCATGATAAATCACATTACAATCATCTATGATTCTTAGGTCAGCTTTTTGAAAACGGGCAAAATAATGGCTTCTTTCACTCGGGTGAATATCCCACCGCACGTTCACTTCAGAATTTAATGAGTGTTTGTTATTCTAATTAAAAGCTTTGGATCCATAGGTCATTTGCATCTTTAACGTGTTTCAAGCATGCATATCCATTTTTAAAACACGTCTAGAAGAATTCTCTTTCTTGTAAAATTTCAAGCTATTAGGGTTGAACTAGAGGAATTTCCCAAACTTGGATAACAAAAATTTTGTGTTCAATTGTGGTGTGTGAATAAATTTTCATTACTTACATTTGTTAATGTTTTAATTTTTTTCCATACATAAACTCTAAAATTTACATTTTTTTGTGATCTATTTACCTTTTTTTGTTTACGGCATGAAGGGAGAACGAAAACTCAATGTTTTGATTTAATAAAAAAGTGTACATCTAAACTGGAGATGCACAATGCACAAATGTGGAGAGATATAATACCAAAGAGTGTCTGTGATTTTTCAGGATTGTGAGCTCTTTTCAGTTTTTACTTCTCAGGGTTTACAATCGTCGGGAAAAGGGAGAGGCGGGGGATTTTTAATTGAGTGTTGACTCCCAATCCGCAAGTCATTTCTTACAAAAATATAGCCCGTTACGGATGATAAATAACTTTACAATCATCTATGATTGTTAGGTAAGCTTTTTGTGAACGGGCAAAATAATGGCTTGTTTGACTCGGGTAAATATCCCACCGCACGTTCATTGAGAATTTAATGAGCGTTTGTTATTCTCTTTAAAAGCTTTGGATCCATAGGTCATTTGCATCTTTAACATGTTTCAAGCATGCATATCCATTTTTAAAACACGTGTAGAAGAAATCTCTTTCTTGTAAAATTCCATGCAATTAGGGTTGAACTAGCGGAATTTCTCAAACTTGGAAAACAAAACTTTTGTGTTCATTTGTGGTGTGTGAGTAAATTTTCTATACTTACATTTGTTATTGTTTTAATTTTTTTCACACATAAACTCTAAAATTTTCATTTTGTTGTGATCTATTTGCCTTTTTTGATTTACAGGATGAAGGGAGAGCGAAAACTCAAAGTTTTGATTTAAGAAAAAAGTGTACATCTAAAATGGAGATGCACAATGCACAATTGTAGGGAGAGATAACTCCAAAGAGTGTTTGTAATTTTTAGGGATTGTAAGATCTTTTTAGTTTTTGTATCTCAGGTTTTGCAATCGTCGGGAAAACATGGAGGCGTGCTATTTTTAACTGACTGTTGACTCCCGATCCGTATGTCTTTTCTTACAAAAATATAGCCCGTTACTCATGATAAATCACATTACAATCATCTATGATTCTTAGGTCAGCTTTTTGAAAACGGGCAAAATAATGGCTTCTTTCACTCGGGTGAATATCCCACCGCACGTTCACTTCAGAATTTAATGAGTGTTTGTTATTCTAATTAAAAGCTTTGGATCCATAGGTCATTTGCATCTTTAACGTGTTTCAAGCATGCATATCCATTTTTAAAACACGTCTAGAAGAATTCTCTTTCTTGTAAAATTTCAAGCTATTAGGGTTGAACTAGTGGAATTTCCCAAACTTGGATAACAAAAATTTTGTGTTCAATTGTGGTGTGTGAATAAATTTTCATTACTTACATTTGTTAATGTTTTAATTTTTTTCCATACATAAACTCTAAAATTTACATTTTTTTGTGATCTATTTACCTTTTTTTGTTTACGGCATGAAGGGAGAACGAAAACTCAAAGTTTTGATTTAATAAAAAAGTGTACATCTAAACTGGAGATGCACAATGCACAAATGTGGAGAGATATAATACCAAAGAGTGTCTGTGATTTTTCAGGATTGTGAGCTCTTTTCAGTTTTTACTTCTCAGGGTTTACAATCGCCAGGAAAAGGGAGAGGCGGGGGATTTTTAATTGAGTGTTGACTCCCAATCCGCAAGTCATTTCTTACAATAATATAGCCCGTTACGAATGAAAAATCACTTTACAATCATCTATGATTGTTAGGTCAGCTTTTTGCAAACGGGCAAAATAATGGCTTGTTTGACTCGGGTAAATATCCCACTGCACGTTCACTAGAGAATTTAATGAGCGTATGTTATTCTCTTTAAAAGCTTTGGATCCACAGGTCATTTGCATCTTTAACATGCTTGAAGCTTGCATATCCATTTTTAAAACACGTGTGGAACAAATCTCTTTCTTGTAAAATTCCAAGCTATTAGGGTTGCACTAGTTGAATTTCCCAAACTTGGATAACAAAAGTTTTGTGTTAATTTTTGGTGTGTGAAAAACTTTTTTTACTTACATTTGTTATTGTTTTAAATTTTTTCCATACATAAACTCAAAAATTTTCATTTTGCTGTGATCTATTTGCCTTTTTATGTTTACGGGACGGAGGGAGAGTGAAAACTCAAAGTTTTGATTTAAGAAAAAAGTGTACATCTAAAATGGAGACGCACAGTGCACAAATGTAGAGAGAGATACTTACAATGAGTGTCTGCAATTTTTAGGGAATTTAAGCTCTCTTTTTAGTTTTTATATCTCAGGTTTTCCAATCGTCGGGAAAAGGGGAAGGCGGGGTGTTTTTAACTGAGTGTTGACTCCCAATCCGTAAGTCATTTCTTACAAAAATATAGCCCGTTACGGATAACAAATCACTTTACAATCATCTATGATTGTTAGGTAAGCTTTTTGTGAACGGGCAAAATAATGGCTAGTTCGATTCTGGTAAATATCCCACCGCACGTTCATTGAGAATTTAATGAGCTTTTGTTATTCTCTTTAAAAGCTTTGGATCCATAGGTCATTTGCATCTTTAACATGTTTCAAGCATGCATATCCATTTTTAAAACACGTGTAGAAGAAATCTCTTTCTTGTAAAATTCCATGCAATTAGGGTTGAACTAGTGGAATTTCTCAAACTTGGAAAACAAAACTTTTGTGTTCATTTGTGGTGTGTGAGTAAATTTTCTATACTTACATTTGTTATTGTTTTAATTTTTTTCACACATAAACTCTAAAATTTTCATTTTGTTGTGATCTATTTGCCTTTTTTGGTTTACAGGATGAAGGGAGAGCGAAAACTCAAAGTTTTGATTTAAGAAAAAAGTGTACATCTAAAATGGAGATGCACAATGCACAATTGTAGGGAGAGATAACTCCAAAGAGTGTTTGTAATTTTTAGGGATTGTAAGATCTTTTTAGTTTTTGTATCTCAGGTTTTGCAATCGTCGGGAAAACATGGAGGCGTGCTATTTTTAACTGACTGTTGACTCCCGATCCGTATGTCTTTTCTTACAAAAATATAGCCCGTTACTCATGATAAATCACATTACAATCATCTATGATTCTTAGGTCAGCTTTTTGAAAACGGGCAAAATAATGGCTTCTTTCACTCTGGGTGAATATCCCACCGCACGTTCACTTCAGAATTTAATGAGTGTTTGTTATTCTAATTAAAAGCTTTGGATCCATAGGTCATTTGCATCTTTAACGTGTTTCAAGCATGCATATCCATTTTTAAAACACGTCTAGAAGAATTCTCTTTCTTGTAAAATTTCAAGCTATTAGGGTTGAACTAGTGGAATTTCCCAAACTTGGATAACAAAAATTTTGTGTTCAATTGTGGTGTGTGAATAAATTTTCATTACTTACATTTGTTAATGTTTTAATTTTTTTCCACACATAAACTCTAAAATTTACATTTTTTTGTGATCTATTTACCTTTTTTTGTTTACGGCATGAAGGGAGAACGAAAACTCAATGTTTTGATTTAATAAAAAAGTGTACATCTAAACTGGAGATGCACAATGCACAAATGTGGAGAGATATAATACCAAAGAGTGTCTGTGATTTTTCAGGATTGTGAGCTCTTTTCAGTTTTTACTTCTCAGGGTTTACAATCGCCAGGAAAAGGGAGAGGCGGGGGATTTTTAATTGAGTGTTGACTCCCAATCCGCAAGTCATTTCTTACAATAATATAGCCCGTTACGAATGAAAAATCACTTTACAATCATCTATGATTGTTAGGTCAGCTTTTTGCAAACGGGCAAAATAATGGCTTGTTTGACTCGGGTAAATATCCCACCGCACGTTCACTAGAGAATTTAATGAGCGTATGTTATTCTCTTTAAAAGCTTTGGATCCACAGGTCATTTGCATCTTTAACATGCTTGAAGCTTGCATATCCATTTTTAAAACACGTGTGGAACAAATCTCTTTCTTGTAAAATTCCAAGCTATTAGGGTTGCACTAGTTGAATTTCCCAAACTTGGATAACAAAAGTTTTGTGTTAATTTTTGGTGTGTGAAAAATTTTTTTTACTTACATTTGTTATTGTTTTAAATTTTTTCCATACATAAACTCAAAAATTTTCATTTTGCTGTGATCTATTTGCCTTTTTATGTTTACGGGACGGAGGGAGAGTGAAAACTCAAAGTTTTGATTTAAGAAAAAAGTGTACATTTAAAATGGAGACGCACAGTGCACAAATGTAGAGAGAGATACTTACAATGAGTGTCTGCAATTTTTAGGGAATTTAAGCTCTCTTTTTAGTTTTTATATCTCAGGTTTTGCAATCGTCGGGAAAAGGGGAAGGCGGGGTGTTTTTAACTGAGTGTTGACTCCCAATCCGTAAGTCATTTCTTACAAAAATATAGCCCGTTACGGATAACAAATCACTTTACAATCATCTATGATTGTTAGGTAAGCTTTTTGTGAACGGGCAAAATAATGGCTAGTTCGATTCTGGTAAATATCCCACCGCACGTTCAGTGAGAATTTAATGAGCTTTTGTTATTCTCTTTAAAAGCTTTGGATCCATAGGTCATTTGCATCTTTAACATGTTTCAAGCATGCATATCCATTTTTAAAACACGTGTAGAAGAAATCTCTTTCTTGTAAAATTCCATGCAATTAGGGTTGAACTAGTGGAATTTCTCAAACTTGGAAAACAAAAATTTTGTGTTCATTTGTGGTGTGTGAGTAAATTTTCTATACTTACATTTGTTATTGTTTTAATTTTTTTCACACATAAACTCTAAAATTTTCATTTTGTTGTGATCTATTTGCCTTTTTTGGTTTACAGGATGAAGGGAGAGCGAAAACTCAAAGTTTTGATTTAAGAAAAAAGTGTACATCTAAAATGGAGATGCACAATGCACAATTGTAGGGAGAGATAACTCCAAAGAGTGTTTGTAATTTTTAGGGATTGTAAGATCTTTTTAGTTTTTGTATCTCAGGTTTTGCAATCGTCGGGAAAACATGGAGGCGTGCTATTTTTAACTGACTGTTGACTCCCGATCCGTATGTCTTTTCTTACAAAAATATAGCCCGTTACTCATGATAAATCACATTACAATCATCTATGATTCTTAGGTCAGCTTTTTGAAAACGGGCAAAATAATGGCTTCTTTCACTCGGGTGAATATCCCACCGCACGTTCACTTCAGAATTTAATGAGTGTTTGTTATTCTAATTAAAAGCTTTGGATCCATAGGTCATTTGCATCTTTAACGTGTTTCAAGCATGCATATCCATTTTTAAAACACGTCTAGAAGAATTCTCTTTCTTGTAAAATTTCAAGCTATTAGGGTTGAACTAGTGGAATTTCCCAAACTTGGATAACAAAAATTTTGTGTTCAATTGTGGTGTGTGAATAAATTTTCATTACTTACATTTGTTAATGTTTTAATTTTTTTCCATACATAAACTCTAAAATTTACATTTTTTTGTGATCTATTTACCTTTTTTTGTTTACGGCATGAAGGGAGAACGAAAACTCAATGTTTTGATTTAATAAAAAAGTGTACATCTAAACTGGAGATGCACAATGCACAAATGTGGAGAGATATAATACCAAAGAGTGTCTGTGATTTTTCAGGATTGTGAGCTCTTTTCAGTTTTTACTTCTCAGGGTTTACAATCGCCAGGAAAAGGGAGAGGCGGGGGATTTTTAATTGAGTGTTGACTCCCAATCCGCAAGTCATTTCTTACAATAATATAGCCCGTTACGAATGAAAAATCACTTTACAATCATCTATGATTGTTAGGTCAGCTTTTTGCAAACGGGCAAAATAATGGCTTGTTTGACTCGGGTAAATATCCCACCGCACGTTCACTAGAGAATTTAATGAGCGTATGTTATTCTCTTTAAAAGCTTTGGATCCACAGGTCATTTGCATCTTTAACATGCTTGAAGCTTGCATATCCATTTTTAAAACACGTGTGGAACAAATCTCTTTCTTGTAAAATTCCAAGCTATTAGGGTTGCACTAGTTGAATTTCCCAAACTTGGATAACAAAAGTTTTGTGTTAATTTTTGGTGTGTGAAAAACTTTTTTTACTTACATTTGTTATTGTTTTAAATTTTTTCCATACATAAACTCAAAAATTTTCATTTTGCTGTGATCTATTTGCCTTTTTATGTTTACGGGACGGAGGGAGAGTGAAAACTCAAAGTTTTGATTTAAGAAAAAAGTGTACATCTAAAATGGAGACGCACAGTGCACAAATGTAGAGAGAGATACTTACAATGAGTGTCTGCAATTTTTAGGGAATTTAAGCTCTCTTTTTAGTTTTTATATCTCAGGTTTTGCAATCGTCGGGAAAAGGGGAAGGCGGGGTGTTTTTAACTGAGTGTTGACTCCCAATCCGTAAGTCATTTCTTACAAAAATATAGCCCGTTACGGATAACAAATCACTTTACAATCATCTATGATTGTTAGGTAAGCTTTTTGTGAACGGGCAAAATAATGGCTAGTTCGATTCTGGTAAATATCCCACCGCACGTTCGTTGAGAATTTAATGAGCTTTTGTTATTCTCTTTAAAAGCTTTGGATCCATAGGTCATTTGCATCTTTAACATGTTTCAAGCATGCATATCCATTTTTAAAACACGTGTAGAAGAAATCTCTTTCTTGTAAAATTCCATGCAATTAGGGTTGAACTAGTGGAATTTCTCAAACTTGGAAAACAAAACTTTTGTGTTCATTTGTGGTGTGTGAGTAAATTTTCTATACTTACATTTGTTATTGTTTTAATTTTTTTCACACATAAACTCTAAAATTTTCATTTTGTTGTGATCTATTTGCCTTTTTTGGTTTACAGGATGAAGGGAGAGCGAAAACTCAAAGTTTTGATTTAAGAAAAAAGTGTACATCTAAAATGGAGATGCACAATGCACAATTGTAGGGAGAGATAACTCCAAAGAGTGTTTGTAATTTTTAGGGATTGTAAGATCTTTTTAGTTTTTGTATCTCAGGTTTTGCAATCGTCGGGAAAACATGGAGGCGTGCTATTTTTAACTGACTGTTGACTCCCGATCCGTATGTCTTTTCTTACAAAAATATAGCCCGTTACTCATGATAAATCACATTACAATCATCTATGATTCTTAGGTCAGCTTTTTGAAAACGGGCAAAATAATGGCTTCTTTCACTCTGGGTGAATATCCCACCGCACGTTCACTTCAGAATTTAATGAGTGTTTGTTATTCTAATTAAAAGCTTTGGATCCATAGGTCATTTGCATCTTTAACGTGTTTCAAGCATGCATATCCATTTTTAAAACACGTCTAGAAGAATTCTCTTTCTTGTAAAATTTCAAGCTATTAGGGTTGAACTAGTGGAATTTCCCAAACTTGGATAACAAAAATTTTGTGTTCAATTGTGGTGTGTGAATAAATTTTCATTACTTACATTTGTTAATGTTTTAATTTTTTTCCACACATAAACTCTAAAATTTACATTTTTTTGTGATCTATTTACCTTTTTTTGTTTACGGCATGAAGGGAGAACGAAAAATCAATGTTTTGATTTAATAAAAAAGTGTACATCTAAACTGGAGATGCACAATGCACAAATGTGGAGAGATATAATACCAAAGAGTGTCTGTGATTTTTCAGGATTGTGAGCTCTTTTCAGTTTTTACTTCTCAGGGTTTACAATCGCCAGGAAAAGGGAGAGGCGGGGGATTTTTAATTGAGTGTTGACTCCCAATCCGCAAGTCATTTCTTACAATAATATAGCCCGTTACGAATGAAAAATCACTTTACAATCATCTATGATTGTTAGGTCAGCTTTTTGCAAACGGGCAAAATAATGGCTTGTTTGACTCGGGTAAATATCCCACCGCACGTTCACTAGAGAATTTAATGAGCGTATGTTATTCTCTTTAAAAGCTTTGGATCCACAGGTCATTTGCATCTTTAACATGCTTGAAGCTTGCATATCCATTTTTAAAACACGTGTGGAACAAATCTCTTTCTTGTAAAATTCCAAGCTATTAGGGTTGCACTAGTTGAATTTCCCAAACTTGGATAACAAAAGTTTTGTGTTAATTTTTGGTGTGTGAAAAACTTTTTTTACTTACATTTGTTATTGTTTTAAATTTTTTCCATACATAAACTCAAAAATTTTCATTTTGCTGTGATCTATTTGCCTTTTTATGTTTACGGGACGGAGGGAGAGTGAAAACTCAAAGTTTTGATTTAAGAAAAAAGTGTACATCTAAAATGGAGACGCACAGTGCACAAATGTAGAGAGAGATACTTACAATGAGTGTCTGCAATTTTTAGGGAATTTAAGCTCTCTTTTTAGTTTTTATATCTCAGGTTTTGCAATCGTCGGGAAAAGGGGAAGGCGGGGTGTTTTTAACTGAGTGTTGACTCCCAATCCGTAAGTCATTTCTTACAAAAATATAGCCCGTTACGGATAACAAATCACTTTACAATCATCTATGATTGTTAGGTAAGCTTTTTGTGAACGGGCAAAATAATGGCTAGTTCGATTCTGGTAAATATCCCACCGCACGTTCAGTGAGAATTTAATGAGCTTTTGTTATTCTCTTTAAAAGCTTTGGATCCATAGGTCATTTGCATCTTTAACATGTTTCAAGCATGCATATCCATTTTTAAAACACGTGTAGAAGAAATCTCTTTCTTGTAAAATTCCATGCAATTAGGGTTGAACTAGTGGAATTTCTCAAACTTGGAAAACAAAACTTTTGTGTTCATTTGTGGTGTGTGAGTAAATTTTCTATACTTACATTTGTTATTGTTTTAATTTTTTTCACACATAAACTCTAAAATTTTCATTTTGTTGTGATCTATTTGCCTTTTTTGGTTTACAGGATGAAGGGAGAGCGAAAACTCAAAGTTTTGATTTAAGAAAAAAGTGTACATCTAAAATGGAGATGCACAATGCACAATTGTAGGGAGAGATAACTCCAAAGAGTGTTTGTAATTTTTAGGGATTGTAAGATCTTTTTAGTTTTTGTATCTCAGGTTTTGCAATCGTCGGGAAAACATGGAGGCGTGCTATTTTTAACTGACTGTTGACTCCCGATCCGTATGTCTTTTCTTACAAAAATATAGCCCGTTACTCATGATAAATCACATTACAATCATCTATGATTCTTAGGTCAGCTTTTTGAAAACGGGCAAAATAATGGCTTCTTTCACTCTGGGTGAATATCCCACCGCACGTTCACTTCAGAATTTAATGAGTGTTTGTTATTCTAATTAAAAGCTTTGGATCCATAGGTCATTTGCATCTTTAACGTGTTTCAAGCATGCATATCCATTTTTAAAACACGTCTAGAAGAATTCTCTTTCTTGTAAAATTTCAAGCTATTAGGGTTGAACTAGTGGAATTTCCCAAACTTGGATAACAAAAATTTTGTGTTCAATTGTGGTGTGTGAATAAATTTTCATTACTTACATTTGTTAATGTTTTATTTTTTTTCCATACATAAACTCTAATATTTACATTTTTTTGTGATCTATTTACCTTTTTTTGTTTACGGCATGAAGGGAGAACGAAAACTCAATGTTTTGATTTAATAAAAAAGTGTACATCTAAACTGGAGATGCACAATGCACAAATGTGGAGAGATATAATTCCAAAGAGTGTCTGTGATTTTTCAGGATTGTGAGCTCTTTTCAGTTTTTACTTCTCAGGGTTTACAATCGCCAGGAAAAGGGAGAGGCGGGGGATTTTTTATTGAGTGTTGACTCCGAATCCGCAAGTCATTTCTTACAATAATATAGCCCGTTACGAATGAAAAATCACTTTACAATCATCTATGATTGTTAGGTCAGCTTTTTGCAAACGGGCAAAATAATGGCTTGTTTGACTCGGGTAAATATCCCACCGCACGTTCACTAGAGAATTTAATGAGCGTATGTTATTCTCTTTAAAAGCTTTGGATCCACAGGTCATTTGCATCTTTAACATGCTTGAAGCTTGCATATCCATTTTTAAAACACGTGTGGAACAAATCTCTTTCTTGTAAAATTCCAAGCTATTAGGGTTGCACTAGTTGAATTTCCCAAACTTGGATAACAAAAGTTTTGTGTTAATTTTTGGTGTGTGAAAAACTTTTTTTACTTACATTTGTTATTGTTTTAAATTTTTTCCATACATAAACTCAAAAATTTTCATTTTGCTGTGATCTATTTGCCTTTTTATGTTTACGGGACGGAGGGAGAGTGAAAACTCAAAGTTTTGATTTAAGAAAAAAGTGTACATCTAAAATGGAGACGCACAGTGCACAAATGTAGAGAGAGATACTTACAATGAGTGTCTGCAATTTTTAGGGAATTTAAGCTCTCTTTTTAGTTTTTATATCTCAGGTTTTGCAATCGTCGGGAAAAGGGGAAGGCGGGGTGTTTTTAACTGAGTGTTGACTCCCAATCCGTAAGTCATTTCTTACAAAAATATAGCCCGTTACGGATAACAAATCACTTTACAATCATCTATGATTGTTAGGTAAGCTTTTTGTGAACGGGCAAAATAATGGCTAGTTCGATTCTGGTAAATATCCCACCGCACGTTCAGTGAGAATTTAATGAGCTTTTGTTATTCTCTTTAAAAGCTTTGGATCCATAGGTCATTTGCATCTTTAACATGTTTCAAGCATGCATATCCATTTTTAAAACACGTGTAGAAGAAATCTCTTTCTTGTAAAATTCCATGCAATTAGGGTTGAACTAGTGGAATTTCTCAAACTTGGAAAACAAAAATTTTGTGTTCATTTGTGGTGTGTGAGTAAATTTTCTATACTCACATTTGTTATTGTTTTAATTTTTTTCACACATAAACTCTAAAATTTTCATTTTGTTGTGATCTATTTGCCTTTTTTGGTTTACAGGATGAAGGGAGAGCGAAAACTCAAAGTTTTGATTTAAGAAAAAAGTGTACATCTAAAATGGAGATGCACAATGCACAATTGTAGGGAGAGATAACTCCAAAGAGTGTTTGTAATTTTTAGGGATTGTAAGATCTTTTTAGTTTTTGTATCTCAGGTTTTGCAATCGTCGGGAAAACATGGAGGCGTGCTATTTTTAACTGACTGTTGACTCCCGATCCGTATGTCTTTTCTTACAAAAATATAGCCCGTTACTCATGATAAATCACATTACAATCATCTATGATTCTTAGGTCAGCTTTTTGAAAACGGGCAAAATAATGGCTTCTTTCACTCTGGGTGAATATCCCACCGCACGTTCACTTCAGAATTTAATGAGTGTTTGTTATTCTAATTAAAAGCTTTGGATCCATAGGTCATTTGCATCTTTAACGTGTTTCAAGCATGCATATCCATTTTTAAACCACGTCTAGAAGAATTCTCTTTCTTGTAAAATTTCAAGCTATTAGGGTTGAACTAGTGGAATTTCCCAAACTTGGATAACAAAAATTTTGTGTTCAATTGTGGTGTGTGAATAAATTTTCATTACTTACATTTGTTAATGTTTTATTTTTTTTTCATACATAAACTCTAAAATTTACATTTTTTTGTGATCTATTTACCTTTTTTTGTTTACGGCATGAAGGGAGAACGAAAACTCAATGTTTTGATTTAATAAAAAAGTGTACATCTAAACTGGAGATGCACAATGCACAAATGTGGAGAGATATAATACCAAAGAGTGTCTGTGATTTTTCAGGATTGTGAGCTCTTTTCAGTTTTTACTTCTCAGGGTTTACAATCGCCAGGAAAAGGGAGAGGCGGGGGATTTTTAATTGAGTGTTGACTCCCAATCCGCAAGTCATTTCTTACAATAATATAGCCCGTTACGAATGAAAAATCACTTTACAATCATCTATGATTGTTAGGTCAGCTTTTTGCAAACGGGCAAAATAATGGCTTGTTTGACTCGGGTAAATATCCCACCGCACGTTCACTAGAGAATTTAATGAGCGTATGTTATTCTCTTTAAAAGCTTTGGATCCATAGGTCATTTGCATCTTTAACATGCTTGAAGCTTGCATATCCATTTTTAAAACACGTGTGGAACAAATCTCTTTCTTGTAAAATTCCAAGCTATTAGGGTTGCACTAGTTGAATTTCCCAAACTTGGATAACAAAAGTTTTGTGTTAATTTTTGGTGTGTGAAAAACTTTTTTTACTTACATTTGTTATTGTTTTAAATTTTTTCCATACATAAACTCAAAAATTTTCATTTTGCTGTGATCTATTTGCCTTTTTATGTTTACGGGACGGAGGGAGAGTGAAAACTCAAAGTTTTGATTTAAGAAAAAAGTGTACATCTAAAATGGAGACGCACAGTGCACAAATGTAGAGAGAGATACTTACAATGAGTGTCTGCAATTTTTAGGGAATTTAAGCTCTCTTTTTAGTTTTTATATCTCAGGTTTTGCAATCGTCGGGAAAAGGGGAAGGCGGGGTGTTTTTAACTGAGTGTTGACTCCCAATCCGTAAGTCATTTCTTACAAAAATATAGCCCGTTACGGATAACAAATCACTTTACAATCATCTATGATTGTTAGGTAAGCTTTTTGTGAACGGGCAAAATAATGGCTAGTTCGATTCTGGTAAATATCCCACCGCACGTTCATTGAGAATTTAATGAGCTTTTGTTATTCTCTTTAAAAGCTTTGGATCCATAAGTCATTTGCATCTTTAACATGTTTCAAGCATGCATATCCATTTTTAAAACACGTGTAGAAGAAATCTCTTTCTTGTAAAATTCCATGCAATTAGGGTTGAACTAGTGGAATTTCTCAAACTTGGAAAACAAAACTTTTGTGTTCATTTGTGGTGTGTGAGTAAATTTTCTATACTTACATTTGTTATTGTTTTAATTTTTTTCACACATAAACTCTAAAATTTTCATTTTGTTGTGATCTATTTGCCTTTTTTGGTTTACAGGATGAAGGGAGAGCGAAAACTCAAAGTTTTGATTTAAGAAAAAAGTGTACATCTAAAATGGAGATGCACAATGCACAATTGTAGGGAGAGATAACTCCAAAGAGTGTTTGTAATTTTTAGGGATTGTAAGATCTTTTTAGTTTTTGTATCTCAGGTTTTGCAATCATCGGGAAAACATGGAGGCGTGCTATTTTTAACTGACTGTTGACTCCCGATCCGTATGTCTTTTCTTACAAAAATATAGCCCGTTACTCATGATAAATCACATTACAATCATCTATGATTCTTAGGTCAGCTTTTTGAAAACGGGCAAAATAATGGCTTCTTTCACTCTGGGTGAATATCCCACCGCACGTTCACTTCAGAATTTAATGAGTGTTTGTTATTCTAATTAAAAGCTTTGGATCCATAGGTCATTTGCATCTTTAACGTGTTTCAAGCATGCATATCCATTTTTAAAACACGTCTAGAAGAATTCTCTTTCTTGTAAAATTTCAAGCTATTAGGGTTGAACTAGTGGAATTTCCCAAACTTGGATAACAAAAATTTTGTGTTCAATTGTGGTGTGTGAATAAATTTTCATTACTTACATTTGTTAATGTTTTATTTTTTTTCCATACATAAACTCTAATATTTACATTTTTTTGTGATCTATTTACCTTTTTTTGTTTACGGCATGAAGGGAGAACGAAAACTCAATGTTTTGATTTAATAAAAAAGTGTACATCTAAACTGGAGATGCACAATGCACAAATGTGGAGAGATATAATACCAAAGAGTGTCTGTGATTTTTCAGGATTGTGAGCTCTTTTCAGTTTTTACTTCTCAGGGTTTACAATCGCCAGGAAAAGGGAGAGGCGGGGGATTTTTAATTGAGTGTTGACTCCCAATCCGCAAGTCATTTCTTACAATAATATAGCCCGTTACGAATGAAAAATCACTTTACAATCATCTATGATTGTTAGGTCAGCTTTTTGCAAACGGGCAAAATAATGGCTTGTTTGACTCGGGTAAATATCCCACCGCACGTTCACTAGAGAATTTAATGAGCGTATGTTATTCTCTTTAAAAGCTTTGGATCCACAGGTCATTTGCATCTTTAACATGCTTGAAGCTTGCATATCCATTTTTAAAACACGTGTGGAACAAATCTCTTTCTTGTAAAATTCCAAGCTATTAGGGTTGCACTAGTTGAATTTCCCAAACTTGGATAACAAAAGTTTTGTGTTAATTTTTGGTGTGTGAAAAACTTTTTTTACTTACATTTGTTATTGTTTTAAATTTTTTCCATACATAAACTCAAAAATTTTCATTTTGCTGTGATCTATTTGCCTTTTTATGTTTACGGGACGGAGGGAGAGTGAAAACTCAAAGTTTTGATTTAAGAAAAAAGTGTACATCTAAAATGGAGACGCACAGTGCACAAATGTAGAGAGAGATACTTACAATGAGTGTCTGCAATTTTTAGGGAATTTAAGCTCTCTTTTTAGTTTTTATATCTCAGGTTTTGCAATCGTCGGGAAAAGGGGAAGGCGGGGTGTTTTTAACTGAGTGTTGACTCCCAATCCGTAAGTCATTTCTTACAAAAATATAGCCCGTTACGGATAACAAATCACTTTACAATCATCTATGATTGTTAGGTAAGCTTTTTGTGAACGGGCAAAATAATGGCTAGTTCGATTCTGGTAAATATCCCACCGCACGTTCAGTGAGAATTTAATGAGCTTTTGTTATTCTCTTTAAAAGCTTTGGATCCATAGGTCATTTGCATCTTTAACATGTTTCAAGCATGCATATCCATTTTTAAAACACGTGTAGAAGAAATCTCTTTCTTGTAAAATTCCATGCAATTAGGGTTGAACTAGTGGAATTTCTCAAACTTGGAAAACAAAAATTTTGTGTTCATTTGTGGTGTGTGAGTAAATTTTCTATACTTACATTTGTTATTGTTTTAATTTTTTTCACACATAAACTCTAAAATTTTCATTTTGTTGTGATCTATTTGCCTTTTTTGGTTTACAGGATGAAGGGAGAGCGAAAACTCAAAGTTTTGATTTAAGAAAAAAGTGTACATCTAAAATGGAGATGCACAATGCACAATTGTAGGGAGAGATAACTCCAAAGAGTGTTTGTAATTTTTAGGGATTGTAAGATCTTTTTAGTTTTTGTATCTCAGGTTTTGCAATCGTCGGGAAAACATGGAGGCGTGCTATTTTTAACTGACTGTTGACTCCCGATCCGTATGTCTTTTCTTACAAAAATATAGCCCGTTACTCATGATAAATCACATTACAATCATCTATGATTCTTAGGTCAGCTTTTTGAAAACGGGCAAAATAATGGCTTCTTTCACTCTGGGTGAATATCCCACCGCACGTTCACTTCAGAATTTAATGAGTGTTTGTTATTCTAATTAAAAGCTTTGGATCCATAGGTCATTTGCATCTTTAACGTGTTTCAAGCATGCATATCCATTTTTAAACCACGTCTAGAAGAATTCTCTTTCTTGTAAAATTTCAAGCTATTAGGGTTGAACTAGTGGAATTTCCCAAACTTGGATAACAAAAATTTTGTGTTCAATTGTGGTGTGTGAATAAATTTTCATTACTTACATTTGTTAATGTTTTATTTTTTTTTCATACATAAACTCTAAAATTTACATTTTTTTGTGATCTATTTACCTTTTTTTGTTTACGGCATGAAGGGAGAACGAAAACTCAATGTTTTGATTTAATAAAAAAGTGTACATCTAAACTGGAGATGCACAATGCACAAATGTGGAGAGATATAATACCAAAGAGTGTCTGTGATTTTTCAGGATTGTGAGGTCTTTTCAGTTTTTACTTCTCAGGGTTTACAATCGTCAGGAAAAGGGAGAGGCGGGGGATTTTTAATTGAGTGTTGACTCCCAATCCGCAAGTCATTTCTTACAATAATATAGCCCGTTACGAATGAAAAATCACTTTACAATCATCTATGATTGTTAGGTCAGCTTTTTGCAAACGGGCAAAATAATGGCTTGTTTGACTCGGGTAAATATCCCACCGCACGTTCACTAGAGAATTTAATGAGCGTATGTTATTCTCTTTAAAAGCTTTGGATCCATAGGTCATTTGCATCTTTAACATGCTTGAAGCTTGCATATCCATTTTTAAAACACGTGTGGAACAAATCTCTTTCTTGTAAAATTCCAAGCTATTAGGGTTGCACTAGTTGAATTTCCCAAACTTGGATAACAAAAGTTTTGTGTTAATTTTTGGTGTGTGAAAAAATTTTTTTACTTACATTTGTTATTGTTTTAAATTTTTTCCATACATAAACTCAAAAATTTTCATTTTGCTGTGATCTATTTGCCTTTTTATGTTTACGGGATGGAGGGAGAGTGAAAACTCAAAGTTTTGATTTAAGAAAAAAGTGTACATCTAAAATGGAGACGCACAGTGCACAAATGTAGAGAGAGATACTTACAATGAGTGTCTGCAATTTTTAGGGAATTTAAGCTCTCTTTTTAGTTTTTGTATCTCAGGTTTTGCAATCGTCGGGAAAAGGGGAAGGCGGGGTGTTTTTAACTGAGTGTTGACTCCCAATCCGTAAGTCATTTCTTACAAAAATATAGCCCGTTACGGATGATAAATAACTTTACAATCATCTATGATTGTTAGGTAAGCTTTTTGTGAACGGGCAAAATAATGGCTAGTTCGATTCTGGTAAATATCCCACCGCACGTTCATTGAGAATTTAATGAGCTTTTGTTATTCTCTTTAAAAGCTTTGGATCCATAGGTCATTTGCATCTTTAACATGTTTCAAGCATGCATATCCATTTTTAAAACACGTGTAGAAGAAATCTCTTTCTTGTAAAATTCCATGCAATTAGGGTTGAACTAGTGGAATTTCTCAAACTTGGAAAACAAAACTTTTGTGTTCATTTGTGGTGTGTGAGTAAATTTTCTATACTTACATTTGTTATTGTTTTAATTTTTTTCACACATAAACTCTAAAATTTTCATTTTGTTGTGATCTATTTGCCTTTTTTGGTTTACAGGATGAAGGGAGAGCGAAAACTCAAAGTTTTGATTTAAGAAAAAAGTGTACATCTAAAATGGAGATGCACAATGCACAATTGTAGGGAGAGATAACTCCAAAGAGTGTTTGTAATTTTTAGGGATTGTAAGATCTTTTTAGTTTTTGTATCTCAGGTTTTGCAATCGTCGGGAAAACATGGAGGCGTGCTATTTTTAACTGACTGTTGACTCCCGATCCGTATGTCTTTTCTTACAAAAATATAGCCCGTTACTCATGATAAATCACATTACAATCATCTATGATTCTTAGGTCAGCTTTTTGAAAACGGGCAAAATAATGGCTTCTTTCACTCGGGTGAATATCCCACCGCACGTTCACTTCAGAATTTAATGAGTGTTTGTTATTCTAATTAAAAGCTTTGGATCCATAGGTCATTTGCATCTTTAACGTGTTTCAAGCATGCATATCCATTTTTAAAACACGTCTAGAAGAATTCTCTTTCTTGTAAAATTTCAAGCTATTAGGGTTGAACTAGTGGAATTTCCCAAACTTGGATAACAAAAATTTTGTGTTCAATTGTGGTGTGTGAATAAATTTTCATTACTTACATTTGTTAATGTTTTAATTTTTTTTCATACATAAACTCTAAAATTTACATTTTTTTGTGATCTATTTACCTTTTTTTGTTTACGGCATGAAGGGAGAACGAAAACTCAATGTTTTGATTTAATAAAAAAGTGTACATCTAAACTGGAGATGCACAATGCACAAATGTGGAGAGATATAATACCAAAGAGTGTCTGTGATTTTTCAGGATTGTGAGCTCTTTTCAGTTTTTACTTCTCAGGGTTTACAATCGTCAGGAAAAGGGAGAGGCGGGGGATTTTTAATTGAGTGTTGACTCCCAATCCGCAAGTCATTTCTTACAATAATATAGCCCGTTACGAATGAAAAATCACTTTACAATCATCTATGATTGTTAGGTCAGCTTTTTGCAAACGGGCAAAATAATGGCTTGTTTGACTCGGGTAAATATCCCACCGCACGTTCACTAGAGAATTTAATGAGCGTATGTTATTCTCTTTAAAAGCTTTGGATCCATAGGTCATTTGCATCTTTAACATGCTTGAAGCTTGCATATCCATTTTTAAAACACGTGTGGAACAAATCTCTTTCTTGTAAAATTCCAAGCTATTAGGGTTGCACTAGTTGAATTTCCCAAACTTGGATAACAAAAGTTTTGTGTTAATTTTTGGTGTGTGAAAAAATTTTTTTACTTACATTTGTTATTGTTTTAAATTTTTTCCATACATAAACTCAAAAATTTTCATTTTGCTGTGATCTATTTGCCTTTTTATGTTTACGGGATGGAGGGAGAGTGAAAACTCAAAGTTTTGATTTAAGAAAAAAGTGTACATCTAAAATGGAGACGCACAGTGCACAAATGTAGAGAGAGATACTTACAATGAGTGTCTGCAATTTTTAGGGAATTTAAGCTCTCTTTTTAGTTTTTGTATCTCAGGTTTTGCAATCGTCGGGAAAAGGGGAAGGCGGGGTGTTTTTAACTGAGTGTTGACTCCCAATCCGTAAGTCATTTCTTACAAAAATATAGCCCGTTACGGATGATAAATAACTTTACAATCATCTATGATTGTTAGGTAAGCTTTTTGTGAACGGGCAAAATAATGGCTAGTTCGATTCTGGTAAATATCCCACCGCACGTTCATTGAGAATTTAATGAGCTTTTGTTATTCTCTTTAAAAGCTTTGGATCCATAGGTCATTTGCATCTTTAACATGTTTCAAGCATGCATATCCATTTTTAAAACACGTGTAGAAGAAATCTCTTTCTTGTAAAATTCCATGCAATTAGGGTTGAACTAGTGGAATTTCTCAAACTTGGAAAACAAAACTTTTGTGTTCATTTGTGGTGTGTGAGTAAATTTTCTATACTTACATTTGTTATTGTTTTAATTTTTTTCACACATAAACTCTAAAATTTTCATTTTGTTGTGATCTATTTGCCTTTTTTGGTTTACAGGATGAAGGGAGAGCGAAAACTCAAAGTTTTGATTTAAGAAAAAAGTGTACATCTAAAATGGAGATGCACAATGCACAATTGTAGGGAGAGATAACTCCAAAGAGTGTTTGTAATTTTTAGGGATTGTAAGATCTTTTTAGTTTTTGTATCTCAGGTTTTGCAATCGTCGGGAAAACATGGAGGCGTGCTATTTTTAACTGACTGTTGACTCCCGATCCGTATGTCTTTTCTTACAAAAATATAGCCCGTTACTCATGATAAATCACATTACAATCATCTATGATTCTTAGGTCAGCTTTTTGAAAACGGGCAAAATAATGGCTTCTTTCACTCGGGTGAATATCCCACCGCACGTTCACTTCAGAATTTAATGAGTGTTTGTTATTCTAATTAAAAGCTTTGGATCCATAGGTCATTTGCATCTTTAACGTGTTTCAAGCATGCATATCCATTTTTAAAACACGTCTAGAAGAATTCTCTTTCTTGTAAAATTTCAAGCTATTAGGGTTGAACTAGTGGAATTTCCCAAACTTGGATAACAAAAATTTTGTGTTCAATTGTGGTGTGTGAATAAATTTTCATTACTTACATTTGTTAATGTTTTAATTTTTTTTCATACATAAACTCTAAAATTTACATTTTTTTGTGATCTATTTACCTTTTTTTGTTTACGGCATGAAGGGAGAACGAAAACTCAATGTTTTGATTTAATAAAAAAGTGTACATCTAAACTGGAGATGCACAATGCACAAATGTGGAGAGATATAATACCAAAGAGTGTCTGTGATTTTTCAGGATTGTGAGCTCTTTTCAGTTTTTACTTCTCAGGGTTTACAATCGTCAGGAAAAGGGAGAGGCGGAGGATTTTTAATTGAGTGTTGACTCCCAATCCGCAAGTCATTTCTTACAATAATATAGCCCGTTACGAATGAAAAATCACTTTACAATCATCTATGATTGTTAGGTCAGCTTTTTGCAAACGGGCAAAATAATGGCTTGTTTGACTCGGGTAAATATCCCACCGCACGTTCACTAGAGAATTTAATGAGCGTATGTTATTCTCTTTAAAAGCTTTGGATCCATAGGTCATTTGCATCTTTAACATGCTTGAAGCTTGCATATCCATTTTTAAAACACGTGTGGAACAAATCTCTTTCTTGTAAAATTCCAAGCTATTAGGGTTGCACTAGTTGAATTTCCCAAACTTGGATAACAAAAGTTTTGTGTTAATTTTTGGTGTGTGAAAAAATTTTTTTACTTACATTTGTTATTGTTTTAAATTTTTTCCATACATAAACTCAAAAATTTTCATTTTGCTGTGATCTATTTGCCTTTTTATGTTTACGGGATGGAGGGAGAGTGAAAGCTCAAAGTTTTGATTTAAGAAAAAAGTGTACATCTAAAATGGAGACGCACAGTGCACAAATGTAGAGAGAGATACTTACAATGAGTGTCTGCAATTTTTAGGGAATTTAAGCTCTCTTTTTAGTTTTTGTATCTCAGGTTTTGCAATCGTCGGGAAAAGGGGAAGGCGGGGTGTTTTTAACTGAGTGTTGACTCCCAATCCGTAAGTCATTTCTTACAAAAATATAGCCCGTTACGGATGATAAATAACTTTACAATCATCTATGATTGTTAGGTAAGCTTTTTGTGAACGGGCAAAATAATGGCTAGATCGATTCTGGTAAATATCCCACCGCACGTTCATTGAGAATTTAATGAGCTTTTGTTATTCTCTTTAAAAGCTTTGGATCCATAGGTCATTTGCATCTTTAACATGTTTCAAGCATGCATATCCATTTTTAAAACACGTGTAGAAGAAATCTCTTTCTTGTAAAATTCCATGCAATTAGGGTTGAACTAGTGGAATTTCTCAAACTTGGAAAACAAAACTTTTGTGTTCATTTGTGGTGTGTGAGTAAATTTTCTATACTTACATTTGTTATTGTTTTAATTTTTTTCACACATAAACTCTAAAATTTTCATTTTGTTGTGATCTATTTGCCTTTTTTGGTTTACAGGATGAAGGGAGAGCGAAAACTCAAAGTTTTGATTTAAGAAAAAAGTGTACATCTAAAATGGAGATGCACAATGCACAATTGTAGGGAGAGATAACTCCAAAGAGTGTTTGTAATTTTTAGGGATTGTAGGATCTTTTTAGTTTTTGTATCTCAGGTTTTGCAATCGTCGGGAAAACATGGAGGCATGCTATTTTTAACTGACTGTTGACTCCCGATCCGTATGTCTTTTCTTACAAAAATATAGCCCGTTACTCATGATAAATCACATTACAATCATCTATGATTCTTAGGTCAGCTTTTTGAAAACGGGCAAAATAATGGCTTCTTTCACTCGGGTGAATATCCCACCGCACGTTCACTTCAGAATTTAATGAGTGTTTGTTATTCTAATTAAAAGCTTTGGATCCATAGGTCATTTGCATCTTTAACGTGTTTCAAGCATGCATATCCATTTTTAAAACACGTCTAGAAGAATTCTCTTTCTTGTAAAATTTCAAGCTATTAGGGTTGAACTAGTGGAATTTCCCAAACTTGGATAACAAAAATTTTGTGTTCAATTGTGGTGTGTGAATAAATTTTCATTACTTACATTTGTTAATGTTTTAATTTTTTTTCATACATAAACTCTAAAATTTACATTTTTTTGTGATCTATTTACCTTTTTTTGTTTACGGCATGAAGGGAGAACGAAAACTCAATGTTTTGATTTAATAAAAAAGTGTACATCTAAACTGGAGATGCACAATGCACAAATGTGGAGAGATATAATACCAAAGAGTGTCTGTGATTTTTCAGGATTGTGAGCTCTTTTCAGTTTTTACTTCTCAGGGTTTACAATCGTCAGGAAAAGGGAGAGGCGGGGGATTTTTAATTGAGTGTTGACTCCCAATCCGCAAGTCATTTCTTACAATAATATAGCCCGTTACGAATGAAAAATCACTTTACAATCATCTATGATTGTTAGGTCAGCTTTTTGCAAACGGGCAAAATAATGGCTTGTTTGACTCGGGTAAATATCCCACCGCACGTTCACTAGAGAATTTAATGAGCGTATGTTATTCTCTTTAAAAGCTTTGGATCCATAGGTCATTTGCATCTTTAACATGCTTGAAGCTTGCATATCCATTTTTAAAACACGTGTGGAACAAATCTCTTTCTTGTAAAATTCCAAGCTATTAGGGTTGCACTAGTTGAATTTCCCAAACTTGGATAACAAAAGTTTTGTGTTAATTTTTGGTGTGTGAAAAAATTTTTTTACTTACATTTGTTATTGTTTTAAATTTTTTCCATACATAAACTCAAAAATTTTCATTTTGCTGTGATCTATTTGCCTTTTTATGTTTACGGGATGGAGGGAGAGTGAAAACTCAAAGTTTTGATTTAAGAAAAAAGTGTACATCTAAAATGGAGACGCAGAGTGCACAAATGTAGAGAGAGATACTTACAATGAGTGTCTGCAATTTTTAGGGAATTTAAGCTCTCTTTTTAGTTTTTATATCTCAGGTTTTGCAATCGTCGGGAAAAGGGGAAGGCGGGGTGTTTTTAACTGAGTGTTGACTCCCAATCCGTAAGTCATTTCTTACAAAAATATAGCCCGTTACGGATGATAAATAACTTTACAATCATCTATGATTGTTAGGTAAGCTTTTTGTGAACGGGCAAAATAATGGCTAGTTCGATTCTGGTAAATATCCCACCGCACGTTCATTGAGAATTTAATGAGCTTTTGTTATTCTCTTTAAAAGCTTTGGATCCATAGGTCATTTGCATCTTTAACATGTTTCAAGCATGCATATCCATTTTTAAAACACGTGTAGAAGAAATCTCTTTCTTGTAAAATTCCATGCAATTAGGGTTGAACTAGTGGAATTTCTCAAACTTGGAAAACAAAACTTTTGTGTTCATTTGTGGTGTGTGAGTAAATTTTCTATACTTACATTTGTTATTGTTTTAATTTTTTTCACACATAAACTCTAAAATTTTCATTTTGTTGTGATCTATTTGCCTTTTTTGGTTTACAGGATGAAGGGAGAGCGAAAACTCAAAGTTTTGATTTAAGAAAAAAGTGTACATCTAAAATGGAGATGCACAATGCACAATTGTAGGGAGAGATAACTCCAAAGAGTGTTTGTAATTTTTAGGGATTGTAGGATCTTTTTAGTTTTTGTATCTCAGGTTTTGCAATCGTCGGGAAAACATGGAGGCGTGCTATTTTTAACTGACTGTTGACTCCCGATCCGTATGTCTTTTCTTACAAAAATATAGCCCGTTACTCATGATAAATCACATTACAATCATCTATGATTCTTAGGTCAGCTTTTTGAAAACGGGCAAAATAATGGCTTCTTTCACTCGGGTGAATATCCCACCGCACGTTCACTTCAGAATTTAATGAGTGTTTGTTATTCTAATTAAAAGCTTTGGATCCATAGGTCATTTGCATCTTTAACGTGTTTCAAGCATGCATATCCATTTTTAAAACACGTCTAGAAGAATTCTCTTTCTTGTAAAATTTCAAGCTATTAGGGTTGAACTAGTGGAATTTCCCAAACTTGGATAACAAAAATTTTGTGTTCAATTGTGGTGTGTGAATAAATTTTCATTACTTACATTTGTTAATGTTTTAATTTTTTTTCATACATAAACTCTAAAATTTACATTTTTTTGTGATCTATTTACCTTTTTTTGTTTACGGCATGAAGGGAGAACGAAAACTCAATGTTTTGATTTAATAAAAAAGTGTACATCTAAACTGGAGATGCACAATGCACAAATGTGGAGAGATATAATACCAAAGAGTGTCTGTGATTTTTCAGGATTGTGAGCTCTTTTCAGTTTTTACTTCTCAGGGTTTACAATCGTCAGGAAAAGGGAGAGGCGGGGGATTTTTAATTGAGTGTTGACTCCCAATCCGCAAGTCATTTCTTACAATAATATAGCCCGTTACGAATGAAAAATCACTTTACAATCATCTATGATTGTTAGGTCAGCTTTTTGCAAACGGGCAAAATAATGGCTTGTTTGACTCGGGTAAATATCCCACCGCACGTTCACTAGAGAATTTAATGAGCGTATGTTATTCTCTTTAAAAGCTTTGGATCCATAGGTCATTTGCATCTTTAACATGCTTGAAGCTTGCATATCCATTTTTAAAACACGTGTGGAACAAATCTCTTTCTTGTAAAATTCCAAGCTATTAGGGTTGCACTAGTTGAATTTCCCAAACTTGGATAACAAAAGTTTTGTGTTAATTTTTGGTGTGTGAAAAATTTTTTTTACTTACATTTGTTATTGTTTTAAATTTTTTCCATACATAAACTCAAAAATTTTCATTTTGCTGTGATCTATTTGCCTTTTTATGTTTACGGGATGGAGGGAGAGTGAAAGCTCAAAGTTTTGATTTAAGAAAAAAGTGTACATCTAAAATGGAGACGCACAGTGCACAAATGTAGAGAGAGATACTTACAATGAGTGTCTGCAATTTTTAGGGAATTTAAGCTCTCTTTTTAGTTTTTATATCTCAGGTTTTGCAATCGTCGGGAAAAGGGGAAGGCGGGGTGTTTTTAACTGAGTGTTGACTCCCAATCCGTAAGTCATTTCTTACAAAAATATAGCCCGTTACGGATGATAAATAACTTTACAATCATCTATGATTGTTAGGTAAGCTTTTTGTGAACGGGCAAAATAATGGCTAGTTCGATTCTGGTAAATATCCCACCGCACGTTCATTGAGAATTTAATGAGCTTTTGTTATTCTCTTTAAAAGCTTTGGATCCATAGGTCATTTGCATCTTTAACATGTTTCAAGCATGCATATCCATTTTTAAAACACGTGTAGAAGAAATCTCTTTCTTGTAAAATTCCATGCAATTAGGGTTGAACTAGTGGAATTTCTCAAACTTGGAAAACAAAACTTTTGTGTTCATTTGTGGTGTGTGAGTAAATTTTCTATACTTACATTTGTTATTGTTTTAATTTTTTTCACACATAAACTCTAAAATTTTCATTTTGTTGTGATCTATTTGCCTTTTTTGGTTTACAGGATGAAGGGAGAGCGAAAACTCAAAGTTTTGATTTAAGAAAAAAGTGTACATCTAAAATGGAGATGCACAATGCACAATTGTAGGGAGAGATAACTCCAAAGAGTGTTTGTAATTTTTAGGGATTGTAAGATCTTTTTAGTTTTTGTATCTCAGGTTTTGCAATCGTCGGGAAAACATGGAGGCGTGCTATTTTTAACTGACTGTTGACTCCCGATCCGTATGTCTTTTCTTACAAAAATATAGCCCGTTACTCATGATAAATCACATTACAATCATCTATGATTCTTAGGTCAGCTTTTTGAAAACGGGCAAAATAATGGCTTCTTTCACTCGGGTGAATATCCCACCGCACGTTCACTTCAGAATTTAATGAGTGTTTGTTATTCTAATTAAAAGCTTTGGATCCATAGGTCATTTGCATCTTTAACGTGTTTCAAGCATGCATATCCATTTTTAAAACACGTCTAGAAGAATTCTCTTTCTTGTAAAATTTCAAGCTATTAGGGTTGAACTAGTGGAATTTCCCAAACTTGGATAACAAAAATTTTGTGTTCAATTGTGGTGTGTGAATAAATTTTCATTACTTACATTTGTTAATGTTTTAATTTTTTTTCATACATAAACTCTAAAATTTACATTTTTTTGTGATCTATTTACCTTTTTTTGTTTACGGCATGAAGGGAGAACGAAAACTCAATGTTTTGATTTAATAAAAAAGTGTACATCTAAACTGGAGATGCACAATGCACAAATGTGGAGAGATATAATACCAAAGAGTGTCTGTGATTTTTCAGGATTGTGAGCTCTTTTCAGTTTTTACTTCTCAGGGTTTACAATCGTCAGGAAAAGGGAGAGGCGGGGGATTTTTAATTGAGTGTTGACTCCCAATCCGCAAGTCATTTCTTACAATAATATAGCCCGTTACGAATGAAAAATCACTTTACAATCATCTATGATTGTTAGGTCAGCTTTTTGCAAACGGGCAAAATAATGGCTTGTTTGACTCGGGTAAATATCCCACCGCACGTTCACTAGAGAATTTAATGAGCGTATGTTATTCTCTTTAAAAGCTTTGGATCCATAGGTCATTTGCATCTTTAACATGCTTGAAGCTTGCATATCCATTTTTAAAACACGTGTGGAACAAATCTCTTTCTTGTAAAATTCCAAGCTATTAGGGTTGCACTAGTTGAATTTCCCAAACTTGGATAACAAAAGTTTTGTGTTAATTTTTGGTGTGTGAAAAATTTTTTTTACTTACATTTGTTATTGTTTTAAATTTTTTCCATACATAAACTCAAAAATTTTCATTTTGCTGTGATCTATTTGCCTTTTTATGTTTACGGGATGGAGGGAGAGTGAAAGCTCAAAGTTTTGATTTAAGAAAAAAGTGTACATCTAAAATGGAGACGCACAGTGCACAAATGTAGAGAGAGATACTTACAATGAGTGTCTGCAATTTTTAGGGAATTTAAGCTCTCTTTTTAGTTTTTATATCTCAGGTTTTGCAATCGTCGGGAAAAGGGGAAGGCGGGGTGTTTTTAACTGAGTGTTGACTCCCAATCCGTAAGTCATTTCTTACAAAAATATAGCCCGTTACGGATGATAAATAACTTTACAATCATCTATGATTGTTAGGTAAGCTTTTTGTGAACGGGCAAAATAATGGCTAGTTCGATTCTGGTAAATATCCCACCGCACGTTCATTGAGAATTTAATGAGCTTTTGTTATTCTCTTTAAAAGCTTTGGATCCATAGGTCATTTGCATCTTTAACATGTTTCAAGCATGCATATCCATTTTTAAAACACGTGTAGAAGAAATCTCTTTCTTGTAAAATTCCATGCAATTAGGGTTGAACTAGTGGAATTTCTCAAACTTGGAAAACAAAACTTTTGTGTTCATTTGTGGTGTGTGAGTAAATTTTCTATACTTACATTTGTTATTGTTTTAATTTTTTTCACACATAAACTCTAAAATTTTCATTTTGTTGTGATCTATTTGCCTTTTTTGGTTTACAGGATGAAGGGAGAGCGAAAACTCAAAGTTTTGATTTAAGAAAAAAGTGTACATCTAAAATGGAGATGCACAATGCACAATTGTAGGGAGAGATAACTCCAAAGAGTGTTTGTAATTTTTAGGGATTGTAGGATCTTTTTAGTTTTTGTATCTCAGGTTTTGCAATCGTCGGGAAAACATGGAGGCATGCTATTTTTAACTGACTGTTGACTCCCGATCCGTATGTCTTTTCTTACAAAAATATAGCCCGTTACTCATGATAAATCACATTACAATCATCTATGATTCTTAGGTCAGCTTTTTGAAAACGGGCAAAATAATGGCTTCTTTCACTCGGGTGAATATCCCACCGCACGTTCACTTCAGAATTTAATGAGTGTTTGTTATTCTAATTAAAAGCTTTGGATCCATAGGTCATTTGCATCTTTAACGTGTTTCAAGCATGCATATCCATTTTTAAAACACGTCTAGAAGAATTCTCTTTCTTGTAAAATTTCAAGCTATTAGGGTTGAACTAGTGGAATTTCCCAAACTTGGATAACAAAAATTTTGTGTTCAATTGTGGTGTGTGAATAAATTTTCATTACTTACATTTGTTAATGTTTTAATTTTTTTTCATACATAAACTCTAAAATTTACATTTTTTTGTGATCTATTTACCTTTTTTTGTTTACGGCATGAAGGGAGAACGAAAACTCAATGTTTTGATTTAATAAAAAAGTGTACATCTAAACTGGAGATGCACAATGCACAAATGTGGAGAGATATAATACCAAAGAGTGTCTGTGATTTTTCAGGATTGTGAGCTCTTTTCAGTTTTTACTTCTCAGGGTTTACAATCGTCAGGAAAAGGGAGAGGCGGGGGATTTTTAATTGAGTGTTGACTCCCAATCCGCAAGTCATTTCTTACAATAATATAGCCCGTTACGAATGAAAAATCACTTTACAATCATCTATGATTGTTAGGTCAGCTTTTTGCAAACGGGCAAAATAATGGCTTGTTTGACTCGGGTAAATATCCCACCGCACGTTCACTAGAGAATTTAATGAGCGTATGTTATTCTCTTTAAAAGCTTTGGATCCATAGGTCATTTGCATCTTTAACATGCTTGAAGCTTGCATATCCATTTTTAAAACACGTGTGGAACAAATCTCTTTCTTGTAAAATTCCAAGCTATTAGGGTTGCACTAGTTGAATTTCCCAAACTTGGATAACAAAAGTTTTGTGTTAATTTTTGGTGTGTGAAAAAATTTTTTTACTTACATTTGTTATTGTTTTAAATTTTTTCCATACATAAACTCAAAAATTTTCATTTTGCTGTGATCTATTTGCCTTTTTATGTTTACGGGATGGAGGGAGAGTGAAAACTCAAAGTTTTGATTTAAGAAAAAAGTGTACATCTAAAATGGAGACGCAGAGTGCACAAATGTAGAGAGAGATACTTACAATGAGTGTCTGCAATTTTTAGGGAATTTAAGCTCTCTTTTTAGTTTTTATATCTCAGGTTTTGCAATCGTCGGGAAAAGGGGAAGGCGGGGTGTTTTTAACTGAGTGTTGACTCCCAATCCGTAAGTCATTTCTTACAAAAATATAGCCCGTTACGGATGATAAATAACTTTACAATCATCTATGATTGTTAGGTAAGCTTTTTGTGAACGGGCAAAATAATGGCTAGTTCGATTCTGGTAAATATCCCACCGCACGTTCATTGAGAATTTAATGAGCTTTTGTTATTCTCTTTAAAAGCTTTGGATCCATAGGTCATTTGCATCTTTAACATGTTTCAAGCATGCATATCCATTTTTAAAACACGTGTAGAAGAAATCTCTTTCTTGTAAAATTCCATGCAATTAGGGTTGAACTAGTGGAATTTCTCAAACTTGGAAAACAAAACTTTTGTGTTCATTTGTGGTGTGTGAGTAAATTTTCTATACTTACATTTGTTATTGTTTTAATTTTTTTCACACATAAACTCTAAAATTTTCATTTTGTTGTGATCTATTTGCCTTTTTTGGTTTACAGGATGAAGGGAGAGCGAAAACTCAAAGTTTTGATTTAAGAAAAAAGTGTACATCTAAAATGGAGATGCACAATGCACAATTGTAGGGAGAGATAACTCCAAAGAGTGTTTGTAATTTTTAGGGATTGTAGGATCTTTTTAGTTTTTGTATCTCAGGTTTTGCAATCGTCGGGAAAACATGGAGGCGTGCTATTTTTAACTGACTGTTGACTCCCGATCCGTATGTCTTTTCTTACAAAAATATAGCCCGTTACTCATGATAAATCACATTACAATCATCTATGATTCTTAGGTCAGCTTTTTGAAAACGGGCAAAATAATGGCTTCTTTCACTCGGGTGAATATCCCACCGCACGTTCACTTCAGAATTTAATGAGTGTTTGTTATTCTAATTAAAAGCTTTGGATCCATAGGTCATTTGCATCTTTAACGTGTTTCAAGCATGCATATCCATTTTTAAAACACGTCTAGAAGAATTCTCTTTCTTGTAAAATTTCAAGCTATTAGGGTTGAACTAGTGGAATTTCCCAAACTTGGATAACAAAAATTTTGTGTTCAATTGTGGTGTGTGAATAAATTTTCATTACTTACATTTGTTAATGTTTTAATTTTTTTTCATACATAAACTCTAAAATTTACATTTTTTTGTGATCTATTTACCTTTTTTTGTTTACGGCATGAAGGGAGAACGAAAACTCAATGTTTTGATTTAATAAAAAAGTGTACATCTAAACTGGAGATGCACAATGCACAAATGTGGAGAGATATAATACCAAAGAGTGTCTGTGATTTTTCAGGATTGTGAGCTCTTTTCAGTTTTTACTTCTCAGGGTTTACAATCGTCAGGAAAAGGGAGAGGCGGGGGATTTTTAATTGAGTGTTGACTCCCAATCCGCAAGTCATTTCTTACAATAATATAGCCCGTTACGAATGAAAAATCACTTTACAATCATCTATGATTGTTAGGTCAGCTTTTTGCAAACGGGCAAAATAATGGCTTGTTTGACTCGGGTAAATATCCCACCGCACGTTCACTAGAGAATTTAATGAGCGTATGTTATTCTCTTTAAAAGCTTTGGATCCATAGGTCATTTGCATCTTTAACATGCTTGAAGCTTGCATATCCATTTTTAAAACACGTGTGGAACAAATCTCTTTCTTGTAAAATTCCAAGCTATTAGGGTTGCACTAGTTGAATTTCCCAAACTTGGATAACAAAAGTTTTGTGTTAATTTTTGGTGTGTGAAAAATTTTTTTTACTTACATTTGTTATTGTTTTAAATTTTTTCCATACATAAACTCAAAAATTTTCATTTTGCTGTGATCTATTTGCCTTTTTATGTTTACGGGATGGAGGGAGAGTGAAAGCTCAAAGTTTTGATTTAAGAAAAAAGTGTACATCTAAAATGGAGACGCACAGTGCACAAATGTAGAGAGAGATACTTACAATGAGTGTCTGCAATTTTTAGGGAATTTAAGCTCTCTTTTTAGTTTTTATATCTCAGGTTTTGCAATCGTCGGGAAAAGGGGAAGGCGGGGTGTTTTTAACTGAGTGTTGACTCCCAATCCGTAAGTCATTTCTTACAAAAATATAGCCCGTTACGGATGATAAATAACTTTACAATCATCTATGATTGTTAGGTAAGCTTTTTGTGAACGGGCAAAATAATGGCTAGTTCGATTCTGGTAAATATCCCACCGCACGTTCATTGAGAATTTAATGAGCTTTTGTTATTCTCTTTAAAAGCTTTGGATCCATAGGTCATTTGCATCTTTAACATGTTTCAAGCATGCATATCCATTTTTAAAACACGTGTAGAAGAAATCTCTTTCTTGTAAAATTCCATGCAATTAGGGTTGAACTAGTGGAATTTCTCAAACTTGGAAAACAAAACTTTTGTGTTCATTTGTGGTGTGTGAGTAAATTTTCTATACTTACATTTGTTATTGTTTTAATTTTTTTCACACATAAACTCTAAAATTTTCATTTTGTTGTGATCTATTTGCCTTTTTTGGTTTACAGGATGAAGGGAGAGCGAAAACTCAAAGTTTTGATTTAAGAAAAAAGTGTACATCTAAAATGGAGATGCACAATGCACAATTGTAGGGAGAGATAACTCCAAAGAGTGTTTGTAATTTTTAGGGATTGTAAGATCTTTTTAGTTTTTGTATCTCAGGTTTTGCAATCGTCGGGAAAACATGGAGGCGTGCTATTTTTAACTGACTGTTGACTCCCGATCCGTATGTCTTTTCTTACAAAAATATAGCCCGTTACTCATGATAAATCACATTACAATCATCTATGATTCTTAGGTCAGCTTTTTGAAAACGGGCAAAATAATGGCTTCTTTCACTCGGGTGAATATCCCACCGCACGTTCACTTCAGAATTTAATGAGTGTTTGTTATTCTAATTAAAAGCTTTGGATCCATAGGTCATTTGCATCTTTAACGTGTTTCAAGCATGCATATCCATTTTTAAAACACGTCTAGAAGAATTCTCTTTCTTGTAAAATTTCAAGCTATTAGGGTTGAACTAGTGGAATTTCCCAAACTTGGATAACAAAAATTTTGTGTTCAATTGTGGTGTGTGAATAAATTTTCATTACTTACATTTGTTAATGTTTTAATTTTTTTTCATACATAAACTCTAAAATTTACATTTTTTTGTGATCTATTTACCTTTTTTTGTTTACGGCATGAAGGGAGAACGAAAACTCAATGTTTTGATTTAATAAAAAAGTGTACATCTAAACTGGAGATGCACAATGCACAAATGTGGAGAGATATAATACCAAAGAGTGTCTGTGATTTTTCAGGATTGTGAGCTCTTTTCAGTTTTTACTTCTCAGGGTTTACAATCGTCAGGAAAAGGGAGAGGCGGGGGATTTTTAATTGAGTGTTGACTCCCAATCCGCAAGTCATTTCTTACAATAATATAGCCCGTTACGAATGAAAAATCACTTTACAATCATCTATGATTGTTAGGTCAGCTTTTTGCAAACGGGCAAAATAATGGCTTGTTTGACTCGGGTAAATATCCCACCGCACGTTCACTAGAGAATTTAATGAGCGTATGTTATTCTCTTTAAAAGCTTTGGATCCATAGGTCATTTGCATCTTTAACATGCTTGAAGCTTGCATATCCATTTTTAAAACACGTGTGGAACAAATCTCTTTCTTGTAAAATTCCAAGCTATTAGGGTTGCACTAGTTGAATTTCCCAAACTTGGATAACAAAAGTTTTGTGTTAATTTTTGGTGTGTGAAAAATTTTTTTTACTTACATTTGTTATTGTTTTAAATTTTTTCCATACATAAACTCAAAAATTTTCATTTTGCTGTGATCTATTTGCCTTTTTATGTTTACGGGATGGAGGGAGAGTGAAAGCTCAAAGTTTTGATTTAAGAAAAAAGTGTACATCTAAAATGGAGACGCAGAGTGCACAAATGTAGAGAGAGATACTTACAATGAGTGTCTGCAATTTTTAGGGAATTTAAGCTCTCTTTTTAGTTTTTATATCTCAGGTTTTGCAATCGTCGGGAAAAGGGGAAGGCGGGGTGTTTTTAACTGAGTGTTGACTCCCAATCCGTAAGTCATTTCTTACAAAAATATAGCCCGTTACGGATGATAAATAACTTTACAATCATCTATGATTGTTAGGTAAGCTTTTTGTGAACGGGCAAAATAATGGCTAGTTCGATTCTGGTAAATATCCCACCGCACGTTCATTGAGAATTTAATGAGCTTTTGTTATTCTCTTTAAAAGCTTTGGATCCATAGGTCATTTGCATCTTTAACATGTTTCAAGCATGCATATCCATTTTTAAAACACGTGTAGAAGAAATCTCTTTCTTGTAAAATTCCATGCAATTAGGGTTGAACTAGTGGAATTTCTCAAACTTGGAAAACAAAACTTTTGTGTTCATTTGTGGTGTGTGAGTAAATTTTCTATACTTACATTTGTTATTGTTTTAATTTTTTTCACACATAAACTCTAAAATTTTCATTTTGTTGTGATCTATTTGCCTTTTTTGGTTTACAGGATGAAGGGAGAGCGAAAACTCAAAGTTTTGATTTAA
Organism: Aristolochia californica; assembly: GCF_029961685.1. Taxonomy (NCBI): domain Eukaryota; kingdom Viridiplantae; phylum Streptophyta; class Magnoliopsida; order Piperales; family Aristolochiaceae; genus Aristolochia; species Aristolochia californica. Next base: position 330,374 of record NW_027181926.1, on the reverse strand, counting down.
GAAAAAAGTGTACATCTAAAATGGAGATGCACAATGCACAATTGTAGGGAGAGATAACTCCAAAGAGTGTTTGTAATTTTTAGGGATTGTAGGATCTTTTTAGTTTTTGTATCTCAGGTTTTGCAATCGTCGGGAAAACATGGAGGCATGCTATTTTTAACTGACTGTTGACTCCCGATCCGTATGTCTTTTCTTACAAAAATATAGCCCGTTACTCATGATAAATCACATTACAATCATCTATGATTCTTAGGTCAGCTTTTTGAAAACGGGCAAAATAATGGCTTCTTTCACTCGGGTGAATATCCCACCGCACGTTCACTTCAGAATTTAATGAGTGTTTGTTATTCTAATTAAAAGCTTTGGATCCATAGGTCATTTGCATCTTTAACGTGTTTCAAGCATGCATATCCATTTTTAAAACACGTCTAGAAGAATTCTCTTTCTTGTAAAATTTCAAGCTATTAGGGTTGAACTAGTGGAATTTCCCAAACTTGGATAACAAAAATTTTGTGTTCAATTGTGGTGTGTGAATAAATTTTCATTACTTACATTTGTTAATGTTTTAATTTTTTTTCATACATAAACTCTAAAATTTACATTTTTTTGTGATCTATTTACCTTTTTTTGTTTACGGCATGAAGGGAGAACGAAAACTCAATGTTTTGATTTAATAAAAAAGTGTACATCTAAACTGGAGATGCACAATGCACAAATGTGGAGAGATATAATACCAAAGAGTGTCTGTGATTTTTCAGGATTGTGAGCTCTTTTCAGTTTTTACTTCTCAGGGTTTACAATCGTCAGGAAAAGGGAGAGGCGGGGGATTTTTAATTGAGTGTTGACTCCCAATCCGCAAGTCATTTCTTACAATAATATAGCCCGTTACGAATGAAAAATCACTTTACAATCATCTATGATTGTTAGGTCAGCTTTTTGCAAACGGGCAAAATAATGGCTTGTTTGACTCGGGTAAATATCCCACCGCACGTTCACTAGAGAATTTAATGAGCGTATGTTATTCTCTTTAAAAGCTTTGGATCCATAGGTCATTTGCATCTTTAACATGCTTGAAGCTTGCATATCCATTTTTAAAACACGTGTGGAACAAATCTCTTTCTTGTAAAATTCCAAGCTATTAGGGTTGCACTAGTTGAATTTCCCAAACTTGGATAACAAAAGTTTTGTGTTAATTTTTGGTGTGTGAAAAATTTTTTTTACTTACATTTGTTATTGTTTTAAATTTTTTCCATACATAAACTCAAAAATTTTCATTTTGCTGTGATCTATTTGCCTTTTTATGTTTACGGGATGGAGGGAGAGTGAAAGCTCAAAGTTTTGATTTAAGAAAAAAGTGTACATCTAAAATGGAGACGCACAGTGCACAAATGTAGAGAGAGATACTTACAATGAGTGTCTGCAATTTTTAGGGAATTTAAGCTCTCTTTTTAGTTTTTATATCTCAGGTTTTGCAATCGTCGGGAAAAGGGGAAGGCGGGGTGTTTTTAACTGAGTGTTGACTCCCAATCCGTAAGTCATTTCTTACAAAAATATAGCCCGTTACGGATGATAAATAACTTTACAATCATCTATGATTGTTAGGTAAGCTTTTTGTGAACGGGCAAAATAATGGCTAGTTCGATTCTGGTAAATATCCCACCGCACGTTCATTGAGAATTTAATGAGCTTTTGTTATTCTCTTTAAAAGCTTTGGATCCATAGGTCATTTGCATCTTTAACATGTTTCAAGCATGCATATCCATTTTTAAAACACGTGTAGAAGAAATCTCTTTCTTGTAAAATTCCATGCAATTAGGGTTGAACTAGTGGAATTTCTCAAACTTGGAAAACAAAACTTTTGTGTTCATTTGTGGTGTGTGAGTAAATTTTCTATACTTACATTTGTTATTGTTTTAATTTTTTTCACACATAAACTCTAAAATTTTCATTTTGTTGTGATCTATTTGCCTTTTTTGGTTTACAGGATGAAGGGAGAGCGAAAACTCAAAGTTTTGATTTAAGAAAAAAGTGTACATCTAAAATGGAGATGCACAATGCACAATTGTAGGGAGAGATAACTCCAAAGAGTGTTTGTAATTTTTAGGGATTGTAAGATCTTTTTAGTTTTTGTATCTCAGGTTTTGCAATCGTCGGGAAAACATGGAGGCGTGCTATTTTTAACTGACTGTTGACTCCCGATCCGTATGTCTTTTCTTACAAAAATATAGCCCGTTACTCATGATAAATCACATTACAATCATCTATGATTCTTAGGTCAGCTTTTTGAAAACGGGCAAAATAATGGCTTCTTTCACTCGGGTGAATATCCCACCGCACGTTCACTTCAGAATTTAATGAGTGTTTGTTATTCTAATTAAAAGCTTTGGATCCATAGGTCATTTGCATCTTTAACGTGTTTCAAGCATGCATATCCATTTTTAAAACACGTCTAGAAGAATTCTCTTTCTTGTAAAATTTCAAGCTATTAGGGTTGAACTAGTGGAATTTCCCAAACTTGGATAACAAAAATTTTGTGTTCAATTGTGGTGTGTGAATAAATTTTCATTACTTACATTTGTTAATGTTTTAATTTTTTTTCATACATAAACTCTAAAATTTACATTTTTTTGTGATCTATTTACCTTTTTTTGTTTACGGCATGAAGGGAGAACGAAAACTCAATGTTTTGATTTAATAAAAAAGTGTACATCTAAACTGGAGATGCACAATGCACAAATGTGGAGAGATATAATACCAAAGAGTGTCTGTGATTTTTCAGGATTGTGAGCTCTTTTCAGTTTTTACTTCTCAGGGTTTACAATCGTCAGGAAAAGGGAGAGGCGGGGGATTTTTAATTGAGTGTTGACTCCCAATCCGCAAGTCATTTCTTACAATAATATAGCCCGTTACGAATGAAAAATCACTTTACAATCATCTATGATTGTTAGGTCAGCTTTTTGCAAACGGGCAAAATAATGGCTTGTTTGACTCGGGTAAATATCCCACCGCACGTTCACTAGAGAATTTAATGAGCGTATGTTATTCTCTTTAAAAGCTTTGGATCCATAGGTCATTTGCATCTTTAACATGCTTGAAGCTTGCATATCCATTTTTAAAACACGTGTGGAACAAATCTCTTTCTTGTAAAATTCCAAGCTATTAGGGTTGCACTAGTTGAATTTCCCAAACTTGGATAACAAAAGTTTTGTGTTAATTTTTGGTGTGTGAAAAATTTTTTTTACTTACATTTGTTATTGTTTTAAATTTTTTCCATACATAAACTCAAAAATTTTCATTTTGCTGTGATCTATTTGCCTTTTTATGTTTACGGGATGGAGGGAGAGTGAAAGCTCAAAGTTTTGATTTAAGAAAAAAGTGTACATCTAAAATGGAGACGCACAGTGCACAAATGTAGAGAGAGATACTTACAATGAGTGTCTGCAATTTTTAGGGAATTTAAGCTCTCTTTTTAGTTTTTATATCTCAGGTTTTGCAATCGTCGGGAAAAGGGGAAGGCGGGGTGTTTTTAACTGAGTGTTGACTCCCAATCCGTAAGTCATTTCTTACAAAAATATAGCCCGTTACGGATGATAAATAACTTTACAATCATCTATGATTGTTAGGTAAGCTTTTTGTGAACGGGCAAAATAATGGCTAGTTCGATTCTGGTAAATATCCCACCGCACGTTCATTGAGAATTTAATGAGCTTTTGTTATTCTCTTTAAAAGCTTTGGATCCATAGGTCATTTGCATCTTTAACATGTTTCAAGCATGCATATCCATTTTTAAAACACGTGTAGAAGAAATCTCTTTCTTGTAAAATTCCATGCAATTAGGGTTGAACTAGTGGAATTTCTCAAACTTGGAAAACAAAACTTTTGTGTTCATTTGTGGTGTGTGAGTAAATTTTCTATACTTACATTTGTTATTGTTTTAATTTTTTTCACACATAAACTCTAAAATTTTCATTTTGTTGTGATCTATTTGCCTTTTTTGGTTTACAGGATGAAGGGAGAGCGAAAACTCAAAGTTTTGATTTAAGAAAAAAGTGTACATCTAAAATGGAGATGCACAATGCACAATTGTAGGGAGAGATAACTCCAAAGAGTGTTTGTAATTTTTAGGGATTGTAAGATCTTTTTAGTTTTTGTATCTCAGGTTTTGCAATCGTCGGGAAAACATGGAGGCGTGCTATTTTTAACTGACTGTTGACTCCCGATCCGTATGTCTTTTCTTACAAAAATATAGCCCGTTACTCATGATAAATCACATTACAATCATCTATGATTCTTAGGTCAGCTTTTTGAAAACGGGCAAAATAATGGCTTCTTTCACTCGGGTGAATATCCCACCGCACGTTCACTTCAGAATTTAATGAGTGTTTGTTATTCTAATTAAAAGCTTTGGATCCATAGGTCATTTGCATCTTTAACGTGTTTCAAGCATGCATATCCATTTTTAAAACACGTCTAGAAGAATTCTCTTTCTTGTAAAATTTCAAGCTATTAGGGTTGAACTAGTGGAATTTCCCAAACTTGGATAACAAAAATTTTGTGTTCAATTGTGGTGTGTGAATAAATTTTCATTACTTACATTTGTTAATGTTTTAATTTTTTTTCATACATAAACTCTAAAATTTACATTTTTTTGTGATCTATTTACCTTTTTTTGTTTACGGCATGAAGGGAGAACGAAAACTCAATGTTTTGATTTAATAAAAAAGTGTACATCTAAACTGGAGATGCACAATGCACAAATGTGGAGAGATATAATACCAAAGAGTGTCTGTGATTTTTCAGGATTGTGAGCTCTTTTCAGTTTTTACTTCTCAGGGTTTACAATCGTCAGGAAAAGGGAGAGGCGGGGGATTTTTAATTGAGTGTTGACTCCCAATCCGCAAGTCATTTCTTACAATAATATAGCCCGTTACGAATGAAAAATCACTTTACAATCATCTATGATTGTTAGGTCAGCTTTTTGCAAACGGGCAAAATAATGGCTTGTTTGACTCGGGTAAATATCCCACCGCACGTTCACTAGAGAATTTAATGAGCGTATGTTATTCTCTTTAAAAGCTTTGGATCCATAGGTCATTTGCATCTTTAACATGCTTGAAGCTTGCATATCCATTTTTAAAACACGTGTGGAACAAATCTCTTTCTTGTAAAATTCCAAGCTATTAGGGTTGCACTAGTTGAATTTCCCAAACTTGGATAACAAAAGTTTTGTGTTAATTTTTGGTGTGTGAAAAAATTTTTTTACTTACATTTGTTATTGTTTTAAATTTTTTCCATACATAAACTCAAAAATTTTCATTTTGCTGTGATCTATTTGCCTTTTTATGTTTACGGGATGGAGGGAGAGTGAAAGCTCAAAGTTTTGATTTAAGAAAAAAGTGTACATCTAAAATGGAGACGCACAGTGCACAAATGTAGAGAGAGATACTTACAATGAGTGTCTGCAATTTTTAGGGAATTTAAGCTCTCTTTTTAGTTTTTATATCTCAGGTTTTGCAATCGTCGGGAAAAGGGGAAGGCGGGGTGTTTTTAACTGAGTGTTGACTCCCAATCCGTAAGTCATTTCTTACAAAAATATAGCCCGTTACGGATGATAAATAACTTTACAATCATCTATGATTGTTAGGTAAGCTTTTTGTGAACGGGCAAAATAATGGCTAGTTCGATTCTGGTAAATATCCCACCGCACGTTCATTGAGAATTTAATGAGCTTTTGTTATTCTCTTTAAAAGCTTTGGATCCATAGGTCATTTGCATCTTTAACATGTTTCAAGCATGCATATCCATTTTTAAAACACGTGTAGAAGAAATCTCTTTCTTGTAAAATTCCATGCAATTAGGGTTGAACTAGTGGAATTTCTCAAACTTGGAAAACAAAACTTTTGTGTTCATTTGTGGTGTGTGAGTAAATTTTCTATACTTACATTTGTTATTGTTTTAATTTTTTTCACACATAAACTCTAAAATTTTCATTTTGTTGTGATCTATTTGCCTTTTTTGGTTTACAGGATGAAGGGAGAGCGAAAACTCAAAGTTTTGATTTAAGAAAAAAGTGTACATCTAAAATGGAGATGCACAATGCACAATTGTAGGGAGAGATAACTCCAAAGAGTGTTTGTAATTTTTAGGGATTGTAAGATCTTTTTAGTTTTTGTATCTCAGGTTTTGCAATCGTCGGGAAAACATGGAGGCGTGCTATTTTTAACTGACTGTTGACTCCCGATCCGTATGTCTTTTCTTACAAAAATATAGCCCGTTACTCATGATAAATCACATTACAATCATCTATGATTCTTAGGTCAGCTTTTTGAAAACGGGCAAAATAATGGCTTCTTTCACTCGGGTGAATATCCCACCGCACGTTCACTTCAGAATTTAATGAGTGTTTGTTATTCTAATTAAAAGCTTTGGATCCATAGGTCATTTGCATCTTTAACGTGTTTCAAGCATGCATATCCATTTTTAAAACACGTCTAGAAGAATTCTCTTTCTTGTAAAATTTCAAGCTATTAGGGTTGAACTAGTGGAATTTCCCAAACTTGGATAACAAAAATTTTGTGTTCAATTGTGGTGTGTGAATAAATTTTCATTACTTACATTTGTTAATGTTTTAATTTTTTTTCATACATAAACTCTAAAATTTACATTTTTTTGTGATCTATTTACCTTTTTTTGTTTACGGCATGAAGGGAGAACGAAAACTCAATGTTTTGATTTAATAAAAAAGTGTACATCTAAACTGGAGATGCACAATGCACAAATGTGGAGAGATATAATACCAAAGAGTGTCTGTGATTTTTCAGGATTGTGAGCTCTTTTCAGTTTTTACTTCTCAGGGTTTACAATCGTCAGGAAAAGGGAGAGGCGGGGGATTTTTAATTGAGTGTTGACTCCCAATCCGCAAGTCATTTCTTACAATAATATAGCCCGTTACGAATGAAAAATCACTTTACAATCATCTATGATTGTTAGGTCAGCTTTTTGCAAACGGGCAAAATAATGGCTTGTTTGACTCGGGTAAATATCCCACCGCACGTTCACTAGAGAATTTAATGAGCGTATGTTATTCTCTTTAAAAGCTTTGGATCCATAGGTCATTTGCATCTTTAACATGCTTGAAGCTTGCATATCCATTTTTAAAACACGTGTGGAACAAATCTCTTTCTTGTAAAATTCCAAGCTATTAGGGTTGCACTAGTTGAATTTCCCAAACTTGGATAACAAAAGTTTTGTGTTAATTTTTGGTGTGTGAAAAATTTTTTTTACTTACATTTGTTATTGTTTTAAATTTTTTCCATACATAAACTCAAAAATTTTCATTTTGCTGTGATCTATTTGCCTTTTTATGTTTACGGGATGGAGGGAGAGTGAAAGCTCAAAGTTTTGATTTAAGAAAAAAGTGTACATCTAAAATGGAGACGCACAGTGCACAAATGTAGAGAGAGATACTTACAATGAGTGTCTGCAATTTTTAGGGAATTTAAGCTCTCTTTTTAGTTTTTGTATCTCAGGTTTTGCAATCGTCGGGAAAAGGGGAAGGCGGGGTGTTTTTAACTGAGTGTTGACTCCCAATCCGTAAGTCATTTCTTACAAAAATATAGCCCGTTACGGATGATAAATAACTTTACAATCATCTATGATTGTTAGGTAAGCTTTTTGTGAACGGGCAAAATAATGGCTAGTTCGATTCTGGTAAATATCCCACCGCACGTTCATTGAGAATTTAATGAGCTTTTGTTATTCTCTTTAAAAGCTTTGGATCCATAGGTCATTTGCATCTTTAACATGTTTCAAGCATGCATATCCATTTTTAAAACACGTGTAGAAGAAATCTCTTTCTTGTAAAATTCCATGCAATTAGGGTTGAACTAGTGGAATTTCTCAAACTTGGAAAACAAAACTTTTGTGTTCATTTGTGGTGTGTGAGTAAATTTTCTATACTTACATTTGTTATTGTTTTAATTTTTTTCACACATAAACTCTAAAATTTTCATTTTGTTGTGATCTATTTGCCTTTTTTGGTTTACAGGATGAAGGGAGAGCGAAAACTCAAAGTTTTGATTTAAGAAAAAAGTGTACATCTAAAATGGAGATGCACAATGCACAATTGTAGGGAGAGATAACTCCAAAGAGTGTTTGTAATTTTTAGGGATTGTAAGATCTTTTTAGTTTTTGTATCTCAGGTTTTGCAATCGTCGGGAAAACATGGAGGCGTGCTATTTTTAACTGACTGTTGACTCCCGATCCGTATGTCTTTTCTTACAAAAATATAGCCCGTTACTCATGATAAATCACATTACAATCATCTATGATTCTTAGGTCAGCTTTTTGAAAACGGGCAAAATAATGGCTTCTTTCACTCGGGTGAATATCCCACCGCACGTTCACTTCAGAATTTAATGAGTGTTTGTTATTCTAATTAAAAGCTTTGGATCCATAGGTCATTTGCATCTTTAACGTGTTTCAAGCATGCATATCCATTTTTAAAACACGTCTAGAAGAATTCTCTTTCTTGTAAAATTTCAAGCTATTAGGGTTGAACTAGTGGAATTTCCCAAACTTGGATAACAAAAATTTTGTGTTCAATTGTGGTGTGTGAATAAATTTTCATTACTTACATTTGTTAATGTTTTAATTTTTTTTCATACATAAACTCTAAAATTTACATTTTTTTGTGATCTATTTACCTTTTTTTGTTTACGGCATGAAGGGAGAACGAAAACTCAATGTTTTGATTTAATAAAAAAGTGTACATCTAAACTGGAGATGCACAATGCACAAATGTGGAGAGATATAATACCAAAGAGTGTCTGTGATTTTTCAGGATTGTGAGCTCTTTTCAGTTTTTACTTCTCAGGGTTTACAATCGTCAGGAAAAGGGAGAGGCGGGGGATTTTTAATTGAGTGTTGACTCCCAATCCGCAAGTCATTTCTTACAATAATATAGCCCGTTACGAATGAAAAATCACTTTACAATCATCTATGATTGTTAGGTCAGCTTTTTGCAAACGGGCAAAATAATGGCTTGTTTGACTCGGGTAAATATCCCACCGCACGTTCACTAGAGAATTTAATGAGCGTATGTTATTCTCTTTAAAAGCTTTGGATCCATAGGTCATTTGCATCTTTAACATGCTTGAAGCTTGCATATCCATTTTTAAAACACGTGTGGAACAAATCTCTTTCTTGTAAAATTCCAAGCTATTAGGGTTGCACTAGTTGAATTTCCCAAACTTGGATAACAAAAGTTTTGTGTTAATTTTTGGTGTGTGAAAAATTTTTTTTACTTACATTTGTTATTGTTTTAAATTTTTTCCATACATAAACTCAAAAATTTTCATTTTGCTGTGATCTATTTGCCTTTTTATGTTTACGGGATGGAGGGAGAGTGAAAGCTCAAAGTTTTGATTTAAGAAAAAAGTGTACATCTAAAATGGAGACGCACAGTGCACAAATGTAGAGAGAGATACTTACAATGAGTGTCTGCAATTTTTAGGGAATTTAAGCTCTCTTTTTAGTTTTTGTATCTCAGGTTTTGCAATCGTCGGGAAAAGGGGAAGGCGGGGTGTTTTTAACTGAGTGTTGACTCCCAATCCGTAAGTCATTTCTTACAAAAATATAGCCCGTTACGGATGATAAATAACTTTACAATCATCTATGATTGTTAGGTAAGCTTTTTGTGAACGGGCAAAATAATGGCTAGTTCGATTCTGGTAAATATCCCACCGCACGTTCATTGAGAATTTAATGAGCTTTTGTTATTCTCTTTAAAAGCTTTGGATCCATAGGTCATTTGCATCTTTAACATGTTTCAAGCATGCATATCCATTTTTAAAACACGTGTAGAAGAAATCTCTTTCTTGTAAAATTCCATGCAATTAGGGTTGAACTAGTGGAATTTCTCAAACTTGGAAAACAAAACTTTTGTGTTCATTTGTGGTGTGTGAGTAAATTTTCTATACTTACATTTGTTATTGTTTTAATTTTTTTCACACATAAACTCTAAAATTTTCATTTTGTTGTGATCTATTTGCCTTTTTTGGTTTACAGGATGAAGGGAGAGCGAAAACTCAAAGTTTTGATTTAAGAAAAAAGTGTACATCTAAAATGGAGATGCACAATGCACAATTGTAGGGAGAGATAACTCCAAAGAGTGTTTGTAATTTTTAGGGATTGTAAGATCTTTTTAGTTTTTGTATCTCAGGTTTTGCAATCGTCGGGAAAACATGGAGGCGTGCTATTTTTAACTGACTGTTGACTCCCGATCCGTATGTCTTTTCTTACAAAAATATAGCCCGTTACTCATGATAAATCACATTACAATCATCTATGATTCTTAGGTCAGCTTTTTGAAAACGGGCAAAATAATGGCTTCTTTCACTCGGGTGAATATCCCACCGCACGTTCACTTCAGAATTTAATGAGTGTTTGTTATTCTAATTAAAAGCTTTGGATCCATAGGTCATTTGCATCTTTAACGTGTTTCAAGCATGCATATCCATTTTTAAAACACGTCTAGAAGAATTCTCTTTCTTGTAAAATTTCAAGCTATTAGGGTTGAACTAGTGGAATTTCCCAAACTTGGATAACAAAAATTTTGTGTTCAATTGTGGTGTGTGAATAAATTTTCATTACTTACATTTGTTAATGTTTTAATTTTTTTTCATACATAAACTCTAAAATTTACATTTTTTTGTGATCTATTTACCTTTTTTTGTTTACGGCATGAAGGGAGAACGAAAACTCAATGTTTTGATTTAATAAAAAAGTGTACATCTAAACTGGAGATGCACAATGCACAAATGTGGAGAGATATAATACCAAAGAGTGTCTGTGATTTTTCAGGATTGTGAGCTCTTTTCAGTTTTTACTTCTCAGGGTTTACAATCGTCAGGAAAAGGGAGAGGCGGGGGATTTTTAATTGAGTGTTGACTCCCAATCCGCAAGTCATTTCTTACAATAATATAGCCCGTTACGAATGAAAAATCACTTTACAATCATCTATGATTGTTAGGTCAGCTTTTTGCAAACGGGCAAAATAATGGCTTGTTTGACTCGGGTAAATATCCCACCGCACGTTCACTAGAGAATTTAATGAGCGTATGTTATTCTCTTTAAAAGCTTTGGATCCATAGGTCATTTGCATCTTTAACATGCTTGAAGCTTGCATATCCATTTTTAAAACACGTGTGGAACAAATCTCTTTCTTGTAAAATTCCAAGCTATTAGGGTTGCACTAGTTGAATTTCCCAAACTTGGATAACAAAAGTTTTGTGTTAATTTTTGGTGTGTGAAAAATTTTTTTTACTTACATTTGTTATTGTTTTAAATTTTTTCCATACATAAACTCAAAAATTTTCATTTTGCTGTGATCTATTTGCCTTTTTATGTTTACGGGATGGAGGGAGAGTGAAAGCTCAAAGTTTTGATTTAAGAAAAAAGTGTACATCTAAAATGGAGACGCACAGTGCACAAATGTAGAGAGAGATACTTACAATGAGTGTCTGCAATTTTTAGGGAATTTAAGCTCTCTTTTTAGTTTTTGTATCTCAGGTTTTGCAATCGTCGGGAAAAGGGGAAGGCGGGGTGTTTTTAACTGAGTGTTGACTCCCAATCCGTAAGTCATTTCTTACAAAAATATAGCCCGTTACGGATGATAAATAACTTTACAATCATCTATGATTGTTAGGTAAGCTTTTTGTGAACGGGCAAAATAATGGCTAGTTCGATTCTGGTAAATATCCCACCGCACGTTCATTGAGAATTTAATGAGCTTTTGTTATTCTCTTTAAAAGCTTTGGATCCATAGGTCATTTGCATCTTTAACATGTTTCAAGCATGCATATCCATTTTTAAAACACGTGTAGAAGAAATCTCTTTCTTGTAAAATTCCATGCAATTAGGGTTGAACTAGTGGAATTTCTCAAACTTGGAAAACAAAACTTTTGTGTTCATTTGTGGTGTGTGAGTAAATTTTCTATACTTACATTTGTTATTGTTTTAATTTTTTTCACACATAAACTCTAAAATTTTCATTTTGTTGTGATCTATTTGCCTTTTTTGGTTTACAGGATGAAGGGAGAGCGAAAACTCAAAGTTTTGATTTAAGAAAAAAGTGTACATCTAAAATGGAGATGCACAATGCACAATTGTAGGGAGAGATAACTCCAAAGAGTGTTTGTAATTTTTAGGGATTGTAAGATCTTTTTAGTTTTTGTATCTCAGGTTTTGCAATCGTCGGGAAAACATGGAGGCGTGCTATTTTTAACTGACTGTTGACTCCCGATCCGTATGTCTTTTCTTACAAAAATATAGCCCGTTACTCATGATAAATCACATTACAATCATCTATGATTCTTAGGTCAGCTTTTTGAAAACGGGCAAAATAATGGCTTCTTTCACTCGGGTGAATATCCCACCGCACGTTCACTTCAGAATTTAATGAGTGTTTGTTATTCTAATTAAAAGCTTTGGATCCATAGGTCATTTGCATCTTTAACGTGTTTCAAGCATGCATATCCATTTTTAAAACACGTCTAGAAGAATTCTCTTTCTTGTAAAATTTCAAGCTATTAGGGTTGAACTAGTGGAATTTCCCAAACTTGGATAACAAAAATTTTGTGTTCAATTGTGGTGTGTGAATAAATTTTCATTACTTACATTTGTTAATGTTTTAATTTTTTTTCATACATAAACTCTAAAATTTACATTTTTTTGTGATCTATTTACCTTTTTTTGTTTACGGCATGAAGGGAGAACGAAAACTCAATGTTTTGATTTAATAAAAAAGTGTACATCTAAACTGGAGATGCACAATGCACAAATGTGGAGAGATATAATACCAAAGAGTGTCTGTGATTTTTCAGGATTGTGAGCTCTTTTCAGTTTTTACTTCTCAGGGTTTACAATCGTCAGGAAAAGGGAGAGGCGGGGGATTTTTAATTGAGTGTTGACTCCCAATCCGCAAGTCATTTCTTACAATAATATAGCCCGTTACGAATGAAAAATCACTTTACAATCATCTATGATTGTTAGGTCAGCTTTTTGCAAACGGGCAAAATAATGGCTTGTTTGACTCGGGTAAATATCCCACCGCACGTTCACTAGAGAATTTAATGAGCGTATGTTATTCTCTTTAAAAGCTTTGGATCCATAGGTCATTTGCATCTTTAACATGCTTGAAGCTTGCATATCCATTTTTAAAACACGTGTGGAACAAATCTCTTTCTTGTAAAATTCCAAGCTATTAGGGTTGCACTAGTTGAATTTCCCAAACTTGGATAACAAAAGTTTTGTGTTAATTTTTGGTGTGTGAAAAATTTTTTTTACTTACATTTGTTATTGTTTTAAATTTTTTCCATACATAAACTCAAAAATTTTCATTTTGCTGTGATCTATTTGCCTTTTTATGTTTACGGGATGGAGGGAGAGTGAAAGCTCAAAGTTTTGATTTAAGAAAAAAGTGTACATCTAAAATGGAGACGCACAGTGCACAAATGTAGAGAGAGATACTTACAATGAGTGTCTGCAATTTTTAGGGAATTTAAGCTCTCTTTTTAGTTTTTGTATCTCAGGTTTTGCAATCGTCGGGAAAAGGGGAAGGCGGGGTGTTTTTAACTGAGTGTTGACTCCCAATCCGTAAGTCATTTCTTACAAAAATATAGCCCGTTACGGATGATAAATAACTTTACAATCATCTATGATTGTTAGGTAAGCTTTTTGTGAACGGGCAAAATAATGGCTAGTTCGATTCTGGTAAATATCCCACCGCACGTTCATTGAGAATTTAATGAGCTTTTGTTATTCTCTTTAAAAGCTTTGGATCCATAGGTCATTTGCATCTTTAACATGTTTCAAGCATGCATATCCATTTTTAAAACACGTGTAGAAGAAATCTCTTTCTTGTAAAATTCCATGCAATTAGGGTTGAACTAGTGGAATTTCTCAAACTTGGAAAACAAAACTTTTGTGTTCATTTGTGGTGTGTGAGTAAATTTTCTATACTTACATTTGTTATTGTTTTAATTTTTTTCACACATAAACTCTAAAATTTTCATTTTGTTGTGATCTATTTGCCTTTTTTGGTTTACAGGATGAAGGGAGAGCGAAAACTCAAAGTTTTGATTTAAGAAAAAAGTGTACATCTAAAATGGAGATGCACAATGCACAATTGTAGGGAGAGATAACTCCAAAGAGTGTTTGTAATTTTTAGGGATTGTAAGATCTTTTTAGTTTTTGTATCTCAGGTTTTGCAATCGTCGGGAAAACATGGAGGCGTGCTATTTTTAACTGACTGTTGACTCCCGATCCGTATGTCTTTTCTTACAAAAATATAGCCCGTTACTCATGATAAATCACATTACAATCATCTATGATTCTTAGGTCAGCTTTTTGAAAACGGGCAAAATAATGGCTTCTTTCACTCGGGTGAATATCCCACCGCACGTTCACTTCAGAATTTAATGAGTGTTTGTTATTCTAATTAAAAGCTTTGGATCCATAGGTCATTTGCATCTTTAACGTGTTTCAAGCATGCATATCCATTTTTAAAACACGTCTAGAAGAATTCTCTTTCTTGTAAAATTTCAAGCTATTAGGGTTGAACTAGTGGAATTTCCCAAACTTGGATAACAAAAATTTTGTGTTCAATTGTGGTGTGTGAATAAATTTTCATTACTTACATTTGTTAATGTTTTAATTTTTTTTCATACATAAACTCTAAAATTTACATTTTTTTGTGATCTATTTACCTTTTTTTGTTTACGGCATGAAGGGAGAACGAAAACTCAATGTTTTGATTTAATAAAAAAGTGTACATCTAAACTGGAGATGCACAATGCACAAATGTGGAGAGATATAATACCAAAGAGTGTCTGTGATTTTTCAGGATTGTGAGCTCTTTTCAGTTTTTACTTCTCAGGGTTTACAATCGTCAGGAAAAGGGAGAGGTGGGGGATTTTTAATTGAGTGTTGACTCCCAATCCGCAAGTCATTTCTTACAATAATATAGCCCGTTACGAATGAAAAATCACTTTACAATCATCTATGATTGTTAGGTCAGCTTTTTGCAAACGGGCAAAATAATGGCTTGTTTGACTCGGGTAAATATCCCACCGCACGTTCACTAGAGAATTTAATGAGCGTATGTTATTCTCTTTAAAAGCTTTGGATCCATAGGTCATTTGCATCTTTAACATGCTTGAAGCTTGCATATCCATTTTTAAAACACGTGTGGAACAAATCTCTTTCTTGTAAAATTCCAAGCTATTAGGGTTGCACTAGTTGAATTTCCCAAACTTGGATAACAAAAGTTTTGTGTTAATTTTTGGTGTGTGAAAAAATTTTTTTACTTACATTTGTTATTGTTTTAAATTTTTTCCATACATAAACTCAAAAATTTTCATTTTGCTGTGATCTATTTGCCTTTTTATGTTTACGGGATGGAGGGAGAGTGAAAGCTCAAAGTTTTGATTTAAGAAAAAAGTGTACATCTAAAATGGAGACGCACAGTGCACAAATGTAGAGAGAGATACTTACAATGAGTGTCTGCAATTTTTAGGGAATTTAAGCTCTCTTTTTAGTTTTTATATCTCAGGTTTTGCAATCGTCGGGAAAAGGGGAAGGCGGGGTGTTTTTAACTGAGTGTTGACTCCCAATCCGTAAGTCATTTCTTACAAAAATATAGCCCGTTACGGATGATAAATAACTTTACAATCATCTATGATTGTTAGGTAAGCTTTTTGTGAACGGGCAAAATAATGGCTAGTTCGATTCTGGTAAATATCCCACCGCACGTTCATTGAGAATTTAATGAGCTTTTGTTATTCTCTTTAAAAGCTTTGGATCCATAGGTCATTTGCATCTTTAACATGTTTCAAGCATGCATATCCATTTTTAAAACACGTGTAGAAGAAATCTCTTTCTTGTAAAATTCCATGCAATTAGGGTTGAACTAGTGGAATTTCTCAAACTTGGAAAACAAAACTTTTGTGTTCATTTGTGGTGTGTGAGTAAATTTTCTATACTTACATTTGTTATTGTTTTAATTTTTTTCACACATAAACTCTAAAATTTTCATTTTGTTGTGATCTATTTGCCTTTTTTGGTTTACAGGATGAAGGGAGAGCGAAAACTCAAAGTTTTGATTTAAGAAAAAAGTGTACATCTAAAATGGAGATGCACAATGCACAATTGTAGGGAGAGATAACTCCAAAGAGTGTTTGTAATTTTTAGGGATTGTAAGATCTTTTTAGTTTTTGTATCTCAGGTTTTGCAATCGTCGGGAAAACATGGAGGCGTGCTATTTTTAACTGACTGTTGACTCCCGATCCGTATGTCTTTTCTTACAAAAATATAGCCCGTTACTCATGATAAATCACATTACAATCATCTATGATTCTTAGGTCAGCTTTTTGAAAACGGGCAAAATAATGGCTTCTTTCACTCGGGTGAATATCCCACCGCACGTTCACTTCAGAATTTAATGAGTGTTTGTTATTCTAATTAAAAGCTTTGGATCCATAGGTCATTTGCATCTTTAACGTGTTTCAAGCATGCATATCCATTTTTAAAACACGTCTAGAAGAATTCTCTTTCTTGTAAAATTTCAAGCTATTAGGGTTGAACTAGTGGAATTTCCCAAACTTGGATAACAAAAATTTTGTGTTCAATTGTGGTGTGTGAATAAATTTTCATTACTTACATTTGTTAATGTTTTAATTTTTTTTCATACATAAACTCTAAAATTTACATTTTTTTGTGATCTATTTACCTTTTTTTGTTTACGGCATGAAGGGAGAACGAAAACTCAATGTTTTGATTTAATAAAAAAGTGTACATCTAAACTGGAGATGCACAATGCACAAATGTGGAGAGATATAATACCAAAGAGTGTCTGTGATTTTTCAGGATTGTGAGCTCTTTTCAGTTTTTACTTCTCAGGGTTTACAATCGTCAGGAAAAGGGAGAGGCGGGGGATTTTTAATTGAGTGTTGACTCCCAATCCGCAAGTCATTTCTTACAATAATATAGCCCGTTACGAATGAAAAATCACTTTACAATCATCTATGATTGTTAGGTCAGCTTTTTGCAAACGGGCAAAATAATGGCTTGTTTGACTCGGGTAAATATCCCACCGCACGTTCACTAGAGAATTTAATGAGCGTATGTTATTCTCTTTAAAAGCTTTGGATCCATAGGTCATTTGCATCTTTAACATGCTTGAAGCTTGCATATCCATTTTTAAAACACGTGTGGAACAAATCTCTTTCTTGTAAAATTCCAAGCTATTAGGGTTGCACTAGTTGAATTTCCCAAACTTGGATAACAAAAGTTTTGTGTTAATTTTTGGTGTGTGAAAAATTTTTTTTACTTACATTTGTTATTGTTTTAAATTTTTTCCATACATAAACTCAAAAATTTTCATTTTGCTGTGATCTATTTGCCTTTTTATGTTTACGGGATGGAGGGAGAGTGAAAGCTCAAAGTTTTGATTTAAGAAAAAAGTGTACATCTAAAATGGAGACGCACAGTGCACAAATGTAGAGAGAGATACTTACAATGAGTGTCTGCAATTTTTAGGGAATTTAAGCTCTCTTTTTAGTTTTTGTATCTCAGGTTTTGCAATCGTCGGGAAAAGGGGAAGGCGGGGTGTTTTTAACTGAGTGTTGACTCCCAATCCGTAAGTCATTTCTTACAAAAATATAGCCCGTTACGGATGATAAATAACTTTACAATCATCTATGATTGTTAGGTAAGCTTTTTGTGAACGGGCAAAATAATGGCTAGTTCGATTCTGGTAAATATCCCACCGCACGTTCATTGAGAATTTAATGAGCTTTTGTTATTCTCTTTAAAAGCTTTGGATCCATAGGTCATTTGCATCTTTAACATGTTTCAAGCATGCATATCCATTTTTAAAACACGTGTAGAAGAAATCTCTTTCTTGTAAAATTCCATGCAATTAGGGTTGAACTAGTGGAATTTCTCAAACTTGGAAAACAAAACTTTTGTGTTCATTTGTGGTGTGTGAGTAAATTTTCTATACTTACATTTGTTATTGTTTTAATTTTTTTCACACATAAACTCTAAAATTTTCATTTTGTTGTGATCTATTTGCCTTTTTTGGTTTACAGGATGAAGGGAGAGCGAAAACTCAAAGTTTTGATTTAAGAAAAAAGTGTACATCTAAAATGGAGATGCACAATGCACAATTGTAGGGAGAGATAACTCCAAAGAGTGTTTGTAATTTTTAGGGATTGTAAGATCTTTTTAGTTTTTGTATCTCAGGTTTTGCAATCGTCGGGAAAACATGGAGGCGTGCTATTTTTAACTGACTGTTGACTCCCGATCCGTATGTCTTTTCTTACAAAAATATAGCCCGTTACTCATGATAAATCACATTACAATCATCTATGATTCTTAGGTCAGCTTTTTGAAAACGGGCAAAATAATGGCTTCTTTCACTCGGGTGAATATCCCACCGCACGTTCACTTCAGAATTTAATGAGTGTTTGTTATTCTAATTAAAAGCTTTGGATCCATAGGTCATTTGCATCTTTAACGTGTTTCAAGCATGCATATCCATTTTTAAAACACGTCTAGAAGAATTCTCTTTCTTGTAAAATTTCAAGCTATTAGGGTTGAACTAGTGGAATTTCCCAAACTTGGATAACAAAAATTTTGTGTTCAATTGTGGTGTGTGAATAAATTTTCATTACTTACATTTGTTAATGTTTTAATTTTTTTTCATACATAAACTCTAAAATTTACATTTTTTTGTGATCTATTTACCTTTTTTTGTTTACGGCATGAAGGGAGAACGAAAACTCAATGTTTTGATTTAATAAAAAAGTGTACATCTAAACTGGAGATGCACAATGCACAAATGTGGAGAGATATAATACCAAAGAGTGTCTGTGATTTTTCAGGATTGTGAGCTCTTTTCAGTTTTTACTTCTCAGGGTTTACAATCGTCAGGAAAAGGGAGAGGCGGGGGATTTTTAATTGAGTGTTGACTCCCAATCCGCAAGTCATTTCTTACAATAATATAGCCCGTTACGAATGAAAAATCACTTTACAATCATCTATGATTGTTAGGTCAGCTTTTTGCAAACGGGCAAAATAATGGCTTGTTTGACTCGGGTAAATATCCCACCGCACGTTCACTAGAGAATTTAATGAGCGTATGTTATTCTCTTTAAAAGCTTTGGATCCATAGGTCATTTGCATCTTTAACATGCTTGAAGCTTGCATATCCATTTTTAAAACACGTGTGGAACAAATCTCTTTCTTGTAAAATTCCAAGCTATTAGGGTTGCACTAGTTGAATTTCCCAAACTTGGATAACAAAAGTTTTGTGTTAATTTTTGGTGTGTGAAAAATTTTTTTTACTTACATTTGTTATTGTTTTAAATTTTTTCCATACATAAACTCAAAAATTTTCATTTTGCTGTGATCTATTTGCCTTTTTATGTTTACGGGATGGAGGGAGAGTGAAAGCTCAAAGTTTTGATTTAAGAAAAAAGTGTACATCTAAAATGGAGACGCACAGTGCACAAATGTAGAGAGAGATACTTACAATGAGTGTCTGCAATTTTTAGGGAATTTAAGCTCTCTTTTTAGTTTTTGTATCTCAGGTTTTGCAATCGTCGGGAAAAGGGGAAGGCGGGGTGTTTTTAACTGAGTGTTGACTCCCAATCCGTAAGTCATTTCTTACAAAAATATAGCCCGTTACGGATGATAAATAACTTTACAATCATCTATGATTGTTAGGTAAGCTTTTTGTGAACGGGCAAAATAATGGCTAGTTCGATTCTGGTAAATATCCCACCGCACGTTCATTGAGAATTTAATGAGCTTTTGTTATTCTCTTTAAAAGCTTTGGATCCATAGGTCATTTGCATCTTTAACATGTTTCAAGCATGCATATCCATTTTTAAAACACGTGTAGAAGAAATCTCTTTCTTGTAAAATTCCATGCAATTAGGGTTGAACTAGTGGAATTTCTCAAACTTGGAAAACAAAACTTTTGTGTTCATTTGTGGTGTGTGAGTAAATTTTCTATACTTACATTTGTTATTGTTTTAATTTTTTTCACACATAAACTCTAAAATTTTCATTTTGTTGTGATCTATTTGCCTTTTTTGGTTTACAGGATGAAGGGAGAGCGAAAACTCAAAGTTTTGATTTAAGAAAAAAGTGTACATCTAAAATGGAGATGCACAATGCACAATTGTAGGGAGAGATAACTCCAAAGAGTGTTTGTAATTTTTAGGGATTGTAAGATCTTTTTAGTTTTTGTATCTCAGGTTTTGCAATCGTCGGGAAAACATGGAGGCGTGCTATTTTTAACTGACTGTTGACTCCCGATCCGTATGTCTTTTCTTACAAAAATATAGCCCGTTACTCATGATAAATCACATTACAATCATCTATGATTCTTAGGTCAGCTTTTTGAAAACGGGCAAAATAATGGCTTCTTTCACTCGGGTGAATATCCCACCGCACGTTCACTTCAGAATTTAATGAGTGTTTGTTATTCTAATTAAAAGCTTTGGATCCATAGGTCATTTGCATCTTTAACGTGTTTCAAGCATGCATATCCATTTTTAAAACACGTCTAGAAGAATTCTCTTTCTTGTAAAATTTCAAGCTATTAGGGTTGAACTAGTGGAATTTCCCAAACTTGGATAACAAAAATTTTGTGTTCAATTGTGGTGTGTGAATAAATTTTCATTACTTACATTTGTTAATGTTTTAATTTTTTTTCATACATAAACTCTAAAATTTACATTTTTTTGTGATCTATTTACCTTTTTTTGTTTACGGCATGAAGGGAGAACGAAAACTCAATGTTTTGATTTAATAAAAAAGTGTACATCTAAACTGGAGATGCACAATGCACAAATGTGGAGAGATATAATACCAAAGAGTGTCTGTGATTTTTCAGGATTGTGAGCTCTTTTCAGTTTTTACTTCTCAGGGTTTACAATCGTCAGGAAAAGGGAGAGGCGGGGGATTTTTAATTGAGTGTTGACTCCCAATCCGCAAGTCATTTCTTACAATAATATAGCCCGTTACGAATGAAAAATCACTTTACAATCATCTATGATTGTTAGGTCAGCTTTTTGCAAACGGGCAAAATAATGGCTTGTTTGACTCGGGTAAATATCCCACCGCACGTTCACTAGAGAATTTAATGAGCGTATGTTATTCTCTTTAAAAGCTTTGGATCCATAGGTCATTTGCATCTTTAACATGCTTGAAGCTTGCATATCCATTTTTAAAACACGTGTGGAACAAATCTCTTTCTTGTAAAATTCCAAGCTATTAGGGTTGCACTAGTTGAATTTCCCAAACTTGGATAACAAAAGTTTTGTGTTAATTTTTGGTGTGTGAAAAATTTTTTTTACTTACATTTGTTATTGTTTTAAATTTTTTCCATACATAAACTCAAAAATTTTCATTTTGCTGTGATCTATTTGCCTTTTTATGTTTACGGGATGGAGGGAGAGTGAAAGCTCAAAGTTTTGATTTAAGAAAAAAGTGTACATCTAAAATGGAGACGCACAGTGCACAAATGTAGAGAGAGATACTTACAATGAGTGTCTGCAATTTTTAGGGAATTTAAGCTCTCTTTTTAGTTTTTGTATCTCAGGTTTTGCAATCGTCGGGAAAAGGGGAAGGCGGGGTGTTTTTAACTGAGTGTTGACTCCCAATCCGTAAGTCATTTCTTACAAAAATATAGCCCGTTACGGATGATAAATAACTTTACAATCATCTATGATTGTTAGGTAAGCTTTTTGTGAACGGGCAAAATAATGGCTAGTTCGATTCTGGTAAATATCCCACCGCACGTTCATTGAGAATTTAATGAGCTTTTGTTATTCTCTTTAAAAGCTTTGGATCCATAGGTCATTTGCATCTTTAACATGTTTCAAGCATGCATATCCATTTTTAAAACACGTGTAGAAGAAATCTCTTTCTTGTAAAATTCCATGCAATTAGGGTTGAACTAGTGGAATTTCTCAAACTTGGAAAACAAAACTTTTGTGTTCATTTGTGGTGTGTGAGTAAATTTTCTATACTTACATTTGTTATTGTTTTAATTTTTTTCACACATAAACTCTAAAATTTTCATTTTGTTGTGATCTATTTGCCTTTTTTGGTTTACAGGATGAAGGGAGAGCGAAAACTCAAAGTTTTGATTTAAGAAAAAAGTGTACATCTAAAATGGAGATGCACAATGCACAATTGTAGGGAGAGATAACTCCAAAGAGTGTTTGTAATTTTTAGGGATTGTAAGATCTTTTTAGTTTTTGTATCTCAGGTTTTGCAATCGTCGGGAAAACATGGAGGCGTGCTATTTTTAACTGACTGTTGACTCCCGATCCGTATGTCTTTTCTTACAAAAATATAGCCCGTTACTCATGATAAATCACATTACAATCATCTATGATTCTTAGGTCAGCTTTTTGAAAACGGGCAAAATAATGGCTTCTTTCACTCGGGTGAATATCCCACCGCACGTTCACTTCAGAATTTAATGAGTGTTTGTTATTCTAATTAAAAGCTTTGGATCCATAGGTCATTTGCATCTTTAACGTGTTTCAAGCATGCATATCCATTTTTAAAACACGTCTAGAAGAATTCTCTTTCTTGTAAAATTTCAAGCTATTAGGGTTGAACTAGTGGAATTTCCCAAACTTGGATAACAAAAATTTTGTGTTCAATTGTGGTGTGTGAATAAATTTTCATTACTTACATTTGTTAATGTTTTAATTTTTTTTCATACATAAACTCTAAAATTTACATTTTTTTGTGATCTATTTACCTTTTTTTGTTTACGGCATGAAGGGAGAACGAAAACTCAATGTTTTGATTTAATAAAAAAGTGTACATCTAAACTGGAGATGCACAATGCACAAATGTGGAGAGATATAATACCAAAGAGTGTCTGTGATTTTTCAGGATTGTGAGCTCTTTTCAGTTTTTACTTCTCAGGGTTTACAATCGTCAGGAAAAGGGAGAGGCGGGGGATTTTTAATTGAGTGTTGACTCCCAATCCGCAAGTCATTTCTTACAATAATATAGCCCGTTACGAATGAAAAATCACTTTACAATCATCTATGATTGTTAGGTCAGCTTTTTGCAAACGGGCAAAATAATGGCTTGTTTGACTCGGGTAAATATCCCACCGCACGTTCACTAGAGAATTTAATGAGCGTATGTTATTCTCTTTAAAAGCTTTGGATCCATAGGTCATTTGCATCTTTAACATGCTTGAAGCTTGCATATCCATTTTTAAAACACGTGTGGAACAAATCTCTTTCTTGTAAAATTCCAAGCTATTAGGGTTGCACTAGTTGAATTTCCCAAACTTGGATAACAAAAGTTTTGTGTTAATTTTTGGTGTGTGAAAAAATTTTTTTACTTACATTTGTTATTGTTTTAAATTTTTTCCATACATAAACTCAAAAATTTTCATTTTGCTGTGATCTATTTGCCTTTTTATGTTTACGGGATGGAGGGAGAGTGAAAGCTCAAAGTTTTGATTTAAGAAAAAAGTGTACATCTAAAATGGAGACGCACAGTGCACAAATGTAGAGAGAGATACTTACAATGAGTGTCTGCAATTTTTAGGGAATTTAAGCTCTCTTTTTAGTTTTTATATCTCAGGTTTTGCAATCGTCGGGAAAAGGGGAAGGCGGGGTGTTTTTAACTGAGTGTTGACTCCCAATCCGTAAGTCATTTCTTACAAAAATATAGCCCGTTACGGATGATAAATAACTTTACAATCATCTATGATTGTTAGGTAAGCTTTTTGTGAACGGGCAAAATAATGGCTAGTTCGATTCTGGTAAATATCCCACCGCACGTTCATTGAGAATTTAATGAGCTTTTGTTATTCTCTTTAAAAGCTTTGGATCCATAGGTCATTTGCATCTTTAACATGTTTCAAGCATGCATATCCATTTTTAAAACACGTGTAGAAGAAATCTCTTTCTTGTAAAATTCCATGCAATTAGGGTTGAACTAGTGGAATTTCTCAAACTTGGAAAACAAAACTTTTGTGTTCATTTGTGGTGTGTGAGTAAATTTTCTATACTTACATTTGTTATTGTTTTAATTTTTTTCACACATAAACTCTAAAATTTTCATTTTGTTGTGATCTATTTGCCTTTTTTGGTTTACAGGATGAAGGGAGAGCGAAAACTCAAAGTTTTGATTTAAGAAAAAAGTGTACATCTAAAATGGAGATGCACAATGCACAATTGTAGGGAGAGATAACTCCAAAGAGTGTTTGTAATTTTTAGGGATTGTAAGATCTTTTTAGTTTTTGTATCTCAGGTTTTGCAATCGTCGGGAAAACATGGAGGCGTGCTATTTTTAACTGACTGTTGACTCCCGATCCGTATGTCTTTTCTTACAAAAATATAGCCCGTTACTCATGATAAATCACATTACAATCATCTATGATTCTTAGGTCAGCTTTTTGAAAACGGGCAAAATAATGGCTTCTTTCACTCGGGTGAATATCCCACCGCACGTTCACTTCAGAATTTAATGAGTGTTTGTTATTCTAATTAAAAGCTTTGGATCCATAGGTCATTTGCATCTTTAACGTGTTTCAAGCATGCATATCCATTTTTAAAACACGTCTAGAAGAATTCTCTTTCTTGTAAAATTTCAAGCTATTAGGGTTGAACTAGTGGAATTTCCCAAACTTGGATAACAAAAATTTTGTGTTCAATTGTGGTGTGTGAATAAATTTTCATTACTTACATTTGTTAATGTTTTAATTTTTTTTCATACATAAACTCTAAAATTTACATTTTTTTGTGATCTATTTACCTTTTTTTGTTTACGGCATGAAGGGAGAACGAAAACTCAATGTTTTGATTTAATAAAAAAGTGTACATCTAAACTGGAGATGCACAATGCACAAATGTGGAGAGATATAATACCAAAGAGTGTCTGTGATTTTTCAGGATTGCGAGCTCTTTTCAGTTTTTACTTCTCAGGGTTTACAATCGTCAGGAAAAGGGAGAGGCGGGGGATTTTTAATTGAGTGTTGACTCCCAATCCGCAAGTCATTTCTTACAATAATATAGCCCGTTACGAATGAAAAATCACTTTACAATCATCTATGATTGTTAGGTCAGCTTTTTGCAAACGGGCAAAATAATGGCTTGTTTGACTCGGGTAAATATCCCACCGCACGTTCACTAGAGAATTTAATGAGCGTATGTTATTCTCTTTAAAAGCTTTGGATCCATAGGTCATTTGCATCTTTAACATGCTTGAAGCTTGCATATCCATTTTTAAAACACGTGTGGAACAAATCTCTTTCTTGTAAAATTCCAAGCTATTAGGGTTGCACTAGTTGAATTTCCCAAACTTGGATAACAAAAGTTTTGTGTTAATTTTTGGTGTGTGAAAAAATTTTTTTACTTACATTTGTTATTGTTTTAAATTTTTTCCATACATAAACTCAAAAATTTTCATTTTGCTGTGATCTATTTGCCTTTTTATGTTTACGGGATGGAGGGAGAGTGAAAGCTCAAAGTTTTGATTTAAGAAAAAAGTGTACATCTAAAATGGAGACGCACAGTGCACAAATGTAGAGAGAGATACTTACAATGAGTGTCTGCAATTTTTAGGGAATTTAAGCTCTCTTTTTAGTTTTTATATCTCAGGTTTTGCAATCGTCGGGAAAAGGGGAAGGCGGGGTGTTTTTAACTGAGTGTTGACTCCCAATCCGTAAGTCATTTCTTACAAAAATATAGCCCGTTACGGATGATAAATAACTTTACAATCATCTATGATTGTTAGGTAAGCTTTTTGTGAACGGGCAAAATAATGGCTAGTTCGATTCTGGTAAATATCCCACCGCACGTTCATTGAGAATTTAATGAGCTTTTGTTATTCTCTTTAAAAGCTTTGGATCCATAGGTCATTTGCATCTTTAACATGTTTCAAGCATGCATATCCATTTTTAAAACACGTGTAGAAGAAATCTCTTTCTTGTAAAATTCCATGCAATTAGGGTTGAACTAGTGGAATTTCTCAAACTTGGAAAACAAAACTTTTGTGTTCATTTGTGGTGTGTGAGTAAATTTTCTATACTTACATTTGTTATTGTTTTAATTTTTTTCACACATAAACTCTAAAATTTTCATTTTGTTGTGATCTATTTGCCTTTTTTGGTTTACAGGATGAAGGGAGAGCGAAAACTCAAAGTTTTGATTTAAGAAAAAAGTGTACATCTAAAATGGAGATGCACAATGCACAATTGTAGGGAGAGATAACTCCAAAGAGTGTTTGTAATTTTTAGGGATTGTAAGATCTTTTTAGTTTTTGTATCTCAGGTTTTGCAATCGTCGGGAAAACATGGAGGCGTGCTATTTTTAACTGACTGTTGACTCCCGATCCGTATGTCTTTTCTTACAAAAATATAGCCCGTTACTCATGATAAATCACATTACAATCATCTATGATTCTTAGGTCAGCTTTTTGAAAACGGGCAAAATAATGGCTTCTTTCACTCGGGTGAATATCCCACCGCACGTTCACTTCAGAATTTAATGAGTGTTTGTTATTCTAATTAAAAGCTTTGGATCCATAGGTCATTTGCATCTTTAACGTGTTTCAAGCATGCATATCCATTTTTAAAACACGTCTAGAAGAATTCTCTTTCTTGTAAAATTTCAAGCTATTAGGGTTGAACTAGTGGAATTTCCCAAACTTGGATAACAAAAATTTTGTGTTCAATTGTGGTGTGTGAATAAATTTTCATTACTTACATTTGTTAATGTTTTAATTTTTTTTCATACATAAACTCTAAAATTTACATTTTTTTGTGATCTATTTACCTTATTTTGTTTACGGCATGAAGGGAGAACGAAAACTCAATGTTTTGATTTAATAAAAAAGTGTACATCTAAACTGGAGATGCACAATGCACAAATGTGGAGAGATATAATACCAAAGAGTGTCTGTGATTTTTCAGGATTGCGAGCTCTTTTCAGTTTTTACTTCTCAGGGTTTACAATCGTCAGGAAAAGGGAGAGGCGGGGGATTTTTAATTGAGTGTTGACTCCCAATCCGCAAGTCATTTCTTACAATAATATAGCCCGTTACGAATGAAAAATCACTTTACAATCATCTATGATTGTTAGGTCAGCTTTTTGCAAACGGGCAAAATAATGGCTTGTTTGACTCGGGTAAATATCCCACCGCACGTTCACTAGAGAATTTAATGAGCGTATGTTATTCTCTTTAAAAGCTTTGGATCCATAGGTCATTTGCATCTTTAACATGCTTGAAGCTTGCATATCCATTTTTAAAACACGTGTGGAACAAATCTCTTTCTTGTAAAATTCCAAGCTATTAGGGTTGCACTAGTTGAATTTCCCAAACTTGGATAACAAAAGTTTTGTGTTAATTTTTGGTGTGTGAAAAAATTTTTTTACTTACATTTGTTATTGTTTTAAATTTTTTCCATACATAAACTCAAAAATTTTCATTTTGCTGTGATCTATTTGCCTTTTTATGTTTACGGGATGGAGGGAGAGTGAAAGCTCAAAGTTTTGATTTAAGAAAAAAGTGTACATCTAAAATGGAGACGCACAGTGCACAAATGTAGAGAGAGATACTTACAATGAGTGTCTGCAATTTTTAGGGAATTTAAGCTCTCTTTTTAGTTTTTATATCTCAGGTTTTGCAATCGTCGGGAAAAGGGGAAGGCGGGGTGTTTTTAACTGAGTGTTGACTCCCAATCCGTAAGTCATTTCTTACAAAAATATAGCCCGTTACGGATGATAAATAACTTTACAATCATCTATGATTGTTAGGTAAGCTTTTTGTGAACGGGCAAAATAATGGCTAGTTCGATTCTGGTAAATATCCCACCGCACGTTCATTGAGAATTTAATGAGCTTTTGTTATTCTCTTTAAAAGCTTTGGATCCATAGGTCATTTGCATCTTTAACATGTTTCAAGCATGCATATCCATTTTTAAAACACGTGTAGAAGAAATCTCTTTCTTGTAAAATTCCATGCAATTAGGGTTGAACTAGTGGAATTTCTCAAACTTGGAAAACAAAACTTTTGTGTTCATTTGTGGTGTGTGAGTAAATTTTCTATACTTACATTTGTTATTGTTTTAATTTTTTTCACACATAAACTCTAAAATTTTCATTTTGTTGTGATCTATTTGCCTTTTTTGGTTTACAGGATGAAGGGAGAGCGAAAACTCAAAGTTTTGATTTAAGAAAAAAGTGTACATCTAAAATGGAGATGCACAATGCACAATTGTAGGGAGAGATAACTCCAAAGAGTGTTTGTAATTTTTAGGGATTGTAAGATCTTTTTAGTTTTTGTATCTCAGGTTTTGCAATCGTCGGGAAAACATGGAGGCATGCTATTTTTAACTGACTGTTGACTCCCGATCCGTATGTCTTTTCTTACAAAAATATAGCCCGTTACTCATGATAAATCACATTACAATCATCTATGATTCTTAGGTCAGCTTTTTGAAAACGGGCAAAATAATGGCTTCTTTCACTCGGGTGAATATCCCACCGCACGTTCACTTCAGAATTTAATGAGTGTTTGTTATTCTAATTAAAAGCTTTGGATCCATAGGTCATTTGCATCTTTAACGTGTTTCAAGCATGCATATCCATTTTTAAAACACGTCTAGAAGAATTCTCTTTCTTGTAAAATTTCAAGCTATTAGGGTTGAACTAGTGGAATTTCCCAAACTTGGATAACAAAAATTTTGTGTTCAATTGTGGTGTGTGAATAAATTTTCATTACTTACATTTGTTAATGTTTTAATTTTTTTTCATACATAAACTCTAAAATTTACATTTTTTTGTGATCTATTTACCTTTTTTTGTTTACGGCATGAAGGGAGAACGAAAACTCAATGTTTTGATTTAATAAAAAAGTGTACATCTAAACTGGAGATGCACAATGCACAAATGTGGAGAGATATAATACCAAAGAGTGTCTGTGATTTTTCAGGATTGCGAGCTCTTTTCAGTTTTTACTTCTCAGGGTTTACAATCGTCAGGAAAAGGGAGAGGCGGGGGATTTTTAATTGAGTGTTGACTCCCAATCCGCAAGTCATTTCTTACAATAATATAGCCCGTTACGAATGAAAAATCACTTTACAATCATCTATGATTGTTAGGTCAGCTTTTTGCAAACGGGCAAAATAATGGCTTGTTTGACTCGGGTAAATATCCCACCGCACGTTCACTAGAGAATTTAATGAGCGTATGTTATTCTCTTTAAAAGCTTTGGATCCATAGGTCATTTGCATCTTTAACATGCTTGAAGCTTGCATATCCATTTTTAAAACACGTGTGGAACAAATCTCTTTCTTGTAAAATTCCAAGCTATTAGGGTTGCACTAGTTGAATTTCCCAAACTTGGATAACAAAAGTTTTGTGTTAATTTTTGGTGTGTGAAAAAATTTTTTTACTTACATTTGTTATTGTTTTAAATTTTTTCCATACATAAACTCAAAAATTTTCATTTTGCTGTGATCTATTTGCCTTTTTATGTTTACGGGATGGAGGGAGAGTGAAAGCTCAAAGTTTTGATTTAAGAAAAAAGTGTACATCTAAAATGGAGACGCACAGTGCACAAATGTAGAGAGAGATACTTACAATGAGTGTCTGCAATTTTTAGGGAATTTAAGCTCTCTTTTTAGTTTTTATATCTCAGGTTTTGCAATCGTCGGGAAAAGGGGAAGGCGGGGTGTTTTTAACTGAGTGTTGACTCCCAATCCGTAAGTCATTTCTTACAAAAATATAGCCCGTTACGGATGATAAATAACTTTACAATCATCTATGATTGTTAGGTAAGCTTTTTGTGAACGGGCAAAATAATGGCTAGTTCGATTCTGGTAAATATCCCACCGCACGTTCATTGAGAATTTAATGAGCTTTTGTTATTCTCTTTAAAAGCTTTGGATCCATAGGTCATTTGCATCTTTAACATGTTTCAAGCATGCATATCCATTTTTAAAACACGTGTAGAAGAAATCTCTTTCTTGTAAAATTCCATGCAATTAGGGTTGAACTAGTGGAATTTCTCAAACTTGGAAAACAAAACTTTTGTGTTCATTTGTGGTGTGTGAGTAAATTTTCTATACTTACATTTGTTATTGTTTTAATTTTTTTCACACATAAACTCTAAAATTTTCATTTTGTTGTGATCTATTTGCCTTTTTTGGTTTACAGGATGAAGGGAGAGCGAAAACTCAAAGTTTTGATTTAAGAAAAAAGTGTACATCTAAAATGGAGATGCACAATGCACAATTGTAGGGAGAGATAACTCCAAAGAGTGTTTGTAATTTTTAGGGATTGTAAGATCTTTTTAGTTTTTGTATCTCAGGTTTTGCAATCGTCGGGAAAACATGGAGGCGTGCTATTTTTAACTGACTGTTGACTCCCGATCCGTATGTCTTTTCTTACAAAAATATAGCCCGTTACTCATGATAAATCACATTACAATCATCTATGATTCTTAGGTCAGCTTTTTGAAAACGGGCAAAATAATGGCTTCTTTCACTCGGGTGAATATCCCACCGCACGTTCACTTCAGAATTTAATGAGTGTTTGTTATTCTAATTAAAAGCTTTGGATCCATAGGTCATTTGCATCTTTAACGTGTTTCAAGCATGCATATCCATTTTTAAAACACGTCTAGAAGAATTCTCTTTCTTGTAAAATTTCAAGCTATTAGGGTTGAACTAGTGGAATTTCCCAAACTTGGATAACAAAAATTTTGTGTTCAATTGTGGTGTGTGAATAAATTTTCATTACTTACATTTGTTAATGTTTTAATTTTTTTTCATACATAAACTCTAAAATTTACATTTTTTTGTGATCTATTTACCTTTTTTTGTTTACGGCATGAAGGGAGAACGAAAACTCAATGTTTTGATTTAATAAAAAAGTGTACATCTAAACTGGAGATGCACAATGCACAAATGTGGAGAGATATAATACCAAAGAGTGTCTGTGATTTTTCAGGATTGCGAGCTCTTTTCAGTTTTTACTTCTCAGGGTTTACAATCGTCAGGAAAAGGGAGAGGCGGGGGATTTTTAATTGAGTGTTGACTCCCTATCCGCAAGTCATTTCTTACAATAATATAGCCCGTTACGAATGAAAAATCACTTTACAATCATCTATGATTGTTAGGTCAGCTTTTTGCAAACGGGCAAAATAATGGCTTGTTTGACTCGGGTAAATATCCCACCGCACGTTCACTAGAGAATTTAATGAGCGTATGTTATTCTCTTTAAAAGCTTTGGATCCATAGGTCATTTGCATCTTTAACATGCTTGAAGCTTGCATATCCATTTTTAAAACACGTGTGGAACAAATCTCTTTCTTGTAAAATTCCAAGCTATTAGGGTTGCACTAGTTGAATTTCCCAAACTTGGATAACAAAAGTTTTGTGTTAATTTTTGGTGTGTGAAAAAATTTTTTTACTTACATTTGTTATTGTTTTAAATTTTTTCCATACATAAACTCAAAAATTTTCATTTTGCTGTGATCTATTTGCCTTTTTATGTTTACGGGATGGAGGGAGAGTGAAAGCTCAAAGTTTTGATTTAAGAAAAAAGTGTACATCTAAAATGGAGACGCACAGTGCACAAATGTAGAGAGAGATACTTACAATGAGTGTCTGCAATTTTTAGGGAATTTAAGCTCTCTTTTTAGTTTTTATATCTCAGGTTTTGCAATCGTCGGGAAAAGGGGAAGGCGGGGTGTTTTTAACTGAGTGTTGACTCCCAATCCGTAAGTCATTTCTTACAAAAATATAGCCCGTTACGGATGATAAATAACTTTACAATCATCTATGATTGTTAGGTAAGCTTTTTGTGAACGGGCAAAATAATGGCTAGTTCGATTCTGGTAAATATCCCACCGCACGTTCATTGAGAATTTAATGAGCTTTTGTTATTCTCTTTAAAAGCTTTGGATCCATAGGTCATTTGCATCTTTAACATGTTTCAAGCATGCATATCCATTTTTAAAACACGTGTAGAAGAAATCTCTTTCTTGTAAAATTCCATGCAATTAGGGTTGAACTAGTGGAATTTCTCAAACTTGGAAAACAAAACTTTTGTGTTCATTTGTGGTGTGTGAGTAAATTTTCTATACTTACATTTGTTATTGTTTTAATTTTTTTCACACATAAACTCTAAAATTTTCATTTTGTTGTGATCTATTTGCCTTTTTTGGTTTACAGGATGAAGGGAGAGCGAAAACTCAAAGTTTTGATTTAAGAAAAAAGTGTACATCTAAAATGGAGATGCACAATGCACAATTGTAGGGAGAGATAACTCCAAAGAGTGTTTGTAATTTTTAGGGATTGTAAGATCTTTTTAGTTTTTGTATCTCAGGTTTTGCAATCGTCGGGAAAACATGGAGGCGTGCTATTTTTAACTGACTGTTGACTCCCGATCCGTATGTCTTTTCTTACAAAAATATAGCCCGTTACTCATGATAAATCACATTACAATCATCTATGATTCTTAGGTCAGCTTTTTGAAAACGGGCAAAATAATGGCTTCTTTCACTCGGGTGAATATCCCACCGCACGTTCACTTCAGAATTTAATGAGTGTTTGTTATTCTAATTAAAAGCTTTGGATCCATAGGTCATTTGCATCTTTAACGTGTTTCAAGCATGCATATCCATTTTTAAAACACGTCTAGAAGAATTCTCTTTCTTGTAAAATTTCAAGCTATTAGGGTTGAACTAGTGGAATTTCCCAAACTTGGATAACAAAAATTTTGTGTTCAATTGTGGTGTGTGAATAAATTTTCATTACTTACATTTGTTAATGTTTTAATTTTTTTTCATACATAAACTCTAAAATTTACATTTTTTTGTGATCTATTTACCTTATTTTGTTTACGGCATGAAGGGAGAACGAAAACTCAATGTTTTGATTTAATAAAAAAGTGTACATCTAAACTGGAGATGCACAATGCACAAATGTGGAGAGATATAATACCAAAGAGTGTCTGTGATTTTTCAGGATTGCGAGCTCTTTTCAGTTTTTACTTCTCAGGGTTTACAATCGTCAGGAAAAGGGAGAGGCGGGGGATTTTTAATTGAGTGTTGACTCCCAATCCGCAAGTCATTTCTTACAATAATATAGCCCGTTACGAATGAAAAATCACTTTACAATCATCTATGATTGTTAGGTCAGCTTTTTGCAAACGGGCAAAATAATGGCTTGTTTGACTCGGGTAAATATCCCACCGCACGTTCACTAGAGAATTTAATGAGCGTATGTTATTCTCTTTAAAAGCTTTGGATCCATAGGTCATTTGCATCTTTAACATGCTTGAAGCTTGCATATCCATTTTTAAAACACGTGTGGAACAAATCTCTTTCTTGTAAAATTCCAAGCTATTAGGGTTGCACTAGTTGAATTTCCCAAACTTGGATAACAAAAGTTTTGTGTTAATTTTTGGTGTGTGAAAAAATTTTTTTACTTACATTTGTTATTGTTTTAAATTTTTTCCATACATAAACTCAAAAATTTTCATTTTGCTGTGATCTATTTGCCTTTTTATGTTTACGGGATGGAGGGAGAGTGAAAGCTCAAAGTTTTGATTTAAGAAAAAAGTGTACATCTAAAATGGAGACGCACAGTGCACAAATGTAGAGAGAGATACTTACAATGAGTGTCTGCAATTTTTAGGGAATTTAAGCTCTCTTTTTAGTTTTTATATCTCAGGTTTTGCAATCGTCGGGAAAAGGGGAAGGCGGGGTGTTTTTAACTGAGTGTTGACTCCCAATCCGTAAGTCATTTCTTACAAAAATATAGCCCGTTACGGATGATAAATAACTTTACAATCATCTATGATTGTTAGGTAAGCTTTTTGTGAACGGGCAAAATAATGGCTAGTTCGATTCTGGTAAATATCCCACCGCACGTTCATTGAGAATTTAATGAGCTTTTGTTATTCTCTTTAAAAGCTTTGGATCCATAGGTCATTTGCATCTTTAACATGTTTCAAGCATGCATATCCATTTTTAAAACACGTGTAGAAGAAATCTCTTTCTTGTAAAATTCCATGCAATTAGGGTTGAACTAGTGGAATTTCTCAAACTTGGAAAACAAAACTTTTGTGTTCATTTGTGGTGTGTGAGTAAATTTTCTATACTTACATTTGTTATTGTTTTAATTTTTTTCACACATAAACTCTAAAATTTTCATTTTGTTGTGATCTATTTGCCTTTTTTGGTTTACAGGATGAAGGGAGAGCGAAAACTCAAAGTTTTGATTTAAGAAAAAAGTGTACATCTAAAATGGAGATGCACAATGCACAATTGTAGGGAGAGATAACTCCAAAGAGTGTTTGTAATTTTTAGGGATTGTAAGATCTTTTTAGTTTTTGTATCTCAGGTTTTGCAATCGTCGGGAAAACATGGAGGCATGCTATTTTTAACTGACTGTTGACTCCCGATCCGTATGTCTTTTCTTACAAAAATATAGCCCGTTACTCATGATAAATCACATTACAATCATCTATGATTCTTAGGTCAGCTTTTTGAAAACGGGCAAAATAATGGCTTCTTTCACTCGGGTGAATATCCCACCGCACGTTCACTTCAGAATTTAATGAGTGTTTGTTATTCTAATTAAAAGCTTTGGATCCATAGGTCATTTGCATCTTTAACGTGTTTCAAGCATGCATATCCATTTTTAAAACACGTCTAGAAGAATTCTCTTTCTTGTAAAATTTCAAGCTATTAGGGTTGAACTAGTGGAATTTCCCAAACTTGGATAACAAAAATTTTGTGTTCAATTGTGGTGTGTGAATAAATTTTCATTACTTACATTTGTTAATGTTTTAATTTTTTTTCATACATAAACTCTAAAATTTACATTTTTTTGTGATCTATTTACCTTTTTTTGTTTACGGCATGAAGGGAGAACGAAAACTCAATGTTTTGATTTAATAAAAAAGTGTACATCTAAACTGGAGATGCACAATGCACAAATGTGGAGAGATATAATACCAAAGAGTGTCTGTGATTTTTCAGGATTGCGAGCTCTTTTCAGTTTTTACTTCTCAGGGTTTACAATCGTCAGGAAAAGGGAGAGGCGGGGGATTTTTAATTGAGTGTTGACTCCCAATCCGCAAGTCATTTCTTACAATAATATAGCCCGTTACGAATGAAAAATCACTTTACAATCATCTATGATTGTTAGGTCAGCTTTTTGCAAACGGGCAAAATAATGGCTTGTTTGACTCGGGTAAATATCCCACCGCACGTTCACTAGAGAATTTAATGAGCGTATGTTATTCTCTTTAAAAGCTTTGGATCCATAGGTCATTTGCATCTTTAACATGCTTGAAGCTTGCATATCCATTTTTAAAACACGTGTGGAACAAATCTCTTTCTTGTAAAATTCCAAGCTATTAGGGTTGCACTAGTTGAATTTCCCAAACTTGGATAACAAAAGTTTTGTGTTAATTTTTGGTGTGTGAAAAAATTTTTTTACTTACATTTGTTATTGTTTTAAATTTTTTCCATACATAAACTCAAAAATTTTCATTTTGCTGTGATCTATTTGCCTTTTTATGTTTACGGGATGGAGGGAGAGTGAAAGCTCAAAGTTTTGATTTAAGAAAAAAGTGTACATCTAAAATGGAGACGCACAGTGCACAAATGTAGAGAGAGATACTTACAATGAGTGTCTGCAATTTTTAGGGAATTTAAGCTCTCTTTTTAGTTTTTATATCTCAGGTTTTGCAATCGTCGGGAAAAGGGGAAGGCGGGGTGTTTTTAACTGAGTGTTGACTCCCAATCCGTAAGTCATTTCTTACAAAAATATAGCCCGTTACGGATGATAAATAACTTTACAATCATCTATGATTGTTAGGTAAGCTTTTTGTGAACGGGCAAAATAATGGCTAGTTCGATTCTGGTAAATATCCCACCGCACGTTCATTGAGAATTTAATGAGCTTTTGTTATTCTCTTTAAAAGCTTTGGATCCATAGGTCATTTGCATCTTTAACATGTTTCAAGCATGCATATCCATTTTTAAAACACGTGTAGAAGAAATCTCTTTCTTGTAAAATTCCATGCAATTAGGGTTGAACTAGTGGAATTTCTCAAACTTGGAAAACAAAACTTTTGTGTTCATTTGTGGTGTGTGAGTAAATTTTCTATACTTACATTTGTTATTGTTTTAATTTTTTTCACACATAAACTCTAAA
Source organism: Aristolochia californica (assembly GCF_029961685.1). Lineage (NCBI taxonomy): Eukaryota > Viridiplantae > Streptophyta > Magnoliopsida > Piperales > Aristolochiaceae > Aristolochia > Aristolochia californica. Next base: position 294,076 of record NW_027181926.1, on the reverse strand, counting down.
ATTTTCATTTTGTTGTGATCTATTTGCCTTTTTTGGTTTACAGGATGAAGGGAGAGCGAAAACTCAAAGTTTTGATTTAAGAAAAAAGTGTACATCTAAAATGGAGATGCACAATGCACAATTGTAGGGAGAGATAACTCCAAAGAGTGTTTGTAATTTTTAGGGATTGTAAGATCTTTTTAGTTTTTGTATCTCAGGTTTTGCAATCGTCGGGAAAACATGGAGGCGTGCTATTTTTAACTGACTGTTGACTCCCGATCCGTATGTCTTTTCTTACAAAAATATAGCCCGTTACTCATGATAAATCACATTACAATCATCTATGATTCTTAGGTCAGCTTTTTGAAAACGGGCAAAATAATGGCTTCTTTCACTCGGGTGAATATCCCACCGCACGTTCACTTCAGAATTTAATGAGTGTTTGTTATTCTAATTAAAAGCTTTGGATCCATAGGTCATTTGCATCTTTAACGTGTTTCAAGCATGCATATCCATTTTTAAAACACGTCTAGAAGAATTCTCTTTCTTGTAAAATTTCAAGCTATTAGGGTTGAACTAGTGGAATTTCCCAAACTTGGATAACAAAAATTTTGTGTTCAATTGTGGTGTGTGAATAAATTTTCATTACTTACATTTGTTAATGTTTTAATTTTTTTTCATACATAAACTCTAAAATTTACATTTTTTTGTGATCTATTTACCTTTTTTTGTTTACGGCATGAAGGGAGAACGAAAACTCAATGTTTTGATTTAATAAAAAAGTGTACATCTAAACTGGAGATGCACAATGCACAAATGTGGAGAGATATAATACCAAAGAGTGTCTGTGATTTTTCAGGATTGCGAGCTCTTTTCAGTTTTTACTTCTCAGGGTTTACAATCGTCAGGAAAAGGGAGAGGCGGGGGATTTTTAATTGAGTGTTGACTCCCTATCCGCAAGTCATTTCTTACAATAATATAGCCCGTTACGAATGAAAAATCACTTTACAATCATCTATGATTGTTAGGTCAGCTTTTTGCAAACGGGCAAAATAATGGCTTGTTTGACTCGGGTAAATATCCCACCGCACGTTCACTAGAGAATTTAATGAGCGTATGTTATTCTCTTTAAAAGCTTTGGATCCATAGGTCATTTGCATCTTTAACATGCTTGAAGCTTGCATATCCATTTTTAAAACACGTGTGGAACAAATCTCTTTCTTGTAAAATTCCAAGCTATTAGGGTTGCACTAGTTGAATTTCCCAAACTTGGATAACAAAAGTTTTGTGTTAATTTTTGGTGTGTGAAAAAATTTTTTTACTTACATTTGTTATTGTTTTAAATTTTTTCCATACATAAACTCAAAAATTTTCATTTTGCTGTGATCTATTTGCCTTTTTATGTTTACGGGATGGAGGGAGAGTGAAAGCTCAAAGTTTTGATTTAAGAAAAAAGTGTACATCTAAAATGGAGACGCACAGTGCACAAATGTAGAGAGAGATACTTACAATGAGTGTCTGCAATTTTTAGGGAATTTAAGCTCTCTTTTTAGTTTTTATATCTCAGGTTTTGCAATCGTCGGGAAAAGGGGAAGGCGGGGTGTTTTTAACTGAGTGTTGACTCCCAATCCGTAAGTCATTTCTTACAAAAATATAGCCCGTTACGGATGATAAATAACTTTACAATCATCTATGATTGTTAGGTAAGCTTTTTGTGAACGGGCAAAATAATGGCTAGTTCGATTCTGGTAAATATCCCACCGCACGTTCATTGAGAATTTAATGAGCTTTTGTTATTCTCTTTAAAAGCTTTGGATCCATAGGTCATTTGCATCTTTAACATGTTTCAAGCATGCATATCCATTTTTAAAACACGTGTAGAAGAAATCTCTTTCTTGTAAAATTCCATGCAATTAGGGTTGAACTAGTGGAATTTCTCAAACTTGGAAAACAAAACTTTTGTGTTCATTTGTGGTGTGTGAGTAAATTTTCTATACTTACATTTGTTATTGTTTTAATTTTTTTCACACATAAACTCTAAAATTTTCATTTTGTTGTGATCTATTTGCCTTTTTTGGTTTACAGGATGAAGGGAGAGCGAAAACTCAAAGTTTTGATTTAAGAAAAAAGTGTACATCTAAAATGGAGATGCACAATGCACAATTGTAGGGAGAGATAACTCCAAAGAGTGTTTGTAATTTTTAGGGATTGTAAGATCTTTTTAGTTTTTGTATCTCAGGTTTTGCAATCGTCGGGAAAACATGGAGGCGTGCTATTTTTAACTGACTGTTGACTCCCGATCCGTATGTCTTTTCTTACAAAAATATAGCCCGTTACTCATGATAAATCACATTACAATCATCTATGATTCTTAGGTCAGCTTTTTGAAAACGGGCAAAATAATGGCTTCTTTCACTCGGGTGAATATCCCACCGCACGTTCACTTCAGAATTTAATGAGTGTTTGTTATTCTAATTAAAAGCTTTGGATCCATAGGTCATTTGCATCTTTAACGTGTTTCAAGCATGCATATCCATTTTTAAAACACGTCTAGAAGAATTCTCTTTCTTGTAAAATTTCAAGCTATTAGGGTTGAACTAGTGGAATTTCCCAAACTTGGATAACAAAAATTTTGTGTTCAATTGTGGTGTGTGAATAAATTTTCATTACTTACATTTGTTAATGTTTTAATTTTTTTTCATACATAAACTCTAAAATTTACATTTTTTTGTGATCTATTTACCTTTTTTTGTTTACGGCATGAAGGGAGAACGAAAACTCAATGTTTTGATTTAATAAAAAAGTGTACATCTAAACTGGAGATGCACAATGCACAAATGTGGAGAGATATAATACCAAAGAGTGTCTGTGATTTTTCAGGATTGCGAGCTCTTTTCAGTTTTTACTTCTCAGGGTTTACAATCGTCAGGAAAAGGGAGAGGCGGGGGATTTTTAATTGAGTGTTGACTCCCAATCCGCAAGTCATTTCTTACAATAATATAGCCCGTTACGAATGAAAAATCACTTTACAATCATCTATGATTGTTAGGTCAGCTTTTTGCAAACGGGCAAAATAATGGCTTGTTTGACTCGGGTAAATATCCCACCGCACGTTCACTAGAGAATTTAATGAGCGTATGTTATTCTCTTTAAAAGCTTTGGATCCATAGGTCATTTGCATCTTTAACATGCTTGAAGCTTGCATATCCATTTTTAAAACACGTGTGGAACAAATCTCTTTCTTGTAAAATTCCAAGCTATTAGGGTTGCACTAGTTGAATTTCCCAAACTTGGATAACAAAAGTTTTGTGTTAATTTTTGGTGTGTGAAAAAATTTTTTTACTTACATTTGTTATTGTTTTAAATTTTTTCCATACATAAACTCAAAAATTTTCATTTTGCTGTGATCTATTTGCCTTTTTATGTTTACGGGATGGAGGGAGAGTGAAAGCTCAAAGTTTTGATTTAAGAAAAAAGTGTACATCTAAAATGGAGACGCACAGTGCACAAATGTAGAGAGAGATACTTACAATGAGTGTCTGCAATTTTTAGGGAATTTAAGCTCTCTTTTTAGTTTTTATATCTCAGGTTTTGCAATCGTCGGGAAAAGGGGAAGGCGGGGTGTTTTTAACTGAGTGTTGACTCCCAATCCGTAAGTCATTTCTTACAAAAATATAGCCCGTTACGGATGATAAATAACTTTACAATCATCTATGATTGTTAGGTAAGCTTTTTGTGAACGGGCAAAATAATGGCTAGTTCGATTCTGGTAAATATCCCACCGCACGTTCATTGAGAATTTAATGAGCTTTTGTTATTCTCTTTAAAAGCTTTGGATCCATAGGTCATTTGCATCTTTAACATGTTTCAAGCATGCATATCCATTTTTAAAACACGTGTAGAAGAAATCTCTTTCTTGTAAAATTCCATGCAATTAGGGTTGAACTAGTGGAATTTCTCAAACTTGGAAAACAAAACTTTTGTGTTCATTTGTGGTGTGTGAGTAAATTTTCTATACTTACATTTGTTATTGTTTTAATTTTTTTCACACATAAACTCTAAAATTTTCATTTTGTTGTGATCTATTTGCCTTTTTTGGTTTACAGGATGAAGGGAGAGCGAAAACTCAAAGTTTTGATTTAAGAAAAAAGTGTACATCTAAAATGGAGATGCACAATGCACAATTGTAGGGAGAGATAACTCCAAAGAGTGTTTGTAATTTTTAGGGATTGTAAGATCTTTTTAGTTTTTGTATCTCAGGTTTTGCAATCGTCGGGAAAACATGGAGGCGTGCTATTTTTAACTGACTGTTGACTCCCGATCCGTATGTCTTTTCTTACAAAAATATAGCCCGTTACTCATGATAAATCACATTACAATCATCTATGATTCTTAGGTCAGCTTTTTGAAAACGGGCAAAATAATGGCTTCTTTCACTCGGGTGAATATCCCACCGCACGTTCACTTCAGAATTTAATGAGTGTTTGTTATTCTAATTAAAAGCTTTGGATCCATAGGTCATTTGCATCTTTAACGTGTTTCAAGCATGCATATCCATTTTTAAAACACGTCTAGAAGAATTCTCTTTCTTGTAAAATTTCAAGCTATTAGGGTTGAACTAGTGGAATTTCCCAAACTTGGATAACAAAAATTTTGTGTTCAATTGTGGTGTGTGAATAAATTTTCATTACTTACATTTGTTAATGTTTTAATTTTTTTTCATACATAAACTCTAAAATTTACATTTTTTTGTGATCTATTTACCTTTTTTTGTTTACGGCATGAAGGGAGAACGAAAACTCAATGTTTTGATTTAATAAAAAAGTGTACATCTAAACTGGAGATGCACAATGCACAAATGTGGAGAGATATAATACCAAAGAGTGTCTGTGATTTTTCAGGATTGCGAGCTCTTTTCAGTTTTTACTTCTCAGGGTTTACAATCGTCAGGAAAAGGGAGAGGCGGGGGATTTTTAATTGAGTGTTGACTCCCTATCCGCAAGTCATTTCTTACAATAATATAGCCCGTTACGAATGAAAAATCACTTTACAATCATCTATGATTGTTAGGTCAGCTTTTTGCAAACGGGCAAAATAATGGCTTGTTTGACTCGGGTAAATATCCCACCGCACGTTCACTAGAGAATTTAATGAGCGTATGTTATTCTCTTTAAAAGCTTTGGATCCATAGGTCATTTGCATCTTTAACATGCTTGAAGCTTGCATATCCATTTTTAAAACACGTGTGGAACAAATCTCTTTCTTGTAAAATTCCAAGCTATTAGGGTTGCACTAGTTGAATTTCCCAAACTTGGATAACAAAAGTTTTGTGTTAATTTTTGGTGTGTGAAAAAATTTTTTTACTTACATTTGTTATTGTTTTAAATTTTTTCCATACATAAACTCAAAAATTTTCATTTTGCTGTGATCTATTTGCCTTTTTATGTTTACGGGATGGAGGGAGAGTGAAAGCTCAAAGTTTTGATTTAAGAAAAAAGTGTACATCTAAAATGGAGACGCACAGTGCACAAATGTAGAGAGAGATACTTACAATGAGTGTCTGCAATTTTTAGGGAATTTAAGCTCTCTTTTTAGTTTTTATATCTCAGGTTTTGCAATCGTCGGGAAAAGGGGAAGGCGGGGTGTTTTTAACTGAGTGTTGACTCCCAATCCGTAAGTCATTTCTTACAAAAATATAGCCCGTTACGGATGATAAATAACTTTACAATCATCTATGATTGTTAGGTAAGCTTTTTGTGAACGGGCAAAATAATGGCTAGTTCGATTCTGGTAAATATCCCACCGCACGTTCATTGAGAATTTAATGAGCTTTTGTTATTCTCTTTAAAAGCTTTGGATCCATAGGTCATTTGCATCTTTAACATGTTTCAAGCATGCATATCCATTTTTAAAACACGTGTAGAAGAAATCTCTTTCTTGTAAAATTCCATGCAATTAGGGTTGAACTAGTGGAATTTCTCAAACTTGGAAAACAAAACTTTTGTGTTCATTTGTGGTGTGTGAGTAAATTTTCTATACTTACATTTGTTATTGTTTTAATTTTTTTCACACATAAACTCTAAAATTTTCATTTTGTTGTGATCTATTTGCCTTTTTTGGTTTACAGGATGAAGGGAGAGCGAAAACTCAAAGTTTTGATTTAAGAAAAAAGTGTACATCTAAAATGGAGATGCACAATGCACAATTGTAGGGAGAGATAACTCCAAAGAGTGTTTGTAATTTTTAGGGATTGTAAGATCTTTTTAGTTTTTGTATCTCAGGTTTTGCAATCGTCGGGAAAACATGGAGGCGTGCTATTTTTAACTGACTGTTGACTCCCGATCCGTATGTCTTTTCTTACAAAAATATAGCCCGTTACTCATGATAAATCACATTACAATCATCTATGATTCTTAGGTCAGCTTTTTGAAAACGGGCAAAATAATGGCTTCTTTCACTCGGGTGAATATCCCACCGCACGTTCACTTCAGAATTTAATGAGTGTTTGTTATTCTAATTAAAAGCTTTGGATCCATAGGTCATTTGCATCTTTAACGTGTTTCAAGCATGCATATCCATTTTTAAAACACGTCTAGAAGAATTCTCTTTCTTGTAAAATTTCAAGCTATTAGGGTTGAACTAGTGGAATTTCCCAAACTTGGATAACAAAAATTTTGTGTTCAATTGTGGTGTGTGAATAAATTTTCATTACTTACATTTGTTAATGTTTTAATTTTTTTTCATACATAAACTCTAAAATTTACATTTTTTTGTGATCTATTTACCTTTTTTTGTTTACGGCATGAAGGGAGAACGAAAACTCAATGTTTTGATTTAATAAAAAAGTGTACATCTAAACTGGAGATGCACAATGCACAAATGTGGAGAGATATAATACCAAAGAGTGTCTGTGATTTTTCAGGATTGTGAGCTCTTTTCAGTTTTTACTTCTCAGGGTTTACAATCGTCAGGAAAAGGGAGAGGCGGGGGATTTTTAATTGAGTGTTGACTCCCAATCCGCAAGTCATTTCTTACAATAATATAGCCCGTTACGAATGAAAAATCACTTTACAATCATCTATGATTGTTAGGTCAGCTTTTTGCAAACGGGCAAAATAATGGCTTGTTTGACTCGGGTAAATATCCCACCGCACGTTCACTAGAGAATTTAATGAGCGTATGTTATTCTCTTTAAAAGCTTTGGATCCATAGGTCATTTGCATCTTTAACATGCTTGAAGCTTGCATATCCATTTTTAAAACACGTGTGGAACAAATCTCTTTCTTGTAAAATTCCAAGCTATTAGGGTTGCACTAGTTGAATTTCCCAAACTTGGATAACAAAAGTTTTGTGTTAATTTTTGGTGTGTGAAAAAATTTTTTTACTTACATTTGTTATTGTTTTAAATTTTTTCCATACATAAACTCAAAAATTTTCATTTTGCTGTGATCTATTTGCCTTTTTATGTTTACGGGATGGAGGGAGAGTGAAAGCTCAAAGTTTTGATTTAAGAAAAAAGTGTACATCTAAAATGGAGACGCACAGTGCACAAATGTAGAGAGAGATACTTACAATGAGTGTCTGCAATTTTTAGGGAATTTAAGCTCTCTTTTTAGTTTTTATATCTCAGGTTTTGCAATCGTCGGGAAAAGGGGAAGGCGGGGTGTTTTTAACTGAGTGTTGACTCCCAATCCGTAAGTCATTTCTTACAAAAATATAGCCCGTTACGGATGATAAATAACTTTACAATCATCTATGATTGTTAGGTAAGCTTTTTGTGAACGGGCAAAATAATGGCTAGTTCGATTCTGGTAAATATCCCACCGCACGTTCATTGAGAATTTAATGAGCTTTTGTTATTCTCTTTAAAAGCTTTGGATCCATAGGTCATTTGCATCTTTAACATGTTTCAAGCATGCATATCCATTTTTAAAACACGTGTAGAAGAAATCTCTTTCTTGTAAAATTCCATGCAATTAGGGTTGAACTAGTGGAATTTCTCAAACTTGGAAAACAAAACTTTTGTGTTCATTTGTGGTGTGTGAGTAAATTTTCTATACTTACATTTGTTATTGTTTTAATTTTTTTCACACATAAACTCTAAAATTTTCATTTTGTTGTGATCTATTTGCCTTTTTTGGTTTACAGGATGAAGGGAGAGCGAAAACTCAAAGTTTTGATTTAAGAAAAAAGTGTACATCTAAAATGGAGATGCACAATGCACAATTGTAGGGAGAGATAACTCCAAAGAGTGTTTGTAATTTTTAGGGATTGTAAGATCTTTTTAGTTTTTGTATCTCAGGTTTTGCAATCGTCGGGAAAACATGGAGGCGTGCTATTTTTAACTGACTGTTGACTCCCGATCCGTATGTCTTTTCTTACAAAAATATAGCCCGTTACTCATGATAAATCACATTACAATCATCTATGATTCTTAGGTCAGCTTTTTGAAAACGGGCAAAATAATGGCTTCTTTCACTCGGGTGAATATCCCACCGCACGTTCACTTCAGAATTTAATGAGTGTTTGTTATTCTAATTAAAAGCTTTGGATCCATAGGTCATTTGCATCTTTAACGTGTTTCAAGCATGCATATCCATTTTTAAAACACGTCTAGAAGAATTCTCTTTCTTGTAAAATTTCAAGCTATTAGGGTTGAACTAGTGGAATTTCCCAAACTTGGATAACAAAAATTTTGTGTTCAATTGTGGTGTGTGAATAAATTTTCATTACTTACATTTGTTAATGTTTTAATTTTTTTTCATACATAAACTCTAAAATTTACATTTTTTTGTGATCTATTTACCTTATTTTGTTTACGGCATGAAGGGAGAACGAAAACTCAATGTTTTGATTTAATAAAAAAGTGTACATCTAAACTGGAGATGCACAATGCACAAATGTGGAGAGATATAATACCAAAGAGTGTCTGTGATTTTTCAGGATTGCGAGCTCTTTTCAGTTTTTACTTCTCAGGGTTTACAATCGTCAGGAAAAGGGAGAGGCGGGGGATTTTTAATTGAGTGTTGACTCCCAATCCGCAAGTCATTTCTTACAATAATATAGCCCGTTACGAATGAAAAATCACTTTACAATCATCTATGATTGTTAGGTCAGCTTTTTGCAAACGGGCAAAATAATGGCTTGTTTGACTCGGGTAAATATCCCACCGCACGTTCACTAGAGAATTTAATGAGCGTATGTTATTCTCTTTAAAAGCTTTGGATCCATAGGTCATTTGCATCTTTAACATGCTTGAAGCTTGCATATCCATTTTTAAAACACGTGTGGAACAAATCTCTTTCTTGTAAAATTCCAAGCTATTAGGGTTGCACTAGTTGAATTTCCCAAACTTGGATAACAAAAGTTTTGTGTTAATTTTTGGTGTGTGAAAAAATTTTTTTACTTACATTTGTTATTGTTTTAAATTTTTTCCATACATAAACTCAAAAATTTTCATTTTGCTGTGATCTATTTGCCTTTTTATGTTTACGGGATGGAGGGAGAGTGAAAGCTCAAAGTTTTGATTTAAGAAAAAAGTGTACATCTAAAATGGAGACGCACAGTGCACAAATGTAGAGAGAGATACTTACAATGAGTGTCTGCAATTTTTAGGGAATTTAAGCTCTCTTTTTAGTTTTTATATCTCAGGTTTTGCAATCGTCGGGAAAAGGGGAAGGCGGGGTGTTTTTAACTGAGTGTTGACTCCCAATCCGTAAGTCATTTCTTACAAAAATATAGCCCGTTACGGATGATAAATAACTTTACAATCATCTATGATTGTTAGGTAAGCTTTTTGTGAACGGGCAAAATAATGGCTAGTTCGATTCTGGTAAATATCCCACCGCACGTTCATTGAGAATTTAATGAGCTTTTGTTATTCTCTTTAAAAGCTTTGGATCCATAGGTCATTTGCATCTTTAACATGTTTCAAGCATGCATATCCATTTTTAAAACACGTGTAGAAGAAATCTCTTTCTTGTAAAATTCCATGCAATTAGGGTTGAACTAGTGGAATTTCTCAAACTTGGAAAACAAAACTTTTGTGTTCATTTGTGGTGTGTGAGTAAATTTTCTATACTTACATTTGTTATTGTTTTAATTTTTTTCACACATAAACTCTAAAATTTTCATTTTGTTGTGATCTATTTGCCTTTTTTGGTTTACAGGATGAAGGGAGAGCGAAAACTCAAAGTTTTGATTTAAGAAAAAAGTGTACATCTAAAATGGAGATGCACAATGCACAATTGTAGGGAGAGATAACTCCAAAGAGTGTTTGTAATTTTTAGGGATTGTAAGATCTTTTTAGTTTTTGTATCTCAGGTTTTGCAATCGTCGGGAAAACATGGAGGCATGCTATTTTTAACTGACTGTTGACTCCCGATCCGTATGTCTTTTCTTACAAAAATATAGCCCGTTACTCATGATAAATCACATTACAATCATCTATGATTCTTAGGTCAGCTTTTTGAAAACGGGCAAAATAATGGCTTCTTTCACTCGGGTGAATATCCCACCGCACGTTCACTTCAGAATTTAATGAGTGTTTGTTATTCTAATTAAAAGCTTTGGATCCATAGGTCATTTGCATCTTTAACGTGTTTCAAGCATGCATATCCATTTTTAAAACACGTCTAGAAGAATTCTCTTTCTTGTAAAATTTCAAGCTATTAGGGTTGAACTAGTGGAATTTCCCAAACTTGGATAACAAAAATTTTGTGTTCAATTGTGGTGTGTGAATAAATTTTCATTACTTACATTTGTTAATGTTTTAATTTTTTTTCATACATAAACTCTAAAATTTACATTTTTTTGTGATCTATTTACCTTTTTTTGTTTACGGCATGAAGGGAGAACGAAAACTCAATGTTTTGATTTAATAAAAAAGTGTACATCTAAACTGGAGATGCACAATGCACAAATGTGGAGAGATATAATACCAAAGAGTGTCTGTGATTTTTCAGGATTGCGAGCTCTTTTCAGTTTTTACTTCTCAGGGTTTACAATCGTCAGGAAAAGGGAGAGGCGGGGGATTTTTAATTGAGTGTTGACTCCCAATCCGCAAGTCATTTCTTACAATAATATAGCCCGTTACGAATGAAAAATCACTTTACAATCATCTATGATTGTTAGGTCAGCTTTTTGCAAACGGGCAAAATAATGGCTTGTTTGACTCGGGTAAATATCCCACCGCACGTTCACTAGAGAATTTAATGAGCGTATGTTATTCTCTTTAAAAGCTTTGGATCCATAGGTCATTTGCATCTTTAACATGCTTGAAGCTTGCATATCCATTTTTAAAACACGTGTGGAACAAATCTCTTTCTTGTAAAATTCCAAGCTATTAGGGTTGCACTAGTTGAATTTCCCAAACTTGGATAACAAAAGTTTTGTGTTAATTTTTGGTGTGTGAAAAAATTTTTTTACTTACATTTGTTATTGTTTTAAATTTTTTCCATACATAAACTCAAAAATTTTCATTTTGCTGTGATCTATTTGCCTTTTTATGTTTACGGGATGGAGGGAGAGTGAAAGCTCAAAGTTTTGATTTAAGAAAAAAGTGTACATCTAAAATGGAGACGCACAGTGCACAAATGTAGAGAGAGATACTTACAATGAGTGTCTGCAATTTTTAGGGAATTTAAGCTCTCTTTTTAGTTTTTATATCTCAGGTTTTGCAATCGTCGGGAAAAGGGGAAGGCGGGGTGTTTTTAACTGAGTGTTGACTCCCAATCCGTAAGTCATTTCTTACAAAAATATAGCCCGTTACGGATGATAAATAACTTTACAATCATCTATGATTGTTAGGTAAGCTTTTTGTGAACGGGCAAAATAATGGCTAGTTCGATTCTGGTAAATATCCCACCGCACGTTCATTGAGAATTTAATGAGCTTTTGTTATTCTCTTTAAAAGCTTTGGATCCATAGGTCATTTGCATCTTTAACATGTTTCAAGCATGCATATCCATTTTTAAAACACGTGTAGAAGAAATCTCTTTCTTGTAAAATTCCATGCAATTAGGGTTGAACTAGTGGAATTTCTCAAACTTGGAAAACAAAACTTTTGTGTTCATTTGTGGTGTGTGAGTAAATTTTCTATACTTACATTTGTTATTGTTTTAATTTTTTTCACACATAAACTCTAAAATTTTCATTTTGTTGTGATCTATTTGCCTTTTTTGGTTTACAGGATGAAGGGAGAGCGAAAACTCAAAGTTTTGATTTAAGAAAAAAGTGTACATCTAAAATGGAGATGCACAATGCACAATTGTAGGGAGAGATAACTCCAAAGAGTGTTTGTAATTTTTAGGGATTGTAAGATCTTTTTAGTTTTTGTATCTCAGGTTTTGCAATCGTCGGGAAAACATGGAGGCGTGCTATTTTTAACTGACTGTTGACTCCCGATCCGTATGTCTTTTCTTACAAAAATATAGCCCGTTACTCATGATAAATCACATTACAATCATCTATGATTCTTAGGTCAGCTTTTTGAAAACGGGCAAAATAATGGCTTCTTTCACTCGGGTGAATATCCCACCGCACGTTCACTTCAGAATTTAATGAGTGTTTGTTATTCTAATTAAAAGCTTTGGATCCATAGGTCATTTGCATCTTTAACGTGTTTCAAGCATGCATATCCATTTTTAAAACACGTCTAGAAGAATTCTCTTTCTTGTAAAATTTCAAGCTATTAGGGTTGAACTAGTGGAATTTCCCAAACTTGGATAACAAAAATTTTGTGTTCAATTGTGGTGTGTGAATAAATTTTCATTACTTACATTTGTTAATGTTTTAATTTTTTTTCATACATAAACTCTAAAATTTACATTTTTTTGTGATCTATTTACCTTTTTTTGTTTACGGCATGAAGGGAGAACGAAAACTCAATGTTTTGATTTAATAAAAAAGTGTACATCTAAACTGGAGATGCACAATGCACAAATGTGGAGAGATATAATACCAAAGAGTGTCTGTGATTTTTCAGGATTGCGAGCTCTTTTCAGTTTTTACTTCTCAGGGTTTACAATCGTCAGGAAAAGGGAGAGGCGGGGGATTTTTAATTGAGTGTTGACTCCCTATCCGCAAGTCATTTCTTACAATAATATAGCCCGTTACGAATGAAAAATCACTTTACAATCATCTATGATTGTTAGGTCAGCTTTTTGCAAACGGGCAAAATAATGGCTTGTTTGACTCGGGTAAATATCCCACCGCACGTTCACTAGAGAATTTAATGAGCGTATGTTATTCTCTTTAAAAGCTTTGGATCCATAGGTCATTTGCATCTTTAACATGCTTGAAGCTTGCATATCCATTTTTAAAACACGTGTGGAACAAATCTCTTTCTTGTAAAATTCCAAGCTATTAGGGTTGCACTAGTTGAATTTCCCAAACTTGGATAACAAAAGTTTTGTGTTAATTTTTGGTGTGTGAAAAAATTTTTTTACTTACATTTGTTATTGTTTTAAATTTTTTCCATACATAAACTCAAAAATTTTCATTTTGCTGTGATCTATTTGCCTTTTTATGTTTACGGGATGGAGGGAGAGTGAAAGCTCAAAGTTTTGATTTAAGAAAAAAGTGTACATCTAAAATGGAGACGCACAGTGCACAAATGTAGAGAGAGATACTTACAATGAGTGTCTGCAATTTTTAGGGAATTTAAGCTCTCTTTTTAGTTTTTATATCTCAGGTTTTGCAATCGTCGGGAAAAGGGGAAGGCGGGGTGTTTTTAACTGAGTGTTGACTCCCAATCCGTAAGTCATTTCTTACAAAAATATAGCCCGTTACGGATGATAAATAACTTTACAATCATCTATGATTGTTAGGTAAGCTTTTTGTGAACGGGCAAAATAATGGCTAGTTCGATTCTGGTAAATATCCCACCGCACGTTCATTGAGAATTTAATGAGCTTTTGTTATTCTCTTTAAAAGCTTTGGATCCATAGGTCATTTGCATCTTTAACATGTTTCAAGCATGCATATCCATTTTTAAAACACGTGTAGAAGAAATCTCTTTCTTGTAAAATTCCATGCAATTAGGGTTGAACTAGTGGAATTTCTCAAACTTGGAAAACAAAACTTTTGTGTTCATTTGTGGTGTGTGAGTAAATTTTCTATACTTACATTTGTTATTGTTTTAATTTTTTTCACACATAAACTCTAAAATTTTCATTTTGTTGTGATCTATTTGCCTTTTTTGGTTTACAGGATGAAGGGAGAGCGAAAACTCAAAGTTTTGATTTAAGAAAAAAGTGTACATCTAAAATGGAGATGCACAATGCACAATTGTAGGGAGAGATAACTCCAAAGAGTGTTTGTAATTTTTAGGGATTGTAAGATCTTTTTAGTTTTTGTATCTCAGGTTTTGCAATCGTCGGGAAAACATGGAGGCGTGCTATTTTTAACTGACTGTTGACTCCCGATCCGTATGTCTTTTCTTACAAAAATATAGCCCGTTACTCATGATAAATCACATTACAATCATCTATGATTCTTAGGTCAGCTTTTTGAAAACGGGCAAAATAATGGCTTCTTTCACTCGGGTGAATATCCCACCGCACGTTCACTTCAGAATTTAATGAGTGTTTGTTATTCTAATTAAAAGCTTTGGATCCATAGGTCATTTGCATCTTTAACGTGTTTCAAGCATGCATATCCATTTTTAAAACACGTCTAGAAGAATTCTCTTTCTTGTAAAATTTCAAGCTATTAGGGTTGAACTAGTGGAATTTCCCAAACTTGGATAACAAAAATTTTGTGTTCAATTGTGGTGTGTGAATAAATTTTCATTACTTACATTTGTTAATGTTTTAATTTTTTTTCATACATAAACTCTAAAATTTACATTTTTTTGTGATCTATTTACCTTTTTTTGTTTACGGCATGAAGGGAGAACGAAAACTCAATGTTTTGATTTAATAAAAAAGTGTACATCTAAACTGGAGATGCACAATGCACAAATGTGGAGAGATATAATACCAAAGAGTGTCTGTGATTTTTCAGGATTGTGAGCTCTTTTCAGTTTTTACTTCTCAGGGTTTACAATCGTCAGGAAAAGGGAGAGGCGGGGGATTTTTAATTGAGTGTTGACTCCCAATCCGCAAGTCATTTCTTACAATAATATAGCCCGTTACGAATGAAAAATCACTTTACAATCATCTATGATTGTTAGGTCAGCTTTTTGCAAACGGGCAAAATAATGGCTTGTTTGACTCGGGTAAATATCCCACCGCACGTTCACTAGAGAATTTAATGAGCGTATGTTATTCTCTTTAAAAGCTTTGGATCCATAGGTCATTTGCATCTTTAACATGCTTGAAGCTTGCATATCCATTTTTAAAACACGTGTGGAACAAATCTCTTTCTTGTAAAATTCCAAGCTATTAGGGTTGCACTAGTTGAATTTCCCAAACTTGGATAACAAAAGTTTTGTGTTAATTTTTGGTGTGTGAAAAAATTTTTTTACTTACATTTGTTATTGTTTTAAATTTTTTCCATACATAAACTCAAAAATTTTCATTTTGCTGTGATCTATTTGCCTTTTTATGTTTACGGGATGGAGGGAGAGTGAAAGCTCAAAGTTTTGATTTAAGAAAAAAGTGTACATCTAAAATGGAGACGCACAGTGCACAAATGTAGAGAGAGATACTTACAATGAGTGTCTGCAATTTTTAGGGAATTTAAGCTCTCTTTTTAGTTTTTATATCTCAGGTTTTGCAATCGTCGGGAAAAGGGGAAGGCGGGGTGTTTTTAACTGAGTGTTGACTCCCAATCCGTAAGTCATTTCTTACAAAAATATAGCCCGTTACGGATGATAAATAACTTTACAATCATCTATGATTGTTAGGTAAGCTTTTTGTGAACGGGCAAAATAATGGCTAGTTCGATTCTGGTAAATATCCCACCGCACGTTCATTGAGAATTTAATGAGCTTTTGTTATTCTCTTTAAAAGCTTTGGATCCATAGGTCATTTGCATCTTTAACATGTTTCAAGCATGCATATCCATTTTTAAAACACGTGTAGAAGAAATCTCTTTCTTGTAAAATTCCATGCAATTAGGGTTGAACTAGTGGAATTTCTCAAACTTGGAAAACAAAACTTTTGTGTTCATTTGTGGTGTGTGAGTAAATTTTCTATACTTACATTTGTTATTGTTTTAATTTTTTTCACACATAAACTCTAAAATTTTCATTTTGTTGTGATCTATTTGCCTTTTTTGGTTTACAGGATGAAGGGAGAGCGAAAACTCAAAGTTTTGATTTAAGAAAAAAGTGTACATCTAAAATGGAGATGCACAATGCACAATTGTAGGGAGAGATAACTCCAAAGAGTGTTTGTAATTTTTAGGGATTGTAAGATCTTTTTAGTTTTTGTATCTCAGGTTTTGCAATCGTCGGGAAAACATGGAGGCGTGCTATTTTTAACTGACTGTTGACTCCCGATCCGTATGTCTTTTCTTACAAAAATATAGCCCGTTACTCATGATAAATCACATTACAATCATCTATGATTCTTAGGTCAGCTTTTTGAAAACGGGCAAAATAATGGCTTCTTTCACTCGGGTGAATATCCCACCGCACGTTCACTTCAGAATTTAATGAGTGTTTGTTATTCTAATTAAAAGCTTTGGATCCATAGGTCATTTGCATCTTTAACGTGTTTCAAGCATGCATATCCATTTTTAAAACACGTCTAGAAGAATTCTCTTTCTTGTAAAATTTCAAGCTATTAGGGTTGAACTAGTGGAATTTCCCAAACTTGGATAACAAAAATTTTGTGTTCAATTGTGGTGTGTGAATAAATTTTCATTACTTACATTTGTTAATGTTTTAATTTTTTTTCATACATAAACTCTAAAATTTACATTTTTTTGTGATCTATTTACCTTATTTTGTTTACGGCATGAAGGGAGAACGAAAACTCAATGTTTTGATTTAATAAAAAAGTGTACATCTAAACTGGAGATGCACAATGCACAAATGTGGAGAGATATAATACCAAAGAGTGTCTGTGATTTTTCAGGATTGCGAGCTCTTTTCAGTTTTTACTTCTCAGGGTTTACAATCGTCAGGAAAAGGGAGAGGCGGGGGATTTTTAATTGAGTGTTGACTCCCAATCCGCAAGTCATTTCTTACAATAATATAGCCCGTTACGAATGAAAAATCACTTTACAATCATCTATGATTGTTAGGTCAGCTTTTTGCAAACGGGCAAAATAATGGCTTGTTTGACTCGGGTAAATATCCCACCGCACGTTCACTAGAGAATTTAATGAGCGTATGTGATTCTCTTTAAAAGCTTTGGATCCATAGGTCATTTGCATCTTTAACATGCTTGAAGCTTGCATATCCATTTTTAAAACACGTGTGGAACAAATCTCTTTCTTGTAAAATTCCAAGCTATTAGGGTTGCACTAGTTGAATTTCCCAAACTTGGATAACAAAAGTTTTGTGTTAATTTTTGGTGTGTGAAAAAATTTTTTTACTTACATTTGTTATTGTTTTAAATTTTTTCCATACATAAACTCAAAAATTTTCATTTTGCTGTGATCTATTTGCCTTTTTATGTTTACGGGATGGAGGGAGAGTGAAAGCTCAAAGTTTTGATTTAAGAAAAAAGTGTACATCTAAAATGGAGACGCACAGTGCACAAATGTAGAGAGAGATACTTACAATGAGTGTCTGCAATTTTTAGGGAATTTAAGCTCTCTTTTTAGTTTTTATATCTCAGGTTTTGCAATCGTCGGGAAAAGGGGAAGGCGGGGTGTTTTTAACTGAGTGTTGACTCCCAATCTGTAAGTCATTTCTTACAAAAATATAGCCCGTTACGGATGATAAATAACTTTACAATCATCTATGATTGTTAGGTAAGCTTTTTGTGAACGGGCAAAATAATGGCTAGTTCGATTCTGGTAAATATCCCACCGCACGTTCATTGAGAATTTAATGAGCTTTTGTTATTCTCTTTAAAAGCTTTGGATCCATAGGTCATTTGCATCTTTAACATGTTTCAAGCATGCATATCCATTTTTAAAACACGTGTAGAAGAAATCTCTTTCTTGTAAAATTCCATGCAATTAGGGTTGAACTAGTGGAATTTCTCAAACTTGGAAAACAAAACTTTTGTGTTCATTTGTGGTGTGTGAGTAAATTTTCTATACTTACATTTGTTATTGTTTTAATTTTTTTCACACATAAACTCTAAAATTTTCATTTTGTTGTGATCTATTTGCCTTTTTTGGTTTACAGGATGAAGGGAGAGCGAAAACTCAAAGTTTTGATTTAAGAAAAAAGTGTACATCTAAAATGGAGATGCACAATGCACAATTGTAGGGAGAGATAACTCCAAAGAGTGTTTGTAATTTTTAGGGATTGTAAGATCTTTTTAGTTTTTGTATCTCAGGTTTTGCAATCGTCGGGAAAACATGGAGGCGTGCTATTTTTAACTGACTGTTGACTCCCGATCCGTATGTCTTTTCTTACAAAAATATAGCCCGTTACTCATGATAAATCACATTACAATCATCTATGATTCTTAGGTCAGCTTTTTGAAAACGGGCAAAATAATGGCTTCTTTCACTCGGGTGAATATCCCACCGCACGTTCACTTCAGAATTTAATGAGTGTTTGTTATTCTAATTAAAAGCTTTGGATCCATAGGTCATTTGCATCTTTAACGTGTTTCAAGCATGCATATCCATTTTTAAAACACGTCTAGAAGAATTCTCTTTCTTGTAAAATTTCAAGCTATTAGGGTTGAACTAGTGGAATTTCCCAAACTTGGATAACAAAAATTTTGTGTTCAATTGTGGTGTGTGAATAAATTTTCATTACTTACATTTGTTAATGTTTTAATTTTTTTTCATACATAAACTCTAAAATTTACATTTTTTTGTGATCTATTTACCTTTTTTTGTTTACGGCATGAAGGGAGAACGAAAACTCAATGTTTTGATTTAATAAAAAAGTGTACATCTAAACTGGAGATGCACAATGCACAAATGTGGAGAGATATAATACCAAAGAGTGTCTGTGATTTTTCAGGATTGTGAGCTCTTTTCAGTTTTTACTTCTCAGGGTTTACAATCGTCAGGAAAAGGGAGAGGCGGGGGATTTTTAATTGAGTGTTGACTCCCAATCCGCAAGTCATTTCTTACAATAATATAGCCCGTTACGAATGAAAAATCACTTTACAATCATCTATGATTGTTAGGTCAGCTTTTTGCAAACGGGCAAAATAATGGCTTGTTTGACTCGGGTAAATATCCCACCGCACGTTCACTAGAGAATTTAATGAGCGTATGTTATTCTCTTTAAAAGCTTTGGATCCATAGGTCATTTGCATCTTTAACATGCTTGAAGCTTGCATATCCATTTTTAAAACACGTGTGGAACAAATCTCTTTCTTGTAAAATTCCAAGCTATTAGGGTTGCACTAGTTGAATTTCCCAAACTTGGATAACAAAAGTTTTGTGTTAATTTTTGGTGTGTGAAAAAATTTTTTTACTTACATTTGTTATTGTTTTAAATTTTTTCCATACATAAACTCAAAAATTTTCATTTTGCTGTGATCTATTTGCCTTTTTATGTTTACGGGATGGAGGGAGAGTGAAAGCTCAAAGTTTTGATTTAAGAAAAAAGTGTACATCTAAAATGGAGACGCACAGTGCACAAATGTAGAGAGAGATACTTACAATGAGTGTCTGCAATTTTTAGGGAATTTAAGCTCTCTTTTTAGTTTTTATATCTCAGGTTTTGCAATCGTCGGGAAAAGGGGAAGGCGGGGTGTTTTTAACTGAGTGTTGACTCCCAATCCGTAAGTCATTTCTTACAAAAATATAGCCCGTTACGGATGATAAATAACTTTACAATCATCTATGATTGTTAGGTAAGCTTTTTGTGAACGGGCAAAATAATGGCTAGTTCGATTCTGGTAAATATCCCACCGCACGTTCATTGAGAATTTAATGAGCTTTTGTTATTCTCTTTAAAAGCTTTGGATCCATAGGTCATTTGCATCTTTAACATGTTTCAAGCATGCATATCCATTTTTAAAACACGTGTAGAAGAAATCTCTTTCTTGTAAAATTCCATGCAATTAGGGTTGAACTAGTGGAATTTCTCAAACTTGGAAAACAAAACTTTTGTGTTCATTTGTGGTGTGTGAGTAAATTTTCTATACTTACATTTGTTATTGTTTTAATTTTTTTCACACATAAACTCTAAAATTTTCATTTTGTTGTGATCTATTTGCCTTTTTTGGTTTACAGGATGAAGGGAGAGCGAAAACTCAAAGTTTTGATTTAAGAAAAAAGTGTACATCTAAAATGGAGATGCACAATGCACAATTGTAGGGAGAGATAACTCCAAAGAGTGTTTGTAATTTTTAGGGATTGTAAGATCTTTTTAGTTTTTGTATCTCAGGTTTTGCAATCGTCGGGAAAACATGGAGGCGTGCTATTTTTAACTGACTGTTGACTCCCGATCCGTATGTCTTTTCTTACAAAAATATAGCCCGTTACTCATGATAAATCACATTACAATCATCTATGATTCTTAGGTCAGCTTTTTGAAAACGGGCAAAATAATGGCTTCTTTCACTCGGGTGAATATCCCACCGCACGTTCACTTCAGAATTTAATGAGTGTTTGTTATTCTAATTAAAAGCTTTGGATCCATAGGTCATTTGCATCTTTAACGTGTTTCAAGCATGCATATCCATTTTTAAAACACGTCTAGAAGAATTCTCTTTCTTGTAAAATTTCAAGCTATTAGGGTTGAACTAGTGGAATTTCCCAAACTTGGATAACAAAAATTTTGTGTTCAATTGTGGTGTGTGAATAAATTTTCATTACTTACATTTGTTAATGTTTTAATTTTTTTTCATACATAAACTCTAAAATTTACATTTTTTTGTGATCTATTTACCTTTTTTTGTTTACGGCATGAAGGGAGAACGAAAACTCAATGTTTTGATTTAATAAAAAAGTGTACATCTAAACTGGAGATGCACAATGCACAAATGTGGAGAGATATAATACCAAAGAGTGTCTGTGATTTTTCAGGATTGTGAGCTCTTTTCAGTTTTTACTTCTCAGGGTTTACAATCGTCAGGAAAAGGGAGAGGCGGGGGATTTTTAATTGAGTGTTGACTCCCAATCCGCAAGTCATTTCTTACAATAATATAGCCCGTTACGAATGAAAAATCACTTTACAATCATCTATGATTGTTAGGTCAGCTTTTTGCAAACGGGCAAAATAATGGCTTGTTTGACTCGGGTAAATATCCCACCGCACGTTCACTAGAGAATTTAATGAGCGTATGTGATTCTCTTTAAAAGCTTTGGATCCATAGGTCATTTGCATCTTTAACATGCTTGAAGCTTGCATATCCATTTTTAAAACACGTGTGGAACAAATCTCTTTCTTGTAAAATTCCAAGCTATTAGGGTTGCACTAGTTGAATTTCCCAAACTTGGATAACAAAAGTTTTGTGTTAATTTTTGGTGTGTGAAAAAATTTTTTTACTTACATTTGTTATTGTTTTAAATTTTTTCCATACATAAACTCAAAAATTTTCATTTTGCTGTGATCTATTTGCCTTTTTATGTTTACGGGATGGAGGGAGAGTGAAAGCTCAAAGTTTTGATTTAAGAAAAAAGTGTACATCTAAAATGGAGACGCACAGTGCACAAATGTAGAGAGAGATACTTACAATGAGTGTCTGCAATTTTTAGGGAATTTAAGCTCTCTTTTTAGTTTTTATATCTCAGGTTTTGCAATCGTCGGGAAAAGGGGAAGGCGGGGTGTTTTTAACTGAGTGTTGACTCCCAATCTGTAAGTCATTTCTTACAAAAATATAGCCCGTTACGGATGATAAATAACTTTACAATCATCTATGATTGTTAGGTAAGCTTTTTGTGAACGGGCAAAATAATGGCTAGTTCGATTCTGGTAAATATCCCACCGCACGTTCATTGAGAATTTAATGAGCTTTTGTTATTCTCTTTAAAAGCTTTGGATCCATAGGTCATTTGCATCTTTAACATGTTTCAAGCATGCATATCCATTTTTAAAACACGTGTAGAAGAAATCTCTTTCTTGTAAAATTCCATGCAATTAGGGTTGAACTAGTGGAATTTCTCAAACTTGGAAAACAAAACTTTTGTGTTCATTTGTGGTGTGTGAGTAAATTTTCTATACTTACATTTGTTATTGTTTTAATTTTTTTCACACATAAACTCTAAAATTTTCATTTTGTTGTGATCTATTTGCCTTTTTTGGTTTACAGGATGAAGGGAGAGCGAAAACTCAAAGTTTTGATTTAAGAAAAAAGTGTACATCTAAAATGGAGATGCACAATGCACAATTGTAGGGAGAGATAACTCCAAAGAGTGTTTGTAATTTTTAGGGATTGTAAGATCTTTTTAGTTTTTGTATCTCAGGTTTTGCAATCGTCGGGAAAACATGGAGGCGTGCTATTTTTAACTGACTGTTGACTCCCGATCCGTATGTCTTTTCTTACAAAAATATAGCCCGTTACTCATGATAAATCACATTACAATCATCTATGATTCTTAGGTCAGCTTTTTGAAAACGGGCAAAATAATGGCTTCTTTCACTCGGGTGAATATCCCACCGCACGTTCACTTCAGAATTTAATGAGTGTTTGTTATTCTAATTAAAAGCTTTGGATCCATAGGTCATTTGCATCTTTAACGTGTTTCAAGCATGCATATCCATTTTTAAAACACGTCTAGAAGAATTCTCTTTCTTGTAAAATTTCAAGCTATTAGGGTTGAACTAGTGGAATTTCCCAAACTTGGATAACAAAAATTTTGTGTTCAATTGTGGTGTGTGAATAAATTTTCATTACTTACATTTGTTAATGTTTTAATTTTTTTTCATACATAAACTCTAAAATTTACATTTTTTTGTGATCTATTTACCTTTTTTTGTTTACGGCATGAAGGGAGAACGAAAACTCAATGTTTTGATTTAATAAAAAAGTGTACATCTAAACTGGAGATGCACAATGCACAAATGTGGAGAGATATAATACCAAAGAGTGTCTGTGATTTTTCAGGATTGTGAGCTCTTTTCAGTTTTTACTTCTCAGGGTTTACAATCGTCAGGAAAAGGGAGAGGCGGGGGATTTTTAATTGAGTGTTGACTCCCAATCCGCAAGTCATTTCTTACAATAATATAGCCCGTTACGAATGAAAAATCACTTTACAATCATCTATGATTGTTAGGTCAGCTTTTTGCAAACGGGCAAAATAATGGCTTGTTTGACTCGGGTAAATATCCCACCGCACGTTCACTAGAGAATTTAATGAGCGTATGTTATTCTCTTTAAAAGCTTTGGATCCATAGGTCATTTGCATCTTTAACATGCTTGAAGCTTGCATATCCATTTTTAAAACACGTGTGGAACAAATCTCTTTCTTGTAAAATTCCAAGCTATTAGGGTTGCACTAGTTGAATTTCCCAAACTTGGATAACAAAAGTTTTGTGTTAATTTTTGGTGTGTGAAAAAATTTTTTTACTTACATTTGTTATTGTTTTAAATTTTTTCCATACATAAACTCAAAAATTTTCATTTTGCTGTGATCTATTTGCCTTTTTATGTTTACGGGATGGAGGGAGAGTGAAAGCTCAAAGTTTTGATTTAAGAAAAAAGTGTACATCTAAAATGGAGACGCACAGTGCACAAATGTAGAGAGAGATACTTACAATGAGTGTCTGCAATTTTTAGGGAATTTAAGCTCTCTTTTTAGTTTTTATATCTCAGGTTTTGCAATCGTCGGGAAAAGGGGAAGGCGGGGTGTTTTTAACTGAGTGTTGACTCCCAATCCGTAAGTCATTTCTTACAAAAATATAGCCCGTTACGGATGATAAATAACTTTACAATCATCTATGATTGTTAGGTAAGCTTTTTGTGAACGGGCAAAATAATGGCTAGTTCGATTCTGGTAAATATCCCACCGCACGTTCATTGAGAATTTAATGAGCTTTTGTTATTCTCTTTAAAAGCTTTGGATCCATAGGTCATTTGCATCTTTAACATGTTTCAAGCATGCATATCCATTTTTAAAACACGTGTAGAAGAAATCTCTTTCTTGTAAAATTCCATGCAATTAGGGTTGAACTAGTGGAATTTCTCAAACTTGGAAAACAAAACTTTTGTGTTCATTTGTGGTGTGTGAGTAAATTTTCTATACTTACATTTGTTATTGTTTTAATTTTTTTCACACATAAACTCTAAAATTTTCATTTTGTTGTGATCTATTTGCCTTTTTTGGTTTACAGGATGAAGGGAGAGCGAAAACTCAAAGTTTTGATTTAAGAAAAAAGTGTACATCTAAAATGGAGATGCACAATGCACAATTGTAGGGAGAGATAACTCCAAAGAGTGTTTGTAATTTTTAGGGATTGTAAGATCTTTTTAGTTTTTGTATCTCAGGTTTTGCAATCGTCGGGAAAACATGGAGGCGTGCTATTTTTAACTGACTGTTGACTCCCGATCCGTATGTCTTTTCTTACAAAAATATAGCCCGTTACTCATGATAAATCACATTACAATCATCTATGATTCTTAGGTCAGCTTTTTGAAAACGGGCAAAATAATGGCTTCTTTCACTCGGGTGAATATCCCACCGCACGTTCACTTCAGAATTTAATGAGTGTTTGTTATTCTAATTAAAAGCTTTGGATCCATAGGTCATTTGCATCTTTAACGTGTTTCAAGCATGCATATCCATTTTTAAAACACGTCTAGAAGAATTCTCTTTCTTGTAAAATTTCAAGCTATTAGGGTTGAACTAGTGGAATTTCCCAAACTTGGATAACAAAAATTTTGTGTTCAATTGTGGTGTGTGAATAAATTTTCATTACTTACATTTGTTAATGTTTTAATTTTTTTTCATACATAAACTCTAAAATTTACATTTTTTTGTGATCTATTTACCTTTTTTTGTTTACGGCATGAAGGGAGAACGAAAACTCAATGTTTTGATTTAATAAAAAAGTGTACATCTAAACTGGAGATGCACAATGCACAAATGTGGAGAGATATAATACCAAAGAGTGTCTGTGATTTTTCAGGATTGTGAGCTCTTTTCAGTTTTTACTTCTCAGGGTTTACAATCGTCAGGAAAAGGGAGAGGCGGGGGATTTTTAATTGAGTGTTGACTCCCAATCCGCAAGTCATTTCTTACAATAATATAGCCCGTTACGAATGAAAAATCACTTTACAATCATCTATGATTGTTAGGTCAGCTTTTTGCAAACGGGCAAAATAATGGCTTGTTTGACTCGGGTAAATATCCCACCGCACGTTCACTAGAGAATTTAATGAGCGTATGTGATTCTCTTTAAAAGCTTTGGATCCATAGGTCATTTGCATCTTTAACATGCTTGAAGCTTGCATATCCATTTTTAAAACACGTGTGGAACAAATCTCTTTCTTGTAAAATTCCAAGCTATTAGGGTTGCACTAGTTGAATTTCCCAAACTTGGATAACAAAAGTTTTGTGTTAATTTTTGGTGTGTGAAAAAATTTTTTTACTTACATTTGTTATTGTTTTAAATTTTTTCCATACATAAACTCAAAAATTTTCATTTTGCTGTGATCTATTTGCCTTTTTATGTTTACGGGATGGAGGGAGAGTGAAAGCTCAAAGTTTTGATTTAAGAAAAAAGTGTACATCTAAAATGGAGACGCACAGTGCACAAATGTAGAGAGAGATACTTACAATGAGTGTCTGCAATTTTTAGGGAATTTAAGCTCTCTTTTTAGTTTTTATATCTCAGGTTTTGCAATCGTCGGGAAAAGGGGAAGGCGGGGTGTTTTTAACTGAGTGTTGACTCCCAATCTGTAAGTCATTTCTTACAAAAATATAGCCCGTTACGGATGATAAATAACTTTACAATCATCTATGATTGTTAGGTAAGCTTTTTGTGAACGGGCAAAATAATGGCTAGTTCGATTCTGGTAAATATCCCACCGCACGTTCATTGAGAATTTAATGAGCTTTTGTTATTCTCTTTAAAAGCTTTGGATCCATAGGTCATTTGCATCTTTAACATGTTTCAAGCATGCATATCCATTTTTAAAACACGTGTAGAAGAAATCTCTTTCTTGTAAAATTCCATGCAATTAGGGTTGAACTAGTGGAATTTCTCAAACTTGGAAAACAAAACTTTTGTGTTCATTTGTGGTGTGTGAGTAAATTTTCTATACTTACATTTGTTATTGTTTTAATTTTTTTCACACATAAACTCTAAAATTTTCATTTTGTTGTGATCTATTTGCCTTTTTTGGTTTACAGGATGAAGGGAGAGCGAAAACTCAAAGTTTTGATTTAAGAAAAAAGTGTACATCTAAAATGGAGATGCACAATGCACAATTGTAGGGAGAGATAACTCCAAAGAGTGTTTGTAATTTTTAGGGATTGTAAGATCTTTTTAGTTTTTGTATCTCAGGTTTTGCAATCGTCGGGAAAACATGGAGGCGTGCTATTTTTAACTGACTGTTGACTCCCGATCCGTATGTCTTTTCTTACAAAAATATAGCCCGTTACTCATGATAAATCACATTACAATCATCTATGATTCTTAGGTCAGCTTTTTGAAAACGGGCAAAATAATGGCTTCTTTCACTCGGGTGAATATCCCACCGCACGTTCACTTCAGAATTTAATGAGTGTTTGTTATTCTAATTAAAAGCTTTGGATCCATAGGTCATTTGCATCTTTAACGTGTTTCAAGCATGCATATCCATTTTTAAAACACGTCTAGAAGAATTCTCTTTCTTGTAAAATTTCAAGCTATTAGGGTTGAACTAGTGGAATTTCCCAAACTTGGATAACAAAAATTTTGTGTTCAATTGTGGTGTGTGAATAAATTTTCATTACTTACATTTGTTAATGTTTTAATTTTTTTTCATACATAAACTCTAAAATTTACATTTTTTTGTGATCTATTTACCTTTTTTTGTTTACGGCATGAAGGGAGAACGAAAACTCAATGTTTTGATTTAATAAAAAAGTGTACATCTAAACTGGAGATGCACAATGCACAAATGTGGAGAGATATAATACCAAAGAGTGTCTGTGATTTTTCAGGATTGTGAGCTCTTTTCAGTTTTTACTTCTCAGGGTTTACAATCGTCAGGAAAAGGGAGAGGCGGGGGATTTTTAATTGAGTGTTGACTCCCAATCCGCAAGTCATTTCTTACAATAATATAGCCCGTTACGAATGAAAAATCACTTTACAATCATCTATGATTGTTAGGTCAGCTTTTTGCAAACGGGCAAAATAATGGCTTGTTTGACTCGGGTAAATATCCCACCGCACGTTCACTAGAGAATTTAATGAGCGTATGTTATTCTCTTTAAAAGCTTTGGATCCATAGGTCATTTGCATCTTTAACATGCTTGAAGCTTGCATATCCATTTTTAAAACACGTGTGGAACAAATCTCTTTCTTGTAAAATTCCAAGCTATTAGGGTTGCACTAGTTGAATTTCCCAAACTTGGATAACAAAAGTTTTGTGTTAATTTTTGGTGTGTGAAAAAATTTTTTTACTTACATTTGTTATTGTTTTAAATTTTTTCCATACATAAACTCAAAAATTTTCATTTTGCTGTGATCTATTTGCCTTTTTATGTTTACGGGATGGAGGGAGAGTGAAAGCTCAAAGTTTTGATTTAAGAAAAAAGTGTACATCTAAAATGGAGACGCACAGTGCACAAATGTAGAGAGAGATACTTACAATGAGTGTCTGCAATTTTTAGGGAATTTAAGCTCTCTTTTTAGTTTTTATATCTCAGGTTTTGCAATCGTCGGGAAAAGGGGAAGGCGGGGTGTTTTTAACTGAGTGTTGACTCCCAATCCGTAAGTCATTTCTTACAAAAATATAGCCCGTTACGGATGATAAATAACTTTACAATCATCTATGATTGTTAGGTAAGCTTTTTGTGAACGGGCAAAATAATGGCTAGTTCGATTCTGGTAAATATCCCACCGCACGTTCATTGAGAATTTAATGAGCTTTTGTTATTCTCTTTAAAAGCTTTGGATCCATAGGTCATTTGCATCTTTAACATGTTTCAAGCATGCATATCCATTTTTAAAACACGTGTAGAAGAAATCTCTTTCTTGTAAAATTCCATGCAATTAGGGTTGAACTAGTGGAATTTCTCAAACTTGGAAAACAAAACTTTTGTGTTCATTTGTGGTGTGTGAGTAAATTTTCTATACTTACATTTGTTATTGTTTTAATTTTTTTCACACATAAACTCTAAAATTTTCATTTTGTTGTGATCTATTTGCCTTTTTTGGTTTACAGGATGAAGGGAGAGCGAAAACTCAAAGTTTTGATTTAAGAAAAAAGTGTACATCTAAAATGGAGATGCACAATGCACAATTGTAGGGAGAGATAACTCCAAAGAGTGTTTGTAATTTTTAGGGATTGTAAGATCTTTTTAGTTTTTGTATCTCAGGTTTTGCAATCGTCGGGAAAACATGGAGGCGTGCTATTTTTAACTGACTGTTGACTCCCGATCCGTATGTCTTTTCTTACAAAAATATAGCCCGTTACTCATGATAAATCACATTACAATCATCTATGATTCTTAGGTCAGCTTTTTGAAAACGGGCAAAATAATGGCTTCTTTCACTCGGGTGAATATCCCACCGCACGTTCACTTCAGAATTTAATGAGTGTTTGTTATTCTAATTAAAAGCTTTGGATCCATAGGTCATTTGCATCTTTAACGTGTTTCAAGCATGCATATCCATTTTTAAAACACGTCTAGAAGAATTCTCTTTCTTGTAAAATTTCAAGCTATTAGGGTTGAACTAGTGGAATTTCCCAAACTTGGATAACAAAAATTTTGTGTTCAATTGTGGTGTGTGAATAAATTTTCATTACTTACATTTGTTAATGTTTTAATTTTTTTTCATACATAAACTCTAAAATTTACATTTTTTTGTGATCTATTTACCTTTTTTTGTTTACGGCATGAAGGGAGAACGAAAACTCAATGTTTTGATTTAATAAAAAAGTGTACATCTAAACTGGAGATGCACAATGCACAAATGTGGAGAGATATAATACCAAAGAGTGTCTGTGATTTTTCAGGATTGTGAGCTCTTTTCAGTTTTTACTTCTCAGGGTTTACAATCGTCAGGAAAAGGGAGAGGCGGGGGATTTTTAATTGAGTGTTGACTCCCAATCCGCAAGTCATTTCTTACAATAATATAGCCCGTTACGAATGAAAAATCACTTTACAATCATCTATGATTGTTAGGTCAGCTTTTTGCAAACGGGCAAAATAATGGCTTGTTTGACTCGGGTAAATATCCCACCGCACGTTCACTAGAGAATTTAATGAGCGTATGTTATTCTCTTTAAAAGCTTTGGATCCATAGGTCATTTGCATCTTTAACATGCTTGAAGCTTGCATATCCATTTTTAAAACACGTGTGGAACAAATCTCTTTCTTGTAAAATTCCAAGCTATTAGGGTTGCACTAGTTGAATTTCCCAAACTTGGATAACAAAAGTTTTGTGTTAATTTTTGGTGTGTGAAAAAATTTTTTTACTTACATTTGTTATTGTTTTAAATTTTTTCCATACATAAACTCAAAAATTTTCATTTTGCTGTGATCTATTTGCCTTTTTATGTTTACGGGATGGAGGGAGAGTGAAAGCTCAAAGTTTTGATTTAAGAAAAAAGTGTACATCTAAAATGGAGACGCACAGTGCACAAATGTAGAGAGAGATACTTACAATGAGTGTCTGCAATTTTTAGGGAATTTAAGCTCTCTTTTTAGTTTTTATATCTCAGGTTTTGCAATCGTCGGGAAAAGGGGAAGGCGGGGTGTTTTTAACTGAGTGTTGACTCCCAATCCGTAAGTCATTTCTTACAAAAATATAGCCCGTTACGGATGATAAATAACTTTACAATCATCTATGATTGTTAGGTAAGCTTTTTGTGAACGGGCAAAATAATGGCTAGTTCGATTCTGGTAAATATCCCACCGCACGTTCATTGAGAATTTAATGAGCTTTTGTTATTCTCTTTAAAAGCTTTGGATCCATAGGTCATTTGCATCTTTAACATGTTTCAAGCATGCATATCCATTTTTAAAACACGTGTAGAAGAAATCTCTTTCTTGTAAAATTCCATGCAATTAGGGTTGAACTAGTGGAATTTCTCAAACTTGGAAAACAAAACTTTTGTGTTCATTTGTGGTGTGTGAGTAAATTTTCTATACTTACATTTGTTATTGTTTTAATTTTTTTCACACATAAACTCTAAAATTTTCATTTTGTTGTGATCTATTTGCCTTTTTTGGTTTACAGGATGAAGGGAGAGCGAAAACTCAAAGTTTTGATTTAAGAAAAAAGTGTACATCTAAAATGGAGATGCACAATGCACAATTGTAGGGAGAGATAACTCCAAAGAGTGTTTGTAATTTTTAGGGATTGTAAGATCTTTTTAGTTTTTGTATCTCAGGTTTTGCAATCGTCGGGAAAACATGGAGGCGTGCTATTTTTAACTGACTGTTGACTCCCGATCCGTATGTCTTTTCTTACAAAAATATAGCCCGTTACTCATGATAAATCACATTACAATCATCTATGATTCTTAGGTCAGCTTTTTGAAAACGGGCAAAATAATGGCTTCTTTCACTCGGGTGAATATCCCACCGCACGTTCACTTCAGAATTTAATGAGTGTTTGTTATTCTAATTAAAAGCTTTGGATCCATAGGTCATTTGCATCTTTAACGTGTTTCAAGCATGCATATCCATTTTTAAAACACGTCTAGAAGAATTCTCTTTCTTGTAAAATTTCAAGCTATTAGGGTTGAACTAGTGGAATTTCCCAAACTTGGATAACAAAAATTTTGTGTTCAATTGTGGTGTGTGAATAAATTTTCATTACTTACATTTGTTAATGTTTTAATTTTTTTTCATACATAAACTCTAAAATTTACATTTTTTTGTGATCTATTTACCTTTTTTTGTTTACGGCATGAAGGGAGAACGAAAACTCAATGTTTTGATTTAATAAAAAAGTGTACATCTAAACTGGAGATGCACAATGCACAAATGTGGAGAGATATAATACCAAAGAGTGTCTGTGATTTTTCAGGATTGTGAGCTCTTTTC
The DNA here is from genome assembly GCF_029961685.1 of Aristolochia californica. Lineage (NCBI taxonomy): Eukaryota > Viridiplantae > Streptophyta > Magnoliopsida > Piperales > Aristolochiaceae > Aristolochia > Aristolochia californica. The sequence continues at coordinate 262,906 of NW_027181926.1, read as the reverse complement.
AGTTTTTACTTCTCAGGGTTTACAATCGTCAGGAAAAGGGAGAGGCGGGGGATTTTTAATTGAGTGTTGACTCCCAATCCGCAAGTCATTTCTTACAATAATATAGCCCGTTACGAATGAAAAATCACTTTACAATCATCTATGATTGTTAGGTCAGCTTTTTGCAAACGGGCAAAATAATGGCTTGTTTGACTCGGGTAAATATCCCACCGCACGTTCACTAGAGAATTTAATGAGCGTATGTTATTCTCTTTAAAAGCTTTGGATCCATAGGTCATTTGCATCTTTAACATGCTTGAAGCTTGCATATCCATTTTTAAAACACGTGTGGAACAAATCTCTTTCTTGTAAAATTCCAAGCTATTAGGGTTGCACTAGTTGAATTTCCCAAACTTGGATAACAAAAGTTTTGTGTTAATTTTTGGTGTGTGAAAAAATTTTTTTACTTACATTTGTTATTGTTTTAAATTTTTTCCATACATAAACTCAAAAATTTTCATTTTGCTGTGATCTATTTGCCTTTTTATGTTTACGGGATGGAGGGAGAGTGAAAGCTCAAAGTTTTGATTTAAGAAAAAAGTGTACATCTAAAATGGAGACGCACAGTGCACAAATGTAGAGAGAGATACTTACAATGAGTGTCTGCAATTTTTAGGGAATTTAAGCTCTCTTTTTAGTTTTTATATCTCAGGTTTTGCAATCGTCGGGAAAAGGGGAAGGCGGGGTGTTTTTAACTGAGTGTTGACTCCCAATCCGTAAGTCATTTCTTACAAAAATATAGCCCGTTACGGATGATAAATAACTTTACAATCATCTATGATTGTTAGGTAAGCTTTTTGTGAACGGGCAAAATAATGGCTAGTTCGATTCTGGTAAATATCCCACCGCACGTTCATTGAGAATTTAATGAGCTTTTGTTATTCTCTTTAAAAGCTTTGGATCCATAGGTCATTTGCATCTTTAACATGTTTCAAGCATGCATATCCATTTTTAAAACACGTGTAGAAGAAATCTCTTTCTTGTAAAATTCCATGCAATTAGGGTTGAACTAGTGGAATTTCTCAAACTTGGAAAACAAAACTTTTGTGTTCATTTGTGGTGTGTGAGTAAATTTTCTATACTTACATTTGTTATTGTTTTAATTTTTTTCACACATAAACTCTAAAATTTTCATTTTGTTGTGATCTATTTGCCTTTTTTGGTTTACAGGATGAAGGGAGAGCGAAAACTCAAAGTTTTGATTTAAGAAAAAAGTGTACATCTAAAATGGAGATGCACAATGCACAATTGTAGGGAGAGATAACTCCAAAGAGTGTTTGTAATTTTTAGGGATTGTAAGATCTTTTTAGTTTTTGTATCTCAGGTTTTGCAATCGTCGGGAAAACATGGAGGCGTGCTATTTTTAACTGACTGTTGACTCCCGATCCGTATGTCTTTTCTTACAAAAATATAGCCCGTTACTCATGATAAATCACATTACAATCATCTATGATTCTTAGGTCAGCTTTTTGAAAACGGGCAAAATAATGGCTTCTTTCACTCGGGTGAATATCCCACCGCACGTTCACTTCAGAATTTAATGAGTGTTTGTTATTCTAATTAAAAGCTTTGGATCCATAGGTCATTTGCATCTTTAACGTGTTTCAAGCATGCATATCCATTTTTAAAACACGTCTAGAAGAATTCTCTTTCTTGTAAAATTTCAAGCTATTAGGGTTGAACTAGTGGAATTTCCCAAACTTGGATAACAAAAATTTTGTGTTCAATTGTGGTGTGTGAATAAATTTTCATTACTTACATTTGTTAATGTTTTAATTTTTTTTCATACATAAACTCTAAAATTTACATTTTTTTGTGATCTATTTACCTTTTTTTGTTTACGGCATGAAGGGAGAACGAAAACTCAATGTTTTGATTTAATAAAAAAGTGTACATCTAAACTGGAGATGCACAATGCACAAATGTGGAGAGATATAATACCAAAGAGTGTCTGTGATTTTTCAGGATTGTGAGCTCTTTTCAGTTTTTACTTCTCAGGGTTTACAATCGTCAGGAAAAGGGAGAGGCGGGGGATTTTTAATTGAGTGTTGACTCCCAATCCGCAAGTCATTTCTTACAATAATATAGCCCGTTACGAATGAAAAATCACTTTACAATCATCTATGATTGTTAGGTCAGCTTTTTGCAAACGGGCAAAATAATGGCTTGTTTGACTCGGGTAAATATCCCACCGCACGTTCACTAGAGAATTTAATGAGCGTATGTTATTCTCTTTAAAAGCTTTGGATCCATAGGTCATTTGCATCTTTAACATGCTTGAAGCTTGCATATCCATTTTTAAAACACGTGTGGAACAAATCTCTTTCTTGTAAAATTCCAAGCTATTAGGGTTGCACTAGTTGAATTTCCCAAACTTGGATAACAAAAGTTTTGTGTTAATTTTTGGTGTGTGAAAAAATTTTTTTACTTACATTTGTTATTGTTTTAAATTTTTTCCATACATAAACTCAAAAATTTTCATTTTGCTGTGATCTATTTGCCTTTTTATGTTTACGGGATGGAGGGAGAGTGAAAGCTCAAAGTTTTGATTTAAGAAAAAAGTGTACATCTAAAATGGAGACGCACAGTGCACAAATGTAGAGAGAGATACTTACAATGAGTGTCTGCAATTTTTAGGGAATTTAAGCTCTCTTTTTAGTTTTTATATCTCAGGTTTTGCAATCGTCGGGAAAAGGGGAAGGCGGGGTGTTTTTAACTGAGTGTTGACTCCCAATCCGTAAGTCATTTCTTACAAAAATATAGCCCGTTACGGATGATAAATAACTTTACAATCATCTATGATTGTTAGGCAAGCTTTTTGTGAACGGGCAAAATAATGGCTAGTTCGATTCTGGTAAATATCCCACCGCACGTTCATTGAGAATTTAATGAGCTTTTGTTATTCTCTTTAAAAGCTTTGGATCCATAGGTCATTTGCATCTTTAACATGTTTCAAGCATGCATATCCATTTTTAAAACACGTGTAGAAGAAATCTCTTTCTTGTAAAATTCCATGCAATTAGGGTTGAACTAGTGGAATTTCTCAAACTTGGAAAACAAAACTTTTGTGTTCATTTGTGGTGTGTGAGTAAATTTTCTATACTTACATTTGTTATTGTTTTAATTTTTTTCACACATAAACTCTAAAATTTTCATTTTGTTGTGATCTATTTGCCTTTTTTGGTTTACAGGATGAAGGGAGAGCGAAAACTCAAAGTTTTGATTTAAGAAAAAAGTGTACATCTAAAATGGAGATGCACAATGCACAATTGTAGGGAGAGATAACTCCAAAGAGTGTTTGTAATTTTTAGGGATTGTAAGATCTTTTTAGTTTTTGTATCTCAGGTTTTGCAATCGTCGGGAAAACATGGAGGCGTGCTATTTTGAACTGACTGTTGACTCCCGATCCGTATGTCTTTTCTTACAAAAATATAGCCCGTTACTCATGATAAATCACATTACAATCATCTATGATTCTTAGGTCAGCTTTTTGAAAACGGGCAAAATAATGGCTTCTTTCACTCGGGTGAATATCCCACCGCACGTTCACTTCAGAATTTAATGAGTGTTTGTTATTCTAATTAAAAGCTTTGGATCCATAGGTCATTTGCATCTTTAACGTGTTTCAAGCATGCATATCCATTTTTAAAACACGTCTAGAAGAATTCTCTTTCTTGTAAAATTTCAAGCTATTAGGGTTGAACTAGTGGAATTTCCCAAACTTGGATAACAAAAATTTTGTGTTCAATTGTGGTGTGTGAATAAATTTTCATTACTTACATTTGTTAATGTTTTAATTTTTTTTCATACATAAACTCTAAAATTTACATTTTTTTGTGATCTATTTACCTTTTTTTGTTTACGGCATGAAGGGAGAACGAAAACTCAATGTTTTGATTTAATAAAAAAGTGTACATCTAAACTGGAGATGCACAATGCACAAATGTGGAGAGATATAATTCCAAAGAGTGTCTGTGATTTTTCAGGATTGTGAGCTCTTTTCAGTTTTTACTTCTCAGGGTTTACAATCGTCAGGAAAAGGGAGAGGCGGGGGATTTTTAATTGAGTGTTGACTCCCAATCCGCAAGTCATTTCTTACAATAATATAGCCCGTTACGAATGAAAAATCACTTTACAATCATCTATGATTGTTAGGTCAGCTTTTTGCAAACGGGCAAAATAATGGCTTGTTTGACTCGGGTAAATATCCCACCGCACGTTCACTAGAGAATTTAATGAGCGTATGTTATTCTCTTTAAAAGCTTTGGATCCATAGGTCATTTGCATCTTTAACATGCTTGAAGCTTGCATATCCATTTTTAAAACACGTGTGGAACAAATCTCTTTCTTGTAAAATTCCAAGCTATTAGGGTTGCACTAGTTGAATTTCCCAAACTTGGATAACAAAAGTTTTGTGTTAATTTTTGGTGTGTGAAAAAATTTTTTTACTTACATTTGTTATTGTTTTAAATTTTTTCCATACATAAACTCAAAAATTTTCATTTTGCTGTGATCTATTTGCCTTTTTATGTTTACGGGATGGAGGGAGAGTGAAAGCTCAAAGTTTTGATTTAAGAAAAAAGTGTACATCTAAAATGGAGACGCACAGTGCACAAATGTAGAGAGAGATACTTACAATGAGTGTCTGCAATTTTTAGGGAATTTAAGCTCTCTTTTTAGTTTTTATATCTCAGGTTTTGCAATCGTCGGGAAAAGGGGAAGGCGGGGTGTTTTTAACTGAGTGTTGACTCCCAATCCGTAAGTCATTTCTTACAAAAATATAGCCCGTTACGGATGATAAATAACTTTACAATCATCTATGATTGTTAGGCAAGCTTTTTGTGAACGGGCAAAATAATGGCTAGTTCGATTCTGGTAAATATCCCACCGCACGTTCATTGAGAATTTAATGAGCTTTTGTTATTCTCTTTAAAAGCTTTGGATCCATAGGTCATTTGCATCTTTAACATGTTTCAAGCATGCATATCCATTTTTAAAACACGTGTAGAAGAAATCTCTTTCTTGTAAAATTCCATGCAATTAGGGTTGAACTAGTGGAATTTCTCAAACTTGGAAAACAAAACTTTTGTGTTCATTTGTGGTGTGTGAGTAAATTTTCTATACTTACATTTGTTATTGTTTTAATTTTTTTCACACATAAACTCTAAAATTTTCATTTTGTTGTGATCTATTTGCCTTTTTTGGTTTACAGGATGAAGGGAGAGCGAAAACTCAAAGTTTTGATTTAAGAAAAAAGTGTACATCTAAAATGGAGATGCACAATGCACAATTGTAGGGAGAGATAACTCCAAAGAGTGTTTGTAATTTTTAGGGATTGTAAGATCTTTTTAGTTTTTGTATCTCAGGTTTTGCAATCGTCGGGAAAACATGGAGGCGTGCTATTTTTAACTGACTGTTGACTCCCGATCCGTATGTCTTTTCTTACAAAAATATAGCCCGTTACTCATGATAAATCACATTACAATCATCTATGATTCTTAGGTCAGCTTTTTGAAAACGGGCAAAATAATGGCTTCTTTCACTCGGGTGAATATCCCACCGCACGTTCACTTCAGAATTTAATGAGTGTTTGTTATTCTAATTAAAAGCTTTGGATCCATAGGTCATTTGCATCTTTAACGTGTTTCAAGCATGCATATCCATTTTTAAAACACGTCTAGAAGAATTCTCTTTCTTGTAAAATTTCAAGCTATTAGGGTTGAACTAGTGGAATTTCCCAAACTTGGATAACAAAAATTTTGTGTTCAATTGTGGTGTGTGAATAAATTTTCATTACTTACATTTGTTAATGTTTTAATTTTTTTTCATACATAAACTCTAAAATTTACATTTTTTTGTGATCTATTTACCTTTTTTTGTTTACGGCATGAAGGGAGAACGAAAACTCAATGTTTTGATTTAATAAAAAAGTGTACATCTAAACTGGAGATGCACAATGCACAAATGTGGAGAGATATAATACCAAAGAGTGTCTGTGATTTTTCAGGATTGTGAGCTCTTTTCAGTTTTTACTTCTCAGGGTTTACAATCGTCAGGAAAAGGGAGAGGCGGGGGATTTTTAATTGAGTGTTGACTCCCAATCCGCAAGTCATTTCTTACAATAATATAGCCCGTTACGAATGAAAAATCACTTTACAATCATCTATGATTGTTAGGTCAGCTTTTTGCAAACGGGCAAAATAATGGCTTGTTTGACTCGGGTAAATATCCCACCGCACGTTCACTAGAGAATTTAATGAGCGTATGTTATTCTCTTTAAAAGCTTTGGATCCATAGGTCATTTGCATCTTTAACATGCTTGAAGCTTGCATATCCATTTTTAAAACACGTGTGGAACAAATCTCTTTCTTGTAAAATTCCAAGCTATTAGGGTTGCACTAGTTGAATTTCCCAAACTTGGATAACAAAAGTTTTGTGTTAATTTTTGGTGTGTGAAAAAATTTTTTTACTTACATTTGTTATTGTTTTAAATTTTTTCCATACATAAACTCAAAAATTTTCATTTTGCTGTGATCTATTTGCCTTTTTATGTTTACGGGATGGAGGGAGAGTGAAAGCTCAAAGTTTTGATTTAAGAAAAAAGTGTACATCTAAAATGGAGACGCACAGTGCACAAATGTAGAGAGAGATACTTACAATGAGTGTCTGCAATTTTTAGGGAATTTAAGCTCTCTTTTTAGTTTTTATATCTCAGGTTTTGCAATCGTCGGGAAAAGGGGAAGGCGGGGTGTTTTTAACTGAGTGTTGACTCCCAATCCGTAAGTCATTTCTTACAAAAATATAGCCCGTTACGGATGATAAATAACTTTACAATCATCTATGATTGTTAGGCAAGCTTTTTGTGAACGGGCAAAATAATGGCTAGTTCGATTCTGGTAAATATCCCACCGCACGTTCATTGAGAATTTAATGAGCTTTTGTTATTCTCTTTAAAAGCTTTGGATCCATAGGTCATTTGCATCTTTAACATGTTTCAAGCATGCATATCCATTTTTAAAACACGTGTAGAAGAAATCTCTTTCTTGTAAAATTCCATGCAATTAGGGTTGAACTAGTGGAATTTCTCAAACTTGGAAAACAAAACTTTTGTGTTCATTTGTGGTGTGTGAGTAAATTTTCTATACTTACATTTGTTATTGTTTTAATTTTTTTCACACATAAACTCTAAAATTTTCATTTTGTTGTGATCTATTTGCCTTTTTTGGTTTACAGGATGAAGGGAGAGCGAAAACTCAAAGTTTTGATTTAAGAAAAAAGTGTACATCTAAAATGGAGATGCACAATGCACAATTGTAGGGAGAGATAACTCCAAAGAGTGTTTGTAATTTTTAGGGATTGTAAGATCTTTTTAGTTTTTGTATCTCAGGTTTTGCAATCGTCGGGAAAACATGGAGGCGTGCTATTTTGAACTGACTGTTGACTCCCGATCCGTATGTCTTTTCTTACAAAAATATAGCCCGTTACTCATGATAAATCACATTACAATCATCTATGATTCTTAGGTCAGCTTTTTGAAAACGGGCAAAATAATGGCTTCTTTCACTCGGGTGAATATCCCACCGCACGTTCACTTCAGAATTTAATGAGTGTTTGTTATTCTAATTAAAAGCTTTGGATCCATAGGTCATTTGCATCTTTAACGTGTTTCAAGCATGCATATCCATTTTTAAAACACGTCTAGAAGAATTCTCTTTCTTGTAAAATTTCAAGCTATTAGGGTTGAACTAGTGGAATTTCCCAAACTTGGATAACAAAAATTTTGTGTTCAATTGTGGTGTGTGAATAAATTTTCATTACTTACATTTGTTAATGTTTTAATTTTTTTTCATACATAAACTCTAAAATTTACATTTTTTTGTGATCTATTTACCTTTTTTTGTTTACGGCATGAAGGGAGAACGAAAACTCAATGTTTTGATTTAATAAAAAAGTGTACATCTAAACTGGAGATGCACAATGCACAAATGTGGAGAGATATAATTCCAAAGAGTGTCTGTGATTTTTCAGGATTGTGAGCTCTTTTCAGTTTTTACTTCTCAGGGTTTACAATCGTCAGGAAAAGGGAGAGGCGGGGGATTTTTAATTGAGTGTTGACTCCCAATCCGCAAGTCATTTCTTACAATAATATAGCCCGTTACGAATGAAAAATCACTTTACAATCATCTATGATTGTTAGGTCAGCTTTTTGCAAACGGGCAAAATAATGGCTTGTTTGACTCGGGTAAATATCCCACCGCACGTTCACTAGAGAATTTAATGAGCGTATGTTATTCTCTTTAAAAGCTTTGGATCCATAGGTCATTTGCATCTTTAACATGCTTGAAGCTTGCATATCCATTTTTAAAACACGTGTGGAACAAATCTCTTTCTTGTAAAATTCCAAGCTATTAGGGTTGCACTAGTTGAATTTCCCAAACTTGGATAACAAAAGTTTTGTGTTAATTTTTGGTGTGTGAAAAAATTTTTTTACTTACATTTGTTATTGTTTTAAATTTTTTCCATACATAAACTCAAAAATTTTCATTTTGCTGTGATCTATTTGCCTTTTTATGTTTACGGGATGGAGGGAGAGTGAAAGCTCAAAGTTTTGATTTAAGAAAAAAGTGTACATCTAAAATGGAGACGCACAGTGCACAAATGTAGAGAGAGATACTTACAATGAGTGTCTGCAATTTTTAGGGAATTTAAGCTCTCTTTTTAGTTTTTATATCTCAGGTTTTGCAATCGTCGGGAAAAGGGGAAGGCGGGGTGTTTTTAACTGAGTGTTGACTCCCAATCCGTAAGTCATTTCTTACAAAAATATAGCCCGTTACGGATGATAAATAACTTTACAATCATCTATGATTGTTAGGCAAGCTTTTTGTGAACGGGCAAAATAATGGCTAGTTCGATTCTGGTAAATATCCCACCGCACGTTCATTGAGAATTTAATGAGCTTTTGTTATTCTCTTTAAAAGCTTTGGATCCATAGGTCATTTGCATCTTTAACATGTTTCAAGCATGCATATCCATTTTTAAAACACGTGTAGAAGAAATCTCTTTCTTGTAAAATTCCATGCAATTAGGGTTGAACTAGTGGAATTTCTCAAACTTGGAAAACAAAACTTTTGTGTTCATTTGTGGTGTGTGAGTAAATTTTCTATACTTACATTTGTTATTGTTTTAATTTTTTTCACACATAAACTCTAAAATTTTCATTTTGTTGTGATCTATTTGCCTTTTTTGGTTTACAGGATGAAGGGAGAGCGAAAACTCAAAGTTTTGATTTAAGAAAAAAGTGTACATCTAAAATGGAGATGCACAATGCACAATTGTAGGGAGAGATAACTCCAAAGAGTGTTTGTAATTTTTAGGGATTGTAAGATCTTTTTAGTTTTTGTATCTCAGGTTTTGCAATCGTCGGGAAAACATGGAGGCGTGCTATTTTTAACTGACTGTTGACTCCCGATCCGTATGTCTTTTCTTACAAAAATATAGCCCGTTACTCATGATAAATCACATTACAATCATCTATGATTCTTAGGTCAGCTTTTTGAAAACGGGCAAAATAATGGCTTCTTTCACTCGGGTGAATATCCCACCGCACGTTCACTTCAGAATTTAATGAGTGTTTGTTATTCTAATTAAAAGCTTTGGATCCATAGGTCATTTGCATCTTTAACGTGTTTCAAGCATGCATATCCATTTTTAAAACACGTCTAGAAGAATTCTCTTTCTTGTAAAATTTCAAGCTATTAGGGTTGAACTAGTGGAATTTCCCAAACTTGGATAACAAAAATTTTGTGTTCAATTGTGGTGTGTGAATAAATTTTCATTACTTACATTTGTTAATGTTTTAATTTTTTTTCATACATAAACTCTAAAATTTACATTTTTTTGTGATCTATTTACCTTTTTTTGTTTACGGCATGAAGGGAGAACGAAAACTCAATGTTTTGATTTAATAAAAAAGTGTACATCTAAACTGGAGATGCACAATGCACAAATGTGGAGAGATATAATACCAAAGAGTGTCTGTGATTTTTCAGGATTGTGAGCTCTTTTCAGTTTTTACTTCTCAGGGTTTACAATCGTCAGGAAAAGGGAGAGGCGGGGGATTTTTAATTGAGTGTTGACTCCCAATCCGCAAGTCATTTCTTACAATAATATAGCCCGTTACGAATGAAAAATCACTTTACAATCATCTATGATTGTTAGGTCAGCTTTTTGCAAACGGGCAAAATAATGGCTTGTTTGACTCGGGTAAATATCCCACCGCACGTTCACTAGAGAATTTAATGAGCGTATGTTATTCTCTTTAAAAGCTTTGGATCCATAGGTCATTTGCATCTTTAACATGCTTGAAGCTTGCATATCCATTTTTAAAACACGTGTGGAACAAATCTCTTTCTTGTAAAATTCCAAGCTATTAGGGTTGCACTAGTTGAATTTCCCAAACTTGGATAACAAAAGTTTTGTGTTAATTTTTGGTGTGTGAAAAAATTTTTTTACTTACATTTGTTATTGTTTTAAATTTTTTCCATACATAAACTCAAAAATTTTCATTTTGCTGTGATCTATTTGCCTTTTTATGTTTACGGGATGGAGGGAGAGTGAAAGCTCAAAGTTTTGATTTAAGAAAAAAGTGTACATCTAAAATGGAGACGCACAGTGCACAAATGTAGAGAGAGATACTTACAATGAGTGTCTGCAATTTTTAGGGAATTTAAGCTCTCTTTTTAGTTTTTATATCTCAGGTTTTGCAATCGTCGGGAAAAGGGGAAGGCGGGGTGTTTTTAACTGAGTGTTGACTCCCAATCCGTAAGTCATTTCTTACAAAAATATAGCCCGTTACGGATGATAAATAACTTTACAATCATCTATGATTGTTAGGCAAGCTTTTTGTGAACGGGCAAAATAATGGCTAGTTCGATTCTGGTAAATATCCCACCGCACGTTCATTGAGAATTTAATGAGCTTTTGTTATTCTCTTTAAAAGCTTTGGATCCATAGGTCATTTGCATCTTTAACATGTTTCAAGCATGCATATCCATTTTTAAAACACGTGTAGAAGAAATCTCTTTCTTGTAAAATTCCATGCAATTAGGGTTGAACTAGTGGAATTTCTCAAACTTGGAAAACAAAACTTTTGTGTTCATTTGTGGTGTGTGAGTAAATTTTCTATACTTACATTTGTTATTGTTTTAATTTTTTTCACACATAAACTCTAAAATTTTCATTTTGTTGTGATCTATTTGCCTTTTTTGGTTTACAGGATGAAGGGAGAGCGAAAACTCAAAGTTTTGATTTAAGAAAAAAGTGTACATCTAAAATGGAGATGCACAATGCACAATTGTAGGGAGAGATAACTCCAAAGAGTGTTTGTAATTTTTAGGGATTGTAAGATCTTTTTAGTTTTTGTATCTCAGGTTTTGCAATCGTCGGGAAAACATGGAGGCGTGCTATTTTTAACTGACTGTTGACTCCCGATCCGTATGTCTTTTCTTACAAAAATATAGCCCGTTACTCATGATAAATCACATTACAATCATCTATGATTCTTAGGTCAGCTTTTTGAAAACGGGCAAAATAATGGCTTCTTTCACTCGGGTGAATATCCCACCGCACGTTCACTTCAGAATTTAATGAGTGTTTGTTATTCTAATTAAAAGCTTTGGATCCATAGGTCATTTGCATCTTTAACGTGTTTCAAGCATGCATATCCATTTTTAAAACACGTCTAGAAGAATTCTCTTTCTTGTAAAATTTCAAGCTATTAGGGTTGAACTAGTGGAATTTCCCAAACTTGGATAACAAAAATTTTGTGTTCAATTGTGGTGTGTGAATAAATTTTCATTACTTACATTTGTTAATGTTTTAATTTTTTTTCATACATAAACTCTAAAATTTACATTTTTTTGTGATCTATTTACCTTTTTTTGTTTACGGCATGAAGGGAGAACGAAAACTCAATGTTTTGATTTAATAAAAAAGTGTACATCTAAACTGGAGATGCACAATGCACAAATGTGGAGAGATATAATACCAAAGAGTGTCTGTGATTTTTCAGGATTGTGAGCTCTTTTCAGTTTTTACTTCTCAGGGTTTACAATCGTCAGGAAAAGGGAGAGGCGGGGGATTTTTAATTGAGTGTTGACTCCCAATCCGCAAGTCATTTCTTACAATAATATAGCCCGTTACGAATGAAAAATCACTTTACAATCATCTATGATTGTTAGGTCAGCTTTTTGCAAACGGGCAAAATAATGGCTTGTTTGACTCGGGTAAATATCCCACCGCACGTTCACTAGAGAATTTAATGAGCGTATGTTATTCTCTTTAAAAGCTTTGGATCCATAGGTCATTTGCATCTTTAACATGCTTGAAGCTTGCATATCCATTTTTAAAACACGTGTGGAACAAATCTCTTTCTTGTAAAATTCCAAGCTATTAGGGTTGCACTAGTTGAATTTCCCAAACTTGGATAACAAAAGTTTTGTGTTAATTTTTGGTGTGTGAAAAAATTTTTTTACTTACATTTGTTATTGTTTTAAATTTTTTCCATACATAAACTCAAAAATTTTCATTTTGCTGTGATCTATTTGCCTTTTTATGTTTACGGGATGGAGGGAGAGTGAAAGCTCAAAGTTTTGATTTAAGAAAAAAGTGTACATCTAAAATGGAGACGCACAGTGCACAAATGTAGAGAGAGATACTTACAATGAGTGTCTGCAATTTTTAGGGAATTTAAGCTCTCTTTTTAGTTTTTATATCTCAGGTTTTGCAATCGTCGGGAAAAGGGGAAGGCGGGGTGTTTTTAACTGAGTGTTGACTCCCAATCCGTAAGTCATTTCTTACAAAAATATAGCCCGTTACGGATGATAAATAACTTTACAATCATCTATGATTGTTAGGCAAGCTTTTTGTGAACGGGCAAAATAATGGCTAGTTCGATTCTGGTAAATATCCCACCGCACGTTCATTGAGAATTTAATGAGCTTTTGTTATTCTCTTTAAAAGCTTTGGATCCATAGGTCATTTGCATCTTTAACATGTTTCAAGCATGCATATCCATTTTTAAAACACGTGTAGAAGAAATCTCTTTCTTGTAAAATTCCATGCAATTAGGGTTGAACTAGTGGAATTTCTCAAACTTGGAAAACAAAACTTTTGTGTTCATTTGTGGTGTGTGAGTAAATTTTCTATACTTACATTTGTTATTGTTTTAATTTTTTTCACACATAAACTCTAAAATTTTCATTTTGTTGTGATCTATTTGCCTTTTTTGGTTTACAGGATGAAGGGAGAGCGAAAACTCAAAGTTTTGATTTAAGAAAAAAGTGTACATCTAAAATGGAGATGCACAATGCACAATTGTAGGGAGAGATAACTCCAAAGAGTGTTTGTAATTTTTAGGGATTGTAAGATCTTTTTAGTTTTTGTATCTCAGGTTTTGCAATCGTCGGGAAAACATGGAGGCGTGCTATTTTTAACTGACTGTTGACTCCCGATCCGTATGTCTTTTCTTACAAAAATATAGCCCGTTACTCATGATAAATCACATTACAATCATCTATGATTCTTAGGTCAGCTTTTTGAAAACGGGCAAAATAATGGCTTCTTTCACTCGGGTGAATATCCCACCGCACGTTCACTTCAGAATTTAATGAGTGTTTGTTATTCTAATTAAAAGCTTTGGATCCATAGGTCATTTGCATCTTTAACGTGTTTCAAGCATGCATATCCATTTTTAAAACACGTCTAGAAGAATTCTCTTTCTTGTAAAATTTCAAGCTATTAGGGTTGAACTAGTGGAATTTCCCAAACTTGGATAACAAAAATTTTGTGTTCAATTGTGGTGTGTGAATAAATTTTCATTACTTACATTTGTTAATGTTTTAATTTTTTTTCATACATAAACTCTAAAATTTACATTTTTTTGTGATCTATTTACCTTTTTTTGTTTACGGCATGAAGGGAGAACGAAAACTCAATGTTTTGATTTAATAAAAAAGTGTACATCTAAACTGGAGATGCACAATGCACAAATGTGGAGAGATATAATACCAAAGAGTGTCTGTGATTTTTCAGGATTGTGAGCTCTTTTCAGTTTTTACTTCTCAGGGTTTACAATCGTCAGGAAAAGGGAGAGGCGGGGGATTTTTAATTGAGTGTTGACTCCCAATCCGCAAGTCATTTCTTACAATAATATAGCCCGTTACGAATGAAAAATCACTTTACAATCATCTATGATTGTTAGGTCAGCTTTTTGCAAACGGGCAAAATAATGGCTTGTTTGACTCGGGTAAATATCCCACCGCACGTTCACTAGAGAATTTAATGAGCGTATGTTATTCTCTTTAAAAGCTTTGGATCCATAGGTCATTTGCATCTTTAACATGCTTGAAGCTTGCATATCCATTTTTAAAACACGTGTGGAACAAATCTCTTTCTTGTAAAATTCCAAGCTATTAGGGTTGCACTAGTTGAATTTCCCAAACTTGGATAACAAAAGTTTTGTGTTAATTTTTGGTGTGTGAAAAAATTTTTTTACTTACATTTGTTATTGTTTTAAATTTTTTCCATACATAAACTCAAAAATTTTCATTTTGCTGTGATCTATTTGCCTTTTTATGTTTACGGGATGGAGGGAGAGTGAAAGCTCAAAGTTTTGATTTAAGAAAAAAGTGTACATCTAAAATGGAGACGCACAGTGCACAAATGTAGAGAGAGATACTTACAATGAGTGTCTGCAATTTTTAGGGAATTTAAGCTCTCTTTTTAGTTTTTATATCTCAGGTTTTGCAATCGTCGGGAAAAGGGGAAGGCGGGGTGTTTTTAACTGAGTGTTGACTCCCAATCCGTAAGTCATTTCTTACAAAAATATAGCCCGTTACGGATGATAAATAACTTTACAATCATCTATGATTGTTAGGCAAGCTTTTTGTGAACGGGCAAAATAATGGCTAGTTCGATTCTGGTAAATATCCCACCGCACGTTCATTGAGAATTTAATGAGCTTTTGTTATTCTCTTTAAAAGCTTTGGATCCATAGGTCATTTGCATCTTTAACATGTTTCAAGCATGCATATCCATTTTTAAAACACGTGTAGAAGAAATCTCTTTCTTGTAAAATTCCATGCAATTAGGGTTGAACTAGTGGAATTTCTCAAACTTGGAAAACAAAACTTTTGTGTTCATTTGTGGTGTGTGAGTAAATTTTCTATACTTACATTTGTTATTGTTTTAATTTTTTTCACACATAAACTCTAAAATTTTCATTTTGTTGTGATCTATTTGCCTTTTTTGGTTTACAGGATGAAGGGAGAGCGAAAACTCAAAGTTTTGATTTAAGAAAAAAGTGTACATCTAAAATGGAGATGCACAATGCACAATTGTAGGGAGAGATAACTCCAAAGAGTGTTTGTAATTTTTAGGGATTGTAAGATCTTTTTAGTTTTTGTATCTCAGGTTTTGCAATCGTCGGGAAAACATGGAGGCGTGCTATTTTGAACTGACTGTTGACTCCCGATCCGTATGTCTTTTCTTACAAAAATATAGCCCGTTACTCATGATAAATCACATTACAATCATCTATGATTCTTAGGTCAGCTTTTTGAAAACGGGCAAAATAATGGCTTCTTTCACTCGGGTGAATATCCCACCGCACGTTCACTTCAGAATTTAATGAGTGTTTGTTATTCTAATTAAAAGCTTTGGATCCATAGGTCATTTGCATCTTTAACGTGTTTCAAGCATGCATATCCATTTTTAAAACACGTCTAGAAGAATTCTCTTTCTTGTAAAATTTCAAGCTATTAGGGTTGAACTAGTGGAATTTCCCAAACTTGGATAACAAAAATTTTGTGTTCAATTGTGGTGTGTGAATAAATTTTCATTACTTACATTTGTTAATGTTTTAATTTTTTTTCATACATAAACTCTAAAATTTACATTTTTTTGTGATCTATTTACCTTTTTTTGTTTACGGCATGAAGGGAGAACGAAAACTCAATGTTTTGATTTAATAAAAAAGTGTACATCTAAACTGGAGATGCACAATGCACAAATGTGGAGAGATATAATTCCAAAGAGTGTCTGTGATTTTTCAGGATTGTGAGCTCTTTTCAGTTTTTACTTCTCAGGGTTTACAATCGTCAGGAAAAGGGAGAGGCGGGGGATTTTTAATTGAGTGTTGACTCCCAATCCGCAAGTCATTTCTTACAATAATATAGCCCGTTACGAATGAAAAATCACTTTACAATCATCTATGATTGTTAGGTCAGCTTTTTGCAAACGGGCAAAATAATGGCTTGTTTGACTCGGGTAAATATCCCACCGCACGTTCACTAGAGAATTTAATGAGCGTATGTTATTCTCTTTAAAAGCTTTGGATCCATAGGTCATTTGCATCTTTAACATGCTTGAAGCTTGCATATCCATTTTTAAAACACGTGTGGAACAAATCTCTTTCTTGTAAAATTCCAAGCTATTAGGGTTGCACTAGTTGAATTTCCCAAACTTGGATAACAAAAGTTTTGTGTTAATTTTTGGTGTGTGAAAAAATTTTTTTACTTACATTTGTTATTGTTTTAAATTTTTTCCATACATAAACTCAAAAATTTTCATTTTGCTGTGATCTATTTGCCTTTTTATGTTTACGGGATGGAGGGAGAGTGAAAGCTCAAAGTTTTGATTTAAGAAAAAAGTGTACATCTAAAATGGAGACGCACAGTGCACAAATGTAGAGAGAGATACTTACAATGAGTGTCTGCAATTTTTAGGGAATTTAAGCTCTCTTTTTAGTTTTTATATCTCAGGTTTTGCAATCGTCGGGAAAAGGGGAAGGCGGGGTGTTTTTAACTGAGTGTTGACTCCCAATCCGTAAGTCATTTCTTACAAAAATATAGCCCGTTACGGATGATAAATAACTTTACAATCATCTATGATTGTTAGGCAAGCTTTTTGTGAACGGGCAAAATAATGGCTAGTTCGATTCTGGTAAATATCCCACCGCACGTTCATTGAGAATTTAATGAGCTTTTGTTATTCTCTTTAAAAGCTTTGGATCCATAGGTCATTTGCATCTTTAACATGTTTCAAGCATGCATATCCATTTTTAAAACACGTGTAGAAGAAATCTCTTTCTTGTAAAATTCCATGCAATTAGGGTTGAACTAGTGGAATTTCTCAAACTTGGAAAACAAAACTTTTGTGTTCATTTGTGGTGTGTGAGTAAATTTTCTATACTTACATTTGTTATTGTTTTAATTTTTTTCACACATAAACTCTAAAATTTTCATTTTGTTGTGATCTATTTGCCTTTTTTGGTTTACAGGATGAAGGGAGAGCGAAAACTCAAAGTTTTGATTTAAGAAAAAAGTGTACATCTAAAATGGAGATGCACAATGCACAATTGTAGGGAGAGATAACTCCAAAGAGTGTTTGTAATTTTTAGGGATTGTAAGATCTTTTTAGTTTTTGTATCTCAGGTTTTGCAATCGTCGGGAAAACATGGAGGCGTGCTATTTTTAACTGACTGTTGACTCCCGATCCGTATGTCTTTTCTTACAAAAATATAGCCCGTTACTCATGATAAATCACATTACAATCATCTATGATTCTTAGGTCAGCTTTTTGAAAACGGGCAAAATAATGGCTTCTTTCACTCGGGTGAATATCCCACCGCACGTTCACTTCAGAATTTAATGAGTGTTTGTTATTCTAATTAAAAGCTTTGGATCCATAGGTCATTTGCATCTTTAACGTGTTTCAAGCATGCATATCCATTTTTAAAACACGTCTAGAAGAATTCTCTTTCTTGTAAAATTTCAAGCTATTAGGGTTGAACTAGTGGAATTTCCCAAACTTGGATAACAAAAATTTTGTGTTCAATTGTGGTGTGTGAATAAATTTTCATTACTTACATTTGTTAATGTTTTAATTTTTTTTCATACATAAACTCTAAAATTTACATTTTTTTGTGATCTATTTACCTTTTTTTGTTTACGGCATGAAGGGAGAACGAAAACTCAATGTTTTGATTTAATAAAAAAGTGTACATCTAAACTGGAGATGCACAATGCACAAATGTGGAGAGATATAATTCCAAAGAGTGTCTGTGATTTTTCAGGATTGTGAGCTCTTTTCAGTTTTTACTTCTCAGGGTTTACAATCGTCAGGAAAAGGGAGAGGCGGGGGATTTTTAATTGAGTGTTGACTCCCAATCCGCAAGTCATTTCTTACAATAATATAGCCCGTTACGAATGAAAAATCACTTTACAATCATCTATGATTGTTAGGTCAGCTTTTTGCAAACGGGCAAAATAATGGCTTGTTTGACTCGGGTAAATATCCCACCGCACGTTCACTAGAGAATTTAATGAGCGTATGTTATTCTCTTTAAAAGCTTTGGATCCATAGGTCATTTGCATCTTTAACATGCTTGAAGCTTGCATATCCATTTTTAAAACACGTGTGGAACAAATCTCTTTCTTGTAAAATTCCAAGCTATTAGGGTTGCACTAGTTGAATTTCCCAAACTTGGATAACAAAAGTTTTGTGTTAATTTTTGGTGTGTGAAAAAATTTTTTTACTTACATTTGTTATTGTTTTAAATTTTTTCCATACATAAACTCAAAAATTTTCATTTTGCTGTGATCTATTTGCCTTTTTATGTTTACGGGATGGAGGGAGAGTGAAAGCTCAAAGTTTTGATTTAAGAAAAAAGTGTACATCTAAAATGGAGACGCACAGTGCACAAATGTAGAGAGAGATACTTACAATGAGTGTCTGCAATTTTTAGGGAATTTAAGCTCTCTTTTTAGTTTTTATATCTCAGGTTTTGCAATCGTCGGGAAAAGGGGAAGGCGGGGTGTTTTTAACTGAGTGTTGACTCCCAATCCGTAAGTCATTTCTTACAAAAATATAGCCCGTTACGGATGATAAATAACTTTACAATCATCTATGATTGTTAGGCAAGCTTTTTGTGAACGGGCAAAATAATGGCTAGTTCGATTCTGGTAAATATCCCACCGCACGTTCATTGAGAATTTAATGAGCTTTTGTTATTCTCTTTAAAAGCTTTGGATCCATAGGTCATTTGCATCTTTAACATGTTTCAAGCATGCATATCCATTTTTAAAACACGTGTAGAAGAAATCTCTTTCTTGTAAAATTCCATGCAATTAGGGTTGAACTAGTGGAATTTCTCAAACTTGGAAAACAAAACTTTTGTGTTCATTTGTGGTGTGTGAGTAAATTTTCTATACTTACATTTGTTATTGTTTTAATTTTTTTCACACATAAACTCTAAAATTTTCATTTTGTTGTGATCTATTTGCCTTTTTTGGTTTACAGGATGAAGGGAGAGCGAAAACTCAAAGTTTTGATTTAAGAAAAAAGTGTACATCTAAAATGGAGATGCACAATGCACAATTGTAGGGAGAGATAACTCCAAAGAGTGTTTGTAATTTTTAGGGATTGTAAGATCTTTTTAGTTTTTGTATCTCAGGTTTTGCAATCGTCGGGAAAACATGGAGGCGTGCTATTTTTAACTGACTGTTGACTCCCGATCCGTATGTCTTTTCTTACAAAAATATAGCCCGTTACTCATGATAAATCACATTACAATCATCTATGATTCTTAGGTCAGCTTTTTGAAAACGGGCAAAATAATGGCTTCTTTCACTCGGGTGAATATCCCACCGCACGTTCACTTCAGAATTTAATGAGTGTTTGTTATTCTAATTAAAAGCTTTGGATCCATAGGTCATTTGCATCTTTAACGTGTTTCAAGCATGCATATCCATTTTTAAAACACGTCTAGAAGAATTCTCTTTCTTGTAAAATTTCAAGCTATTAGGGTTGAACTAGTGGAATTTCCCAAACTTGGATAACAAAAATTTTGTGTTCAATTGTGGTGTGTGAATAAATTTTCATTACTTACATTTGTTAATGTTTTAATTTTTTTTCATACATAAACTCTAAAATTTACATTTTTTTGTGATCTATTTACCTTTTTTTGTTTACGGCATGAAGGGAGAACGAAAACTCAATGTTTTGATTTAATAAAAAAGTGTACATCTAAACTGGAGATGCACAATGCACAAATGTGGAGAGATATAATACCAAAGAGTGTCTGTGATTTTTCAGGATTGTGAGCTCTTTTCAGTTTTTACTTCTCAGGGTTTACAATCGTCAGGAAAAGGGAGAGGCGGGGGATTTTTAATTGAGTGTTGACTCCCAATCCGCAAGTCATTTCTTACAATAATATAGCCCGTTACGAATGAAAAATCACTTTACAATCATCTATGATTGTTAGGTCAGCTTTTTGCAAACGGGCAAAATAATGGCTTGTTTGACTCGGGTAAATATCCCACCGCACGTTCACTAGAGAATTTAATGAGCGTATGTTATTCTCTTTAAAAGCTTTGGATCCATAGGTCATTTGCATCTTTAACATGCTTGAAGCTTGCATATCCATTTTTAAAACACGTGTGGAACAAATCTCTTTCTTGTAAAATTCCAAGCTATTAGGGTTGCACTAGTTGAATTTCCCAAACTTGGATAACAAAAGTTTTGTGTTAATTTTTGGTGTGTGAAAAAAATTTTTTACTTACATTTGTTATTGTTTTAAATTTTTTCCATACATAAACTCAAAAATTTTCATTTTGCTGTGATCTATTTGCCTTTTTATGTTTACGGGATGGAGGGAGAGTGAAAGCTCAAAGTTTTGATTTAAGAAAAAAGTGTACATCTAAAATGGAGACGCACAGTGCACAAATGTAGAGAGAGATACTTACAATGAGTGTCTGCAATTTTTAGGGAATTTAAGCTCTCTTTTTAGTTTTTATATCTCAGGTTTTGCAATCGTCGGGAAAAGGGGAAGGCGGGGTGTTTTTAACTGAGTGTTGACTCCCAATCCGTAAGTCATTTCTTACAAAAATATAGCCCGTTACGGATGATAAATAACTTTACAATCATCTATGATTGTTAGGCAAGCTTTTTGTGAACGGGCAAAATAATGGCTAGTTCGATTCTGGTAAATATCCCACCGCACGTTCATTGAGAATTTAATGAGCTTTTGTTATTCTCTTTAAAAGCTTTGGATCCATAGGTCATTTGCATCTTTAACATGTTTCAAGCATGCATATCCATTTTTAAAACACGTGTAGAAGAAATCTCTTTCTTGTAAAATTCCATGCAATTAGGGTTGAACTAGTGGAATTTCTCAAACTTGGAAAACAAAACTTTTGTGTTCATTTGTGGTGTGTGAGTAAATTTTCTATACTTACATTTGTTATTGTTTTAATTTTTTTCACACATAAACTCTAAAATTTTCATTTTGTTGTGATCTATTTGCCTTTTTTGGTTTACAGGATGAAGGGAGAGCGAAAACTCAAAGTTTTGATTTAAGAAAAAAGTGTACATCTAAAATGGAGATGCACAATGCACAATTGTAGGGAGAGATAACTCCAAAGAGTGTTTGTAATTTTTAGGGATTGTAAGATCTTTTTAGTTTTTGTATCTCAGGTTTTGCAATCGTCGGGAAAACATGGAGGCGTGCTATTTTTAACTGACTGTTGACTCCCGATCCGTATGTCTTTTCTTACAAAAATATAGCCCGTTACTCATGATAAATCACATTACAATCATCTATGATTCTTAGGTCAGCTTTTTGAAAACGGGCAAAATAATGGCTTCTTTCACTCGGGTGAATATCCCACCGCACGTTCACTTCAGAATTTAATGAGTGTTTGTTATTCTAATTAAAAGCTTTGGATCCATAGGTCATTTGCATCTTTAACGTGTTTCAAGCATGCATATCCATTTTTAAAACACGTCTAGAAGAATTCTCTTTCTTGTAAAATTTCAAGCTATTAGGGTTGAACTAGTGGAATTTCCCAAACTTGGATAACAAAAATTTTGTGTTCAATTGTGGTGTGTGAATAAATTTTCATTACTTACATTTGTTAATGTTTTAATTTTTTTTCATACATAAACTCTAAAATTTACATTTTTTTGTGATCTATTTACCTTTTTTTGTTTACGGCATGAAGGGAGAACGAAAACTCAATGTTTTGATTTAATAAAAAAGTGTACATCTAAACTGGAGATGCACAATGCACAAATGTGGAGAGATATAATACCAAAGAGTGTCTGTGATTTTTCAGGATTGTGAGCTCTTTTCAGTTTTTACTTCTCAGGGTTTACAATCGTCAGGAAAAGGGAGAGGCGGGGGATTTTTAATTGAGTGTTGACTCCCAATCCGCAAGTCATTTCTTACAATAATATAGCCCGTTACGAATGAAAAATCACTTTACAATCATCTATGATTGTTAGGTCAGCTTTTTGCAAACGGGCAAAATAATGGCTTGTTTGACTCGGGTAAATATCCCACCGCACGTTCACTAGAGAATTTAATGAGCGTATGTTATTCTCTTTAAAAGCTTTGGATCCATAGGTCATTTGCATCTTTAACATGCTTGAAGCTTGCATATCCATTTTTAAAACACGTGTGGAACAAATCTCTTTCTTGTAAAATTCCAAGCTATTAGGGTTGCACTAGTTGAATTTCCCAAACTTGGATAACAAAAGTTTTGTGTTAATTTTTGGTGTGTGAAAAAAATTTTTTACTTACATTTGTTATTGTTTTAAATTTTTTCCATACATAAACTCAAAAATTTTCATTTTGCTGTGATCTATTTGCCTTTTTATGTTTACGGGATGGAGGGAGAGTGAAAGCTCAAAGTTTTGATTTAAGAAAAAAGTGTACATCTAAAATGGAGACGCACAGTGCACAAATGTAGAGAGAGATACTTACAATGAGTGTCTGCAATTTTTAGGGAATTTAAGCTCTCTTTTTAGTTTTTATATCTCAGGTTTTGCAATCGTCGGGAAAAGGGGAAGGCGGGGTGTTTTTAACTGAGTGTTGACTCCCAATCCGTAAGTCATTTCTTACAAAAATATAGCCCGTTACGGATGATAAATAACTTTACAATCATCTATGATTGTTAGGTAAGCTTTTTGTGAACGGGCAAAATAATGGCTAGTTCGATTCTGGTAAATATCCCACCGCACGTTCATTGAGAATTTAATGAGCTTTTGTTATTCTCTTTAAAAGCTTTGGATCCATAGGTCATTTGCATCTTTAACATGTTTCAAGCATGCATATCCATTTTTAAAACACGTGTAGAAGAAATCTCTTTCTTGTAAAATTCCATGCAATTAGGGTTGAACTAGTGGAATTTCTCAAACTTGGAAAACAAAACTTTTGTGTTCATTTGTGGTGTGTGAGTAAATTTTCTATACTTACATTTGTTATTGTTTTAATTTTTTTCACACATAAACTCTAAAATTTTCATTTTGTTGTGATCTATTTGCCTTTTTTGGTTTACAGGATGAAGGGAGAGCGAAAACTCAAAGTTTTGATTTAAGAAAAAAGTGTACATCTAAAATGGAGATGCACAATGCACAATTGTAGGGAGAGATAACTCCAAAGAGTGTTTGTAATTTTTAGGGATTGTAAGATCTTTTTAGTTTTTGTATCTCAGGTTTTGCAATCGTCGGGAAAACATGGAGGCGTGCTATTTTTAACTGACTGTTGACTCCCGATCCGTATGTCTTTTCTTACAAAAATATAGCCCGTTACTCATGATAAATCACATTACAATCATCTATGATTCTTAGGTCAGCTTTTTGAAAACGGGCAAAATAATGGCTTCTTTCACTCGGGTGAATATCCCACCGCACGTTCACTTCAGAATTTAATGAGTGTTTGTTATTCTAATTAAAAGCTTTGGATCCATAGGTCATTTGCATCTTTAACGTGTTTCAAGCATGCATATCCATTTTTAAAACACGTCTAGAAGAATTCTCTTTCTTGTAAAATTTCAAGCTATTAGGGTTGAACTAGTGGAATTTCCCAAACTTGGATAACAAAAATTTTGTGTTCAATTGTGGTGTGTGAATAAATTTTCATTACTTACATTTGTTAATGTTTTAATTTTTTTTCATACATAAACTCTAAAATTTACATTTTTTTGTGATCTATTTACCTTTTTTTGTTTACGGCATGAAGGGAGAACGAAAACTCAATGTTTTGATTTAATAAAAAAGTGTACATCTAAACTGGAGATGCACAATGCACAAATGTGGAGAGATATAATTCCAAAGAGTGTCTGTGATTTTTCAGGATTGTGAGCTCTTTTCAGTTTTTACTTCTCAGGGTTTACAATCGTCAGGAAAAGGGAGAGGCGGGGGATTTTTAATTGAGTGTTGACTCCCAATCCGCAAGTCATTTCTTACAATAATATAGCCCGTTACGAATGAAAAATCACTTTACAATCATCTATGATTGTTAGGTCAGCTTTTTGCAAACGGGCAAAATAATGGCTTGTTTGACTCGGGTAAATATCCCACCGCACGTTCACTAGAGAATTTAATGAGCGTATGTTATTCTCTTTAAAAGCTTTGGATCCATAGGTCATTTGCATCTTTAACATGCTTGAAGCTTGCATATCCATTTTTAAAACACGTGTGGAACAAATCTCTTTCTTGTAAAATTCCAAGCTATTAGGGTTGCACTAGTTGAATTTCCCAAACTTGGATAACAAAAGTTTTGTGTTAATTTTTGGTGTGTGAAAAAATTTTTTTACTTACATTTGTTATTGTTTTAAATTTTTTCCATACATAAACTCAAAAATTTTCATTTTGCTGTGATCTATTTGCCTTTTTATGTTTACGGGATGGAGGGAGAGTGAAAGCTCAAAGTTTTGATTTAAGAAAAAAGTGTACATCTAAAATGGAGACGCACAGTGCACAAATGTAGAGAGAGATACTTACAATGAGTGTCTGCAATTTTTAGGGAATTTAAGCTCTCTTTTTAGTTTTTATATCTCAGGTTTTGCAATCGTCGGGAAAAGGGGAAGGCGGGGTGTTTTTAACTGAGTGTTGACTCCCAATCCGTAAGTCATTTCTTACAAAAATATAGCCCGTTACGGATGATAAATAACTTTACAATCATCTATGATTGTTAGGCAAGCTTTTTGTGAACGGGCAAAATAATGGCTAGTTCGATTCTGGTAAATATCCCACCGCACGTTCATTGAGAATTTAATGAGCTTTTGTTATTCTCTTTAAAAGCTTTGGATCCATAGGTCATTTGCATCTTTAACATGTTTCAAGCATGCATATCCATTTTTAAAACACGTGTAGAAGAAATCTCTTTCTTGTAAAATTCCATGCAATTAGGGTTGAACTAGTGGAATTTCTCAAACTTGGAAAACAAAACTTTTGTGTTCATTTGTGGTGTGTGAGTAAATTTTCTATACTTACATTTGTTATTGTTTTAATTTTTTTCACACATAAACTCTAAAATTTTCATTTTGTTGTGATCTATTTGCCTTTTTTGGTTTACAGGATGAAGGGAGAGCGAAAACTCAAAGTTTTGATTTAAGAAAAAAGTGTACATCTAAAATGGAGATGCACAATGCACAATTGTAGGGAGAGATAACTCCAAAGAGTGTTTGTAATTTTTAGGGATTGTAAGATCTTTTTAGTTTTTGTATCTCAGGTTTTGCAATCGTCGGGAAAACATGGAGGCGTGCTATTTTTAACTGACTGTTGACTCCCGATCCGTATGTCTTTTCTTACAAAAATATAGCCCGTTACTCATGATAAATCACATTACAATCATCTATGATTCTTAGGTCAGCTTTTTGAAAACGGGCAAAATAATGGCTTCTTTCACTCGGGTGAATATCCCACCGCACGTTCACTTCAGAATTTAATGAGTGTTTGTTATTCTAATTAAAAGCTTTGGATCCATAGGTCATTTGCATCTTTAACGTGTTTCAAGCATGCATATCCATTTTTAAAACACGTCTAGAAGAATTCTCTTTCTTGTAAAATTTCAAGCTATTAGGGTTGAACTAGTGGAATTTCCCAAACTTGGATAACAAAAATTTTGTGTTCAATTGTGGTGTGTGAATAAATTTTCATTACTTACATTTGTTAATGTTTTAATTTTTTTTCATACATAAACTCTAAAATTTACATTTTTTTGTGATCTATTTACCTTTTTTTGTTTACGGCATGAAGGGAGAACGAAAACTCAATGTTTTGATTTAATAAAAAAGTGTACATCTAAACTGGAGATGCACAATGCACAAATGTGGAGAGATATAATACCAAAGAGTGTCTGTGATTTTTCAGGATTGTGAGCTCTTTTCAGTTTTTACTTCTCAGGGTTTACAATCGTCAGGAAAAGGGAGAGGCGGGGGATTTTTAATTGAGTGTTGACTCCCAATCCGCAAGTCATTTCTTACAATAATATAGCCCGTTACGAATGAAAAATCACTTTACAATCATCTATGATTGTTAGGTCAGCTTTTTGCAAACGGGCAAAATAATGGCTTGTTTGACTCGGGTAAATATCCCACCGCACGTTCACTAGAGAATTTAATGAGCGTATGTTATTCTCTTTAAAAGCTTTGGATCCATAGGTCATTTGCATCTTTAACATGCTTGAAGCTTGCATATCCATTTTTAAAACACGTGTGGAACAAATCTCTTTCTTGTAAAATTCCAAGCTATTAGGGTTGCACTAGTTGAATTTCCCAAACTTGGATAACAAAAGTTTTGTGTTAATTTTTGGTGTGTGAAAAAATTTTTTTACTTACATTTGTTATTGTTTTAAATTTTTTCCATACATAAACTCAAAAATTTTCATTTTGCTGTGATCTATTTGCCTTTTTATGTTTACGGGATGGAGGGAGAGTGAAAGCTCAAAGTTTTGATTTAAGAAAAAAGTGTACATCTAAAATGGAGACGCACAGTGCACAAATGTAGAGAGAGATACTTACAATGAGTGTCTGCAATTTTTAGGGAATTTAAGCTCTCTTTTTAGTTTTTATATCTCAGGTTTTGCAATCGTCGGGAAAAGGGGAAGGCGGGGTGTTTTTAACTGAGTGTTGACTCCCAATCCGTAAGTCATTTCTTACAAAAATATAGCCCGTTACGGATGATAAATAACTTTACAATCATCTATGATTGTTAGGCAAGCTTTTTGTGAACGGGCAAAATAATGGCTAGTTCGATTCTGGTAAATATCCCACCGCACGTTCATTGAGAATTTAATGAGCTTTTGTTATTCTCTTTAAAAGCTTTGGATCCATAGGTCATTTGCATCTTTAACATGTTTCAAGCATGCATATCCATTTTTAAAACACGTGTAGAAGAAATCTCTTTCTTGTAAAATTCCATGCAATTAGGGTTGAACTAGTGGAATTTCTCAAACTTGGAAAACAAAACTTTTGTGTTCATTTGTGGTGTGTGAGTAAATTTTCTATACTTACATTTGTTATTGTTTTAATTTTTTTCACACATAAACTCTAAAATTTTCATTTTGTTGTGATCTATTTGCCTTTTTTGGTTTACAGGATGAAGGGAGAGCGAAAACTCAAAGTTTTGATTTAAGAAAAAAGTGTACATCTAAAATGGAGATGCACAATGCACAATTGTAGGGAGAGATAACTCCAAAGAGTGTTTGTAATTTTTAGGGATTGTAAGATCTTTTTAGTTTTTGTATCTCAGGTTTTGCAATCGTCGGGAAAACATGGAGGCGTGCTATTTTTAACTGACTGTTGACTCCCGATCCGTATGTCTTTTCTTACAAAAATATAGCCCGTTACTCATGATAAATCACATTACAATCATCTATGATTCTTAGGTCAGCTTTTTGAAAACGGGCAAAATAATGGCTTCTTTCACTCGGGTGAATATCCCACCGCACGTTCACTTCAGAATTTAATGAGTGTTTGTTATTCTAATTAAAAGCTTTGGATCCATAGGTCATTTGCATCTTTAACGTGTTTCAAGCATGCATATCCATTTTTAAAACACGTCTAGAAGAATTCTCTTTCTTGTAAAATTTCAAGCTATTAGGGTTGAACTAGTGGAATTTCCCAAACTTGGATAACAAAAATTTTGTGTTCAATTGTGGTGTGTGAATAAATTTTCATTACTTACATTTGTTAATGTTTTAATTTTTTTTCATACATAAACTCTAAAATTTACATTTTTTTGTGATCTATTTACCTTTTTTTGTTTACGGCATGAAGGGAGAACGAAAACTCAATGTTTTGATTTAATAAAAAAGTGTACATCTAAACTGGAGATGCACAATGCACAAATGTGGAGAGATATAATACCAAAGAGTGTCTGTGATTTTTCAGGATTGTGAGCTCTTTTCAGTTTTTACTTCTCAGGGTTTACAATCGTCAGGAAAAGGGAGAGGCGGGGGATTTTTAATTGAGTGTTGACTCCCAATCCGCAAGTCATTTCTTACAATAATATAGCCCGTTACGAATGAAAAATCACTTTACAATCATCTATGATTGTTAGGTCAGCTTTTTGCAAACGGGCAAAATAATGGCTTGTTTGACTCGGGTAAATATCCCACCGCACGTTCACTAGAGAATTTAATGAGCGTATGTTATTCTCTTTAAAAGCTTTGGATCCATAGGTCATTTGCATCTTTAACATGCTTGAAGCTTGCATATCCATTTTTAAAACACGTGTGGAACAAATCTCTTTCTTGTAAAATTCCAAGCTATTAGGGTTGCACTAGTTGAATTTCCCAAACTTGGATAACAAAAGTTTTGTGTTAATTTTTGGTGTGTGAAAAAATTTTTTTACTTACATTTGTTATTGTTTTAAATTTTTTCCATACATAAACTCAAAAATTTTCATTTTGCTGTGATCTATTTGCCTTTTTATGTTTACGGGATGGAGGGAGAGTGAAAGCTCAAAGTTTTGATTTAAGAAAAAAGTGTACATCTAAAATGGAGACGCACAGTGCACAAATGTAGAGAGAGATACTTACAATGAGTGTCTGCAATTTTTAGGGAATTTAAGCTCTCTTTTTAGTTTTTATATCTCAGGTTTTGCAATCGTCGGGAAAAGGGGAAGGCGGGGTGTTTTTAACTGAGTGTTGACTCCCAATCCGTAAGTCATTTCTTACAAAAATATAGCCCGTTACGGATGATAAATAACTTTACAATCATCTATGATTGTTAGGCAAGCTTTTTGTGAACGGGCAAAATAATGGCTAGTTCGATTCTGGTAAATATCCCACCGCACGTTCATTGAGAATTTAATGAGCTTTTGTTATTCTCTTTAAAAGCTTTGGATCCATAGGTCATTTGCATCTTTAACATGTTTCAAGCATGCATATCCATTTTTAAAACACGTGTAGAAGAAATCTCTTTCTTGTAAAATTCCATGCAATTAGGGTTGAACTAGTGGAATTTCTCAAACTTGGAAAACAAAACTTTTGTGTTCATTTGTGGTGTGTGAGTAAATTTTCTATACTTACATTTGTTATTGTTTTAATTTTTTTCACACATAAACTCTAAAATTTTCATTTTGTTGTGATCTATTTGCCTTTTTTGGTTTACAGGATGAAGGGAGAGCGAAAACTCAAAGTTTTGATTTAAGAAAAAAGTGTACATCTAAAATGGAGATGCACAATGCACAATTGTAGGGAGAGATAACTCCAAAGAGTGTTTGTAATTTTTAGGGATTGTAAGATCTTTTTAGTTTTTGTATCTCAGGTTTTGCAATCGTCGGGAAAACATGGAGGCGTGCTATTTTTAACTGACTGTTGACTCCCGATCCGTATGTCTTTTCTTACAAAAATATAGCCCGTTACTCATGATAAATCACATTACAATCATCTATGATTCTTAGGTCAGCTTTTTGAAAACGGGCAAAATAATGGCTTCTTTCACTCGGGTGAATATCCCACCGCACGTTCACTTCAGAATTTAATGAGTGTTTGTTATTCTAATTAAAAGCTTTGGATCCATAGGTCATTTGCATCTTTAACGTGTTTCAAGCATGCATATCCATTTTTAAAACACGTCTAGAAGAATTCTCTTTCTTGTAAAATTTCAAGCTATTAGGGTTGAACTAGTGGAATTTCCCAAACTTGGATAACAAAAATTTTGTGTTCAATTGTGGTGTGTGAATAAATTTTCATTACTTACATTTGTTAATGTTTTAATTTTTTTTCATACATAAACTCTAAAATTTATATTTTTTTGTGATCTATTTACCTTTTTTTGTTTACGGCATGAAGGGAGAACGAAAACTCAATGTTTTGATTTAATAAAAAAGTGTACATCTAAACTGGAGATGCACAATGCACAAATGTGGAGAGATATAATACCAAAGAGTGTCTGTGATTTTTCAGGATTGTGAGCTCTTTTCAGTTTTTACTTCTCAGGGTTTACAATCGTCAGGAAAAGGGAGAGGCGGGGGATTTTTAATTGAGTGTTGACTCCCAATCCGCAAGTCATTTCTTACAATAATATAGCCCGTTACGAATGAAAAATCACTTTACAATCATCTATGATTGTTAGGTCAGCTTTTTGCAAACGGGCAAAATAATGGCTTGTTTGACTCGGGTAAATATCCCACCGCACGTTCACTAGAGAATTTAATGAGCGTATGTTATTCTCTTTAAAAGCTTTGGATCCATAGGTCATTTGCATCTTTAACATGCTTGAAGCTTGCATATCCATTTTTAAAACACGTGTGGAACAAATCTCTTTCTTGTAAAATTCCAAGCTATTAGGGTTGCACTAGTTGAATTTCCCAAACTTGGATAACAAAAGTTTTGTGTTAATTTTTGGTGTGTGAAAAAATTTTTTTACTTACATTTGTTATTGTTTTAAATTTTTTCCATACATAAACTCAAAAATTTTCATTTTGCTGTGATCTATTTGCCTTTTTATGTTTACGGGATGGAGGGAGAGTGAAAGCTCAAAGTTTTGATTTAAGAAAAAAGTGTACATCTAAAATGGAGACGCACAGTGCACAAATGTAGAGAGAGATACTTACAATGAGTGTCTGCAATTTTTAGGGAATTTAAGCTCTCTTTTTAGTTTTTATATCTCAGGTTTTGCAATCGTCGGGAAAAGGGGAAGGCGGGGTGTTTTTAACTGAGTGTTGACTCCCAATCCGTAAGTCATTTCTTACAAAAATATAGCCCGTTACGGATGATAAATAACTTTACAATCATCTATGATTGTTAGGTAAGCTTTTTGTGAACGGGCAAAATAATGGCTAGTTCGATTCTGGTAAATATCCCACCGCACGTTCATTGAGAATTTAATGAGCTTTTGTTATTCTCTTTAAAAGCTTTGGATCCATAGGTCATTTGCATCTTTAACATGTTTCAAGCATGCATATCCATTTTTAAAACACGTGTAGAAGAAATCTCTTTCTTGTAAAATTCCATGCAATTAGGGTTGAACTAGTGGAATTTCTCAAACTTGGAAAACAAAACTTTTGTGTTCATTTGTGGTGTGTGAGTAAATTTTCTATACTTACATTTGTTATTGTTTTAATTTTTTTCACACATAAACTCTAAAATTTTCATTTTGTTGTGATCTATTTGCCTTTTTTGGTTTACAGGATGAAGGGAGAGCGAAAACTCAAAGTTTTGATTTAAGAAAAAAGTGTACATCTAAAATGGAGATGCACAATGCACAATTGTAGGGAGAGATAACTCCAAAGAGTGTTTGTAATTTTTAGGGATTGTAAGATCTTTTTAGTTTTTGTATCTCAGGTTTTGCAATCGTCGGGAAAACATGGAGGCGTGCTATTTTGAACTGACTGTTGACTCCCGATCCGTATGTCTTTTCTTACAAAAATATAGCCCGTTACTCATGATAAATCACATTACAATCATCTATGATTCTTAGGTCAGCTTTTTGAAAACGGGCAAAATAATGGCTTCTTTCACTCGGGTGAATATCCCACCGCACGTTCACTTCAGAATTTAATGAGTGTTTGTTATTCTAATTAAAAGCTTTGGATCCATAGGTCATTTGCATCTTTAACGTGTTTCAAGCATGCATATCCATTTTTAAAACACGTCTAGAAGAATTCTCTTTCTTGTAAAATTTCAAGCTATTAGGGTTGAACTAGTGGAATTTCCCAAACTTGGATAACAAAAATTTTGTGTTCAATTGTGGTGTGTGAATAAATTTTCATTACTTACATTTGTTAATGTTTTAATTTTTTTTCATACATAAACTCTAAAATTTACATTTTTTTGTGATCTATTTACCTTTTTTTGTTTACGGCATGAAGGGAGAACGAAAACTCAATGTTTTGATTTAATAAAAAAGTGTACATCTAAACTGGAGATGCACAATGCACAAATGTGGAGAGATATAATACCAAAGAGTGTCTGTGATTTTTCAGGATTGTGAGCTCTTTTCAGTTTTTACTTCTCAGGGTTTACAATCGTCAGGAAAAGGGAGAGGCGGGGGATTTTTAATTGAGTGTTGACTCCCAATCCGCAAGTCATTTCTTACAATAATATAGCCCGTTACGAATGAAAAATCACTTTACAATCATCTATGATTGTTAGGTCAGCTTTTTGCAAACGGGCAAAATAATGGCTTGTTTGACTCGGGTAAATATCCCACCGCACGTTCACTAGAGAATTTAATGAGCGTATGTTATTCTCTTTAAAAGCTTTGGATCCATAGGTCATTTGCATCTTTAACATGCTTGAAGCTTGCATATCCATTTTTAAAACACGTGTGGAACAAATCTCTTTCTTGTAAAATTCCAAGCTATTAGGGTTGCACTAGTTGAATTTCCCAAACTTGGATAACAAAAGTTTTGTGTTAATTTTTGGTGTGTGAAAAAATTTTTTTACTTACATTTGTTATTGTTTTAAATTTTTTCCATACATAAACTCAAAAATTTTCATTTTGCTGTGATCTATTTGCCTTTTTATGTTTACGGGATGGAGGGAGAGTGAAAGCTCAAAGTTTTGATTTAAGAAAAAAGTGTACATCTAAAATGGAGACGCACAGTGCACAAATGTAGAGAGAGATACTTACAATGAGTGTCTGCAATTTTTAGGGAATTTAAGCTCTCTTTTTAGTTTTTATATCTCAGGTTTTGCAATCGTCGGGAAAAGGGGAAGGCGGGGTGTTTTTAACTGAGTGTTGACTCCCAATCCGTAAGTCATTTCTTACAAAAATATAGCCCGTTACGGATGATAAATAACTTTACAATCATCTATGATTGTTAGGCAAGCTTTTTGTGAACGGGCAAAATAATGGCTAGTTCGATTCTGGTAAATATCCCACCGCACGTTCATTGAGAATTTAATGAGCTTTTGTTATTCTCTTTAAAAGCTTTGGATCCATAGGTCATTTGCATCTTTAACATGTTTCAAGCATGCATATCCATTTTTAAAACACGTGTAGAAGAAATCTCTTTCTTGTAAAATTCCATGCAATTAGGGTTGAACTAGTGGAATTTCTCAAACTTGGAAAACAAAACTTTTGTGTTCATTTGTGGTGTGTGAGTAAATTTTCTATACTTACATTTGTTATTGTTTTAATTTTTTTCACACATAAACTCTAAAATTTTCATTTTGTTGTGATCTATTTGCCTTTTTTGGTTTACAGGATGAAGGGAGAGCGAAAACTCAAAGTTTTGATTTAAGAAAAAAGTGTACATCTAAAATGGAGATGCACAATGCACAATTGTAGGGAGAGATAACTCCAAAGAGTGTTTGTAATTTTTAGGGATTGTAAGATCTTTTTAGTTTTTGTATCTCAGGTTTTGCAATCGTCGGGAAAACATGGAGGCGTGCTATTTTTAACTGACTGTTGACTCCCGATCCGTATGTCTTTTCTTACAAAAATATAGCCCGTTACTCATGATAAATCACATTACAATCATCTATGATTCTTAGGTCAGCTTTTTGAAAACGGGCAAAATAATGGCTTCTTTCACTCGGGTGAATATCCCACCGCACGTTCACTTCAGAATTTAATGAGTGTTTGTTATTCTAATTAAAAGCTTTGGATCCATAGGTCATTTGCATCTTTAACGTGTTTCAAGCATGCATATCCATTTTTAAAACACGTCTAGAAGAATTCTCTTTCTTGTAAAATTTCAAGCTATTAGGGTTGAACTAGTGGAATTTCCCAAACTTGGATAACAAAAATTTTGTGTTCAATTGTGGTGTGTGAATAAATTTTCATTACTTACATTTGTTAATGTTTTAATTTTTTTTCATACATAAACTCTAAAATTTACATTTTTTTGTGATCTATTTACCTTTTTTTGTTTACGGCATGAAGGGAGAACGAAAACTCAATGTTTTGATTTAATAAAAAAGTGTACATCTAAACTGGAGATGCACAATGCACAAATGTGGAGAGATATAATACCAAAGAGTGTCTGTGATTTTTCAGGATTGTGAGCTCTTTTCAGTTTTTACTTCTCAGGGTTTACAATCGTCAGGAAAAGGGAGAGGCGGGGGATTTTTAATTGAGTGTTGACTCCCAATCCGCAAGTCATTTCTTACAATAATATAGCCCGTTACGAATGAAAAATCACTTTACAATCATCTATGATTGTTAGGTCAGCTTTTTGCAAACGGGCAAAATAATGGCTTGTTTGACTCGGGTAAATATCCCACCGCACGTTCACTAGAGAATTTAATGAGCGTATGTTATTCTCTTTAAAAGCTTTGGATCCATAGGTCATTTGCATCTTTAACATGCTTGAAGCTTGCATATCCATTTTTAAAACACGTGTGGAACAAATCTCTTTCTTGTAAAATTCCAAGCTATTAGGGTTGCACTAGTTGAATTTCCCAAACTTGGATAACAAAAGTTTTGTGTTAATTTTTGGTGTGTGAAAAAAATTTTTTACTTACATTTGTTATTGTTTTAAATTTTTTCCATACATAAACTCAAAAATTTTCATTTTGCTGTGATCTATTTGCCTTTTTATGTTTACGGGATGGAGGGAGAGTGAAAGCTCAAAGTTTTGATTTAAGAAAAAAGTGTACATCTAAAATGGAGACGCACAGTGCACAAATGTAGAGAGAGATACTTACAATGAGTGTCTGCAATTTTTAGGGAATTTAAGCTCTCTTTTTAGTTTTTATATCTCAGGTTTTGCAATCGTCGGGAAAAGGGGAAGGCGGGGTGTTTTTAACTGAGTGTTGACTCCCAATCCGTAAGTCATTTCTTACAAAAATATAGCCCGTTACGGATGATAAATAACTTTACAATCATCTATGATTGTTAGGCAAGCTTTTTGTGAACGGGCAAAATAATGGCTAGTTCGATTCTGGTAAATATCCCACCGCACGTTCATTGAGAATTTAATGAGCTTTTGTTATTCTCTTTAAAAGCTTTGGATCCATAGGTCATTTGCATCTTTAACATGTTTCAAGCATGCATATCCATTTTTAAAACACGTGTAGAAGAAATCTCTTTCTTGTAAAATTCCATGCAATTAGGGTTGAACTAGTGGAATTTCTCAAACTTGGAAAACAAAACTTTTGTGTTCATTTGTGGTGTGTGAGTAAATTTTCTATACTTACATTTGTTATTGTTTTAATTTTTTTCACACATAAACTCTAAAATTTTCATTTTGTTGTGATCTATTTGCCTTTTTTGGTTTACAGGATGAAGGGAGAGCGAAAACTCAAAGTTTTGATTTAAGAAAAAAGTGTACATCTAAAATGGAGATGCACAATGCACAATTGTAGGGAGAGATAACTCCAAAGAGTGTTTGTAATTTTTAGGGATTGTAAGATCTTTTTAGTTTTTGTATCTCAGGTTTTGCAATCGTCGGGAAAACATGGAGGCGTGCTATTTTTAACTGACTGTTGACTCCCGATCCGTATGTCTTTTCTTACAAAAATATAGCCCGTTACTCATGATAAATCACATTACAATCATCTATGATTCTTAGGTCAGCTTTTTGAAAACGGGCAAAATAATGGCTTCTTTCACTCGGGTGAATATCCCACCGCACGTTCACTTCAGAATTTAATGAGTGTTTGTTATTCTAATTAAAAGCTTTGGATCCATAGGTCATTTGCATCTTTAACGTGTTTCAAGCATGCATATCCATTTTTAAAACACGTCTAGAAGAATTCTCTTTCTTGTAAAATTTCAAGCTATTAGGGTTGAACTAGTGGAATTTCCCAAACTTGGATAACAAAAATTTTGTGTTCAATTGTGGTGTGTGAATAAATTTTCATTACTTACATTTGTTAATGTTTTAATTTTTTTTCATACATAAACTCTAAAATTTACATTTTTTTGTGATCTATTTACCTTTTTTTGTTTACGGCATGAAGGGAGAACGAAAACTCAATGTTTTGATTTAATAAAAAAGTGTACATCTAAACTGGAGATGCACAATGCACAAATGTGGAGAGATATAATACCAAAGAGTGTCTGTGATTTTTCAGGATTGTGAGCTCTTTTCAGTTTTTACTTCTCAGGGTTTACAATCGTCAGGAAAAGGGAGAGGCGGGGGATTTTTAATTGAGTGTTGACTCCCAATCCGCAAGTCATTTCTTACAATAATATAGCCCGTTACGAATGAAAAATCACTTTACAATCATCTATGATTGTTAGGTCAGCTTTTTGCAAACGGGCAAAATAATGGCTTGTTTGACTCGGGTAAATATCCCACCGCACGTTCACTAGAGAATTTAATGAGCGTATGTTATTCTCTTTAAAAGCTTTGGATCCATAGGTCATTTGCATCTTTAACATGCTTGAAGCTTGCATATCCATTTTTAAAACACGTGTGGAACAAATCTCTTTCTTGTAAAATTCCAAGCTATTAGGGTTGCACTAGTTGAATTTCCCAAACTTGGATAACAAAAGTTTTGTGTTAATTTTTGGTGTGTGAAAAAATTTTTTTACTTACATTTGTTATTGTTTTAAATTTTTTCCATACATAAACTCAAAAATTTTCATTTTGCTGTGATCTATTTGCCTTTTTATGTTTACGGGATGGAGGGAGAGTGAAAGCTCAAAGTTTTGATTTAAGAAAAAAGTGTACATCTAAAATGGAGACGCACAGTGCACAAATGTAGAGAGAGATACTTACAATGAGTGTCTGCAATTTTTAGGGAATTTAAGCTCTCTTTTTAGTTTTTATATCTCAGGTTTTGCAATCGTCGGGAAAAGGGGAAGGCGGGGTGTTTTTAACTGAGTGTTGACTCCCAATCCGTAAGTCATTTCTTACAAAAATATAGCCCGTTACGGATGATAAATAACTTTACAATCATCTATGATTGTTAGGCAAGCTTTTTGTGAACGGGCAAAATAATGGCTAGTTCGATTCTGGTAAATATCCCACCGCACGTTCATTGAGAATTTAATGAACTTTTGTTATTCTCTTTAAAAGCTTTGGATCCATAGGTCATTTGCATCTTTAACATGTTTCAAGCATGCATATCCATTTTTAAAACACGTGTAGAAGAAATCTCTTTCTTGTAAAATTCCATGCAATTAGGGTTGAACTAGTGGAATTTCTCAAACTTGGAAAACAAAACTTTTGTGTTCATTTGTGGTGTGTGAGTAAATTTTCTATACTTACATTTGTTATTGTTTTAATTTTTTTCACACATAAACTCTAAAATTTTCATTTTGTTGTGATCTATTTGCCTTTTTTGGTTTACAGGATGAAGGGAGAGCGAAAACTCAAAGTTTTGATTTAAGAAAAAAGTGTACATCTAAAATGGAGATGCACAATGCACAATTGTAGGGAGAGATAACTCCAAAGAGTGTTTGTAATTTTTAGGGATTGTAAGATCTTTTTAGTTTTTGTATCTCAGGTTTTGCAATCGTCGGGAAAACATGGAGGCGTGCTATTTTTAACTGACTGTTGACTCCCGATCCGTATGTCTTTTCTTACAAAAATATAGCCCGTTACTCATGATAAATCACATTACAATCATCTATGATTCTTAGGTCAGCTTTTTGAAAACGGGCAAAATAATGGCTTCTTTCACTCGGGTGAATATCCCACCGCACGTTCACTTCAGAATTTAATGAGTGTTTGTTATTCTAATTAAAAGCTTTGGATCCATAGGTCATTTG
Source organism: Aristolochia californica (assembly GCF_029961685.1). Classification (NCBI taxonomy): domain Eukaryota; kingdom Viridiplantae; phylum Streptophyta; class Magnoliopsida; order Piperales; family Aristolochiaceae; genus Aristolochia; species Aristolochia californica. The sequence continues at coordinate 224,900 of NW_027181926.1, read as the reverse complement.
CATCTTTAACGTGTTTCAAGCATGCATATCCATTTTTAAAACACGTCTAGAAGAATTCTCTTTCTTGTAAAATTTCAAGCTATTAGGGTTGAACTAGTGGAATTTCCCAAACTTGGATAACAAAAATTTTGTGTTCAATTGTGGTGTGTGAATAAATTTTCATTACTTACATTTGTTAATGTTTTAATTTTTTTTCATACATAAACTCTAAAATTTACATTTTTTTGTGATCTATTTACCTTTTTTTGTTTACGGCATGAAGGGAGAACGAAAACTCAATGTTTTGATTTAATAAAAAAGTGTACATCTAAACTGGAGATGCACAATGCACAAATGTGGAGAGATATAATACCAAAGAGTGTCTGTGATTTTTCAGGATTGTGAGCTCTTTTCAGTTTTTACTTCTCAGGGTTTACAATCGTCAGGAAAAGGGAGAGGCGGGGGATTTTTAATTGAGTGTTGACTCCCAATCCGCAAGTCATTTCTTACAATAATATAGCCCGTTACGAATGAAAAATCACTTTACAATCATCTATGATTGTTAGGTCAGCTTTTTGCAAACGGGCAAAATAATGGCTTGTTTGACTCGGGTAAATATCCCACCGCACGTTCACTAGAGAATTTAATGAGCGTATGTTATTCTCTTTAAAAGCTTTGGATCCATAGGTCATTTGCATCTTTAACATGCTTGAAGCTTGCATATCCATTTTTAAAACACGTGTGGAACAAATCTCTTTCTTGTAAAATTCCAAGCTATTAGGGTTGCACTAGTTGAATTTCCCAAACTTGGATAACAAAAGTTTTGTGTTAATTTTTGGTGTGTGAAAAAATTTTTTTACTTACATTTGTTATTGTTTTAAATTTTTTCCATACATAAACTCAAAAATTTTCATTTTGCTGTGATCTATTTGCCTTTTTATGTTTACGGGATGGAGGGAGAGTGAAAGCTCAAAGTTTTGATTTAAGAAAAAAGTGTACATCTAAAATGGAGACGCACAGTGCACAAATGTAGAGAGAGATACTTACAATGAGTGTCTGCAATTTTTAGGGAATTTAAGCTCTCTTTTTAGTTTTTATATCTCAGGTTTTGCAATCGTCGGGAAAAGGGGAAGGCGGGGTGTTTTTAACTGAGTGTTGACTCCCAATCCGTAAGTCATTTCTTACAAAAATATAGCCCGTTACGGATGATAAATAACTTTACAATCATCTATGATTGTTAGGTAAGCTTTTTGTGAACGGGCAAAATAATGGCTAGTTCGATTCTGGTAAATATCCCACCGCACGTTCATTGAGAATTTAATGAGCTTTTGTTATTCTCTTTAAAAGCTTTGGATCCATAGGTCATTTGCATCTTTAACATGTTTCAAGCATGCATATCCATTTTTAAAACACGTGTAGAAGAAATCTCTTTCTTGTAAAATTCCATGCAATTAGGGTTGAACTAGTGGAATTTCTCAAACTTGGAAAACAAAACTTTTGTGTTCATTTGTGGTGTGTGAGTAAATTTTCTATACTTACATTTGTTATTGTTTTAATTTTTTTCACACATAAACTCTAAAATTTTCATTTTGTTGTGATCTATTTGCCTTTTTTGGTTTACAGGATGAAGGGAGAGCGAAAACTCAAAGTTTTGATTTAAGAAAAAAGTGTACATCTAAAATGGAGATGCACAATGCACAATTGTAGGGAGAGATAACTCCAAAGAGTGTTTGTAATTTTTAGGGATTGTAAGATCTTTTTAGTTTTTGTATCTCAGGTTTTGCAATCGTCGGGAAAACATGGAGGCGTGCTATTTTGAACTGACTGTTGACTCCCGATCCGTATGTCTTTTCTTACAAAAATATAGCCCGTTACTCATGATAAATCACATTACAATCATCTATGATTCTTAGGTCAGCTTTTTGAAAACGGGCAAAATAATGGCTTCTTTCACTCGGGTGAATATCCCACCGCACGTTCACTTCAGAATTTAATGAGTGTTTGTTATTCTAATTAAAAGCTTTGGATCCATAGGTCATTTGCATCTTTAACGTGTTTCAAGCATGCATATCCATTTTTAAAACACGTCTAGAAGAATTCTCTTTCTTGTAAAATTTCAAGCTATTAGGGTTGAACTAGTGGAATTTCCCAAACTTGGATAACAAAAATTTTGTGTTCAATTGTGGTGTGTGAATAAATTTTCATTACTTACATTTGTTAATGTTTTAATTTTTTTTCATACATAAACTCTAAAATTTACATTTTTTTGTGATCTATTTACCTTTTTTTGTTTACGGCATGAAGGGAGAACGAAAACTCAATGTTTTGATTTAATAAAAAAGTGTACATCTAAACTGGAGATGCACAATGCACAAATGTGGAGAGATATAATACCAAAGAGTGTCTGTGATTTTTCAGGATTGTGAGCTCTTTTCAGTTTTTACTTCTCAGGGTTTACAATCGTCAGGAAAAGGGAGAGGCGGGGGATTTTTAATTGAGTGTTGACTCCCAATCCGCAAGTCATTTCTTACAATAATATAGCCCGTTACGAATGAAAAATCACTTTACAATCATCTATGATTGTTAGGTCAGCTTTTTGCAAACGGGCAAAATAATGGCTTGTTTGACTCGGGTAAATATCCCACCGCACGTTCACTAGAGAATTTAATGAGCGTATGTTATTCTCTTTAAAAGCTTTGGATCCATAGGTCATTTGCATCTTTAACATGCTTGAAGCTTGCATATCCATTTTTAAAACACGTGTGGAACAAATCTCTTTCTTGTAAAATTCCAAGCTATTAGGGTTGCACTAGTTGAATTTCCCAAACTTGGATAACAAAAGTTTTGTGTTAATTTTTGGTGTGTGAAAAAATTTTTTTACTTACATTTGTTATTGTTTTAAATTTTTTCCATACATAAACTCAAAAATTTTCATTTTGCTGTGATCTATTTGCCTTTTTATGTTTACGGGATGGAGGGAGAGTGAAAGCTCAAAGTTTTGATTTAAGAAAAAAGTGTACATCTAAAATGGAGACGCACAGTGCACAAATGTAGAGAGAGATACTTACAATGAGTGTCTGCAATTTTTAGGGAATTTAAGCTCTCTTTTTAGTTTTTATATCTCAGGTTTTGCAATCGTCGGGAAAAGGGGAAGGCGGGTTGTTTTTAACTGAGTGTTGACTCCCAATCCGTAAGTCATTTCTTACAAAAATATAGCCCGTTACGGATGATAAATAACTTTACAATCATCTATGATTGTTAGGTAAGCTTTTTGTGAACGGGCAAAATAATGGCTAGTTCGATTCTGGTAAATATCCCACCGCACGTTCATTGAGAATTTAATGAGCTTTTGTTATTCTCTTTAAAAGCTTTGGATCCATAGGTCATTTGCATCTTTAACATGTTTCAAGCATGCATATCCATTTTTAAAACACGTGTAGAAGAAATCTCTTTCTTGTAAAATTCCATGCAATTAGGGTTGAACTAGTGGAATTTCTCAAACTTGGAAAACAAAACTTTTGTGTTCATTTGTGGTGTGTGAGTAAATTTTCTATACTTACATTTGTTATTGTTTTAATTTTTTTCACACATAAACTCTAAAATTTTCATTTTGTTGTGATCTATTTGCCTTTTTTGGTTTACAGGATGAAGGGAGAGCGAAAACTCAAAGTTTTGATTTAAGAAAAAAGTGTACATCTAAAATGGAGATGCACAATGCACAATTGTAGGGAGAGATAACTCCAAAGAGTGTTTGTAATTTTTAGGGATTGTAAGATCTTTTTAGTTTTTGTATCTCAGGTTTTGCAATCGTCGGGAAAACATGGAGGCGTGCTATTTTTAACTGACTGTTGACTCCCGATCCGTATGTCTTTTCTTACAAAAATATAGCCCGTTACTCATGATAAATCACATTACAATCATCTATGATTCTTAGGTCAGCTTTTTGAAAACGGGCAAAATAATGGCTTCTTTCACTCGGGTGAATATCCCACCGCACGTTCACTTCAGAATTTAATGAGTGTTTGTTATTCTAATTAAAAGCTTTGGATCCATAGGTCATTTGCATCTTTAACGTGTTTCAAGCATGCATATCCATTTTTAAAACACGTCTAGAAGAATTCTCTTTCTTGTAAAATTTCAAGCTATTAGGGTTGAACTAGTGGAATTTCCCAAACTTGGATAACAAAAATTTTGTGTTCAATTGTGGTGTGTGAATAAATTTTCATTACTTACATTTGTTAATGTTTTAATTTTTTTTCATACATAAACTCTAAAATTTACATTTTTTTGTGATCTATTTACCTTTTTTTGTTTACGGCATGAAGGGAGAACGAAAACTCAATGTTTTGATTTAATAAAAAAGTGTACATCTAAACTGGAGATGCACAATGCACAAATGTGGAGAGATATAATACCAAAGAGTGTCTGTGATTTTTCAGGATTGTGAGCTCTTTTCAGTTTTTACTTCTCAGGGTTTACAATCGTCAGGAAAAGGGAGAGGCGGGGGATTTTTAATTGAGTGTTGACTCCCAATCCGCAAGTCATTTCTTACAATAATATAGCCCGTTACGAATGAAAAATCACTTTACAATCATCTATGATTGTTAGGTCAGCTTTTTGCAAACGGGCAAAATAATGGCTTGTTTGACTCGGGTAAATATCCCACCGCACGTTCACTAGAGAATTTAATGAGCGTATGTTATTCTCTTTAAAAGCTTTGGATCCATAGGTCATTTGCATCTTTAACATGCTTGAAGCTTGCATATCCATTTTTAAAACACGTGTGGAACAAATCTCTTTCTTGTAAAATTCCAAGCTATTAGGGTTGCACTAGTTGAATTTCCCAAACTTGGATAACAAAAGTTTTGTGTTAATTTTTGGTGTGTGAAAAAATTTTTTTACTTACATTTGTTATTGTTTTAAATTTTTTCCATACATAAACTCAAAAATTTTCATTTTGCTGTGATCTATTTGCCTTTTTATGTTTACGGGATGGAGGGAGAGTGAAAGCTCAAAGTTTTGATTTAAGAAAAAAGTGTACATCTAAAATGGAGACACACAGTGCACAAATGTAGAGAGAGATACTTACAATGAGTGTCTGCAATTTTTAGGGAATTTAAGCTCTCTTTTTAGTTTTTATATCTCAGGTTTTGCAATCGTCGGGAAAAGGGGAAGGCGGGGTGTTTTTAACTGAGTGTTGACTCCCAATCCGTAAGTCATTTCTTACAAAAATATAGCCCGTTACGGATGATAAATAACTTTACAATCATCTATGATTGTTAGGTAAGCTTTTTGTGAACGGGCAAAATAATGGCTAGTTCGATTCTGGTAAATATCCCACCGCACGTTCATTGAGAATTTAATGAGCTTTTGTTATTCTCTTTAAAAGCTTTGGATCCATAGGTCATTTGCATCTTTAACATGTTTCAAGCATGCATATCCATTTTTAAAACACGTGTAGAAGAAATCTCTTTCTTGTAAAATTCCATGCAATTAGGGTTGAACTAGTGGAATTTCTCAAACTTGGAAAACAAAACTTTTGTGTTCATTTGTGGTGTGTGAGTAAATTTTCTATACTTACATTTGTTATTGTTTTAATTTTTTTCACACATAAACTCTAAAATTTTCATTTTGTTGTGATCTATTTGCCTTTTTTGGTTTACAGGATGAAGGGAGAGCGAAAACTCAAAGTTTTGATTTAAGAAAAAAGTGTACATCTAAAATGGAGATGCACAATGCACAATTGTAGGGAGAGATAACTCCAAAGAGTGTTTGTAATTTTTAGGGATTGTAAGATCTTTTTAGTTTTTGTATCTCAGGTTTTGCAATCGTCGGGAAAACATGGAGGCGTGCTATTTTTAACTGACTGTTGACTCCCGATCCGTATGTCTTTTCTTACAAAAATATAGCCCGTTACTCATGATAAATCACATTACAATCATCTATGATTCTTAGGTCAGCTTTTTGAAAACGGGCAAAATAATGGCTTCTTTCACTCGGGTGAATATCCCACCGCACGTTCACTTCAGAATTTAATGAGTGTTTGTTATTCTAATTAAAAGCTTTGGATCCATAGGTCATTTGCATCTTTAACGTGTTTCAAGCATGCATATCCATTTTTAAAACACGTCTAGAAGAATTCTCTTTCTTGTAAAATTTCAAGCTATTAGGGTTGAACTAGTGGAATTTCCCAAACTTGGATAACAAAAATTTTGTGTTCAATTGTGGTGTGTGAATAAATTTTCATTACTTACATTTGTTAATGTTTTAATTTTTTTTCATACATAAACTCTAAAATTTACATTTTTTTGTGATCTATTTACCTTTTTTTGTTTACGGCATGAAGGGAGAACGAAAACTCAATGTTTTGATTTAATAAAAAAGTGTACATCTAAACTGGAGATGCACAATGCACAAATGTGGAGAGATATAATACCAAAGAGTGTCTGTGATTTTTCAGGATTGTGAGCTCTTTTCAGTTTTTACTTCTCAGGGTTTACAATCGTCAGGAAAAGGGAGAGGCGGGGGATTTTTAATTGAGTGTTGACTCCCAATCCGCAAGTCATTTCTTACAATAATATAGCCCGTTACGAATGAAAAATCACTTTACAATCATCTATGATTGTTAGGTCAGCTTTTTGCAAACGGGCAAAATAATGGCTTGTTTGACTCGGGTAAATATCCCACCGCACGTTCACTAGAGAATTTAATGAGCGTATGTTATTCTCTTTAAAAGCTTTGGATCCATAGGTCATTTGCATCTTTAACATGCTTGAAGCTTGCATATCCATTTTTAAAACACGTGTGGAACAAATCTCTTTCTTGTAAAATTCCAAGCTATTAGGGTTGCACTAGTTGAATTTCCCAAACTTGGATAACAAAAGTTTTGTGTTAATTTTTGGTGTGTGAAAAAATTTTTTTACTTACATTTGTTATTGTTTTAAATTTTTTCCATACATAAACTCAAAAATTTTCATTTTGCTGTGATCTATTTGCCTTTTTATGTTTACGGGATGGAGGGAGAGTGAAAGCTCAAAGTTTTGATTTAAGAAAAAAGTGTACATCTAAAATGGAGACGCACAGTGCACAAATGTAGAGAGAGATACTTACAATGAGTGTCTGCAATTTTTAGGGAATTTAAGCTCTCTTTTTAGTTTTTATATCTCAGGTTTTGCAATCGTCGGGAAAAGGGGAAGGCGGGGTGTTTTTAACTGAGTGTTGACTCCCAATCCGTAAGTCATTTCTTACAAAAATATAGCCCGTTACGGATGATAAATAACTTTACAATCATCTATGATTGTTAGGTAAGCTTTTTGTGAACGGGCAAAATAATGGCTAGTTCGATTCTGGTAAATATCCCACCGCACGTTCATTGAGAATTTAATGAGCTTTTGTTATTCTCTTTAAAAGCTTTGGATCCATAGGTCATTTGCATCTTTAACATGTTTCAAGCATGCATATCCATTTTTAAAACACGTGTAGAAGAAATCTCTTTCTTGTAAAATTCCATGCAATTAGGGTTGAACTAGTGGAATTTCTCAAACTTGGAAAACAAAACTTTTGTGTTCATTTGTGGTGTGTGAGTAAATTTTCTATACTTACATTTGTTATTGTTTTAATTTTTTTCACACATAAACTCTAAAATTTTCATTTTGTTGTGATCTATTTGCCTTTTTTGGTTTACAGGATGAAGGGAGAGCGAAAACTCAAAGTTTTGATTTAAGAAAAAAGTGTACATCTAAAATGGAGATGCACAATGCACAATTGTAGGGAGAGATAACTCCAAAGAGTGTTTGTAATTTTTAGGGATTGTAAGATCTTTTTAGTTTTTGTATCTCAGGTTTTGCAATCGTCGGGAAAACATGGAGGCGTGCTATTTTTAACTGACTGTTGACTCCCGATCCGTATGTCTTTTCTTACAAAAATATAGCCCGTTACTCATGATAAATCACATTACAATCATCTATGATTCTTAGGTCAGCTTTTTGAAAACGGGCAAAATAATGGCTTCTTTCACTCGGGTGAATATCCCACCGCACGTTCACTTCAGAATTTAATGAGTGTTTGTTATTCTAATTAAAAGCTTTGGATCCATAGGTCATTTGCATCTTTAACGTGTTTCAAGCATGCATATCCATTTTTAAAACACGTCTAGAAGAATTCTCTTTCTTGTAAAATTTCAAGCTATTAGGGTTGAACTAGTGGAATTTCCCAAACTTGGATAACAAAAATTTTGTGTTCAATTGTGGTGTGTGAATAAATTTTCATTACTTACATTTGTTAATGTTTTAATTTTTTTTCATACATAAACTCTAAAATTTACATTTTTTTGTGATCTATTTACCTTTTTTTGTTTACGGCATGAAGGGAGAACGAAAACTCAATGTTTTGATTTAATAAAAAAGTGTACATCTAAACTGGAGATGCACAATGCACAAATGTGGAGAGATATAATACCAAAGAGTGTCTGTGATTTTTCAGGATTGTGAGCTCTTTTCAGTTTTTACTTCTCAGGGTTTACAATCGTCAGGAAAAGGGAGAGGCGGGGGATTTTTAATTGAGTGTTGACTCCCAATCCGCAAGTCATTTCTTACAATAATATAGCCCGTTACGAATGAAAAATCACTTTACAATCATCTATGATTGTTAGGTCAGCTTTTTGCAAACGGGCAAAATAATGGCTTGTTTGACTCGGGTAAATATCCCACCGCACGTTCACTAGAGAATTTAATGAGCGTATGTTATTCTCTTTAAAAGCTTTGGATCCATAGGTCATTTGCATCTTTAACATGCTTGAAGCTTGCATATCCATTTTTAAAACACGTGTGGAACAAATCTCTTTCTTGTAAAATTCCAAGCTATTAGGGTTGCACTAGTTGAATTTCCCAAACTTGGATAACAAAAGTTTTGTGTTAATTTTTGGTGTGTGAAAAAATTTTTTTACTTACATTTGTTATTGTTTTAAATTTTTTCCATACATAAACTCAAAAATTTTCATTTTGCTGTGATCTATTTGCCTTTTTATGTTTACGGGATGGAGGGAGAGTGAAAGCTCAAAGTTTTGATTTAAGAAAAAAGTGTACATCTAAAATGGAGACGCACAGTGCACAAATGTAGAGAGAGATACTTACAATGAGTGTCTGCAATTTTTAGGGAATTTAAGCTCTCTTTTTAGTTTTTATATCTCAGGTTTTGCAATCGTCGGGAAAAGGGGAAGGCGGGGTGTTTTTAACTGAGTGTTGACTCCCAATCCGTAAGTCATTTCTTACAAAAATATAGCCCGTTACGGATGATAAATAACTTTACAATCATCTATGATTGTTAGGTAAGCTTTTTGTGAACGGGCAAAATAATGGCTAGTTCGATTCTGGTAAATATCCCACCGCACGTTCATTGAGAATTTAATGAGCTTTTGTTATTCTCTTTAAAAGCTTTGGATCCATAGGTCATTTGCATCTTTAACATGTTTCAAGCATGCATATCCATTTTTAAAACACGTGTAGAAGAAATCTCTTTCTTGTAAAATTCCATGCAATTAGGGTTGAACTAGTGGAATTTCTCAAACTTGGAAAACAAAACTTTTGTGTTCATTTGTGGTGTGTGAGTAAATTTTCTATACTTACATTTGTTATTGTTTTAATTTTTTTCACACATAAACTCTAAAATTTTCATTTTGTTGTGATCTATTTGCCTTTTTTGGTTTACAGGATGAAGGGAGAGCGAAAACTCAAAGTTTTGATTTAAGAAAAAAGTGTACATCTAAAATGGAGATGCACAATGCACAATTGTAGGGAGAGATAACTCCAAAGAGTGTTTGTAATTTTTAGGGATTGTAAGATCTTTTTAGTTTTTGTATCTCAGGTTTTGCAATCGTCGGGAAAACATGGAGGCGTGCTATTTTTAACTGACTGTTGACTCCCGATCCGTATGTCTTTTCTTACAAAAATATAGCCCGTTACTCATGATAAATCACATTACAATCATCTATGATTCTTAGGTCAGCTTTTTGAAAACGGGCAAAATAATGGCTTCTTTCACTCGGGTGAATATCCCACCGCACGTTCACTTCAGAATTTAATGAGTGTTTGTTATTCTAATTAAAAGCTTTGGATCCATAGGTCATTTGCATCTTTAACGTGTTTCAAGCATGCATATCCATTTTTAAAACACGTCTAGAAGAATTCTCTTTCTTGTAAAATTTCAAGCTATTAGGGTTGAACTAGTGGAATTTCCCAAACTTGGATAACAAAAATTTTGTGTTCAATTGTGGTGTGTGAATAAATTTTCATTACTTACATTTGTTAATGTTTTAATTTTTTTTCATACATAAACTCTAAAATTTACATTTTTTTGTGATCTATTTACCTTTTTTTGTTTACGGCATGAAGGGAGAACGAAAACTCAATGTTTTGATTTAATAAAAAAGTGTACATCTAAACTGGACATGCACAATGCACAAATGTGGAGAGATATAATACCAAAGAGTGTCTGTGATTTTTCAGGATTGTGAGCTCTTTTCAGTTTTTACTTCTCAGGGTTTACAATCGTCAGGAAAAGGGAGAGGCGGGGGATTTTTAATTGAGTGTTGACTCCCAATCCGCAAGTCATTTCTTACAATAATATAGCCCGTTACGAATGAAAAATCACTTTACAATCATCTATGATTGTTAGGTCAGCTTTTTGCAAACGGGCAAAATAATGGCTTGTTTGACTCGGGTAAATATCCCACCGCACGTTCACTAGAGAATTTAATGAGCGTATGTTATTCTCTTTAAAAGCTTTGGATCCATAGGTCATTTGCATCTTTAACATGCTTGAAGCTTGCATATCCATTTTTAAAACACGTGTGGAACAAATCTCTTTCTTGTAAAATTCCAAGCTATTAGGGTTGCACTAGTTGAATTTCCCAAACTTGGATAACAAAAGTTTTGTGTTAATTTTTGGTGTGTGAAAAAAATTTTTTACTTACATTTGTTATTGTTTTAAATTTTTTCCATACATAAACTCAAAAATTTTCATTTTGCTGTGATCTATTTGCCTTTTTATGTTTACGGGATGGAGGGAGAGTGAAAGCTCAAAGTTTTGATTTAAGAAAAAAGTGTACATCTAAAATGGAGACGCACAGTGCACAAATGTAGAGAGAGATACTTACAATGAGTGTCTGCAATTTTTAGGGAATTTAAGCTCTCTTTTTAGTTTTTATATCTCAGGTTTTGCAATCGTCGGGAAAAGGGGAAGGCGGGGTGTTTTTAACTGAGTGTTGACTCCCAATCCGTAAGTCATTTCTTACAAAAATATAGCCCGTTACGGATGATAAATAACTTTACAATCATCTATGATTGTTAGGTAAGCTTTTTGTGAACGGGCAAAATAATGGCTAGTTCGATTCTGGTAAATATCCCACCGCACGTTCATTGAGAATTTAATGAGCTTTTGTTATTCTCTTTAAAAGCTTTGGATCCATAGGTCATTTGCATCTTTAACATGTTTCAAGCATGCATATCCATTTTTAAAACACGTGTAGAAGAAATCTCTTTCTTGTAAAATTCCATGCAATTAGGGTTGAACTAGTGGAATTTCTCAAACTTGGAAAACAAAACTTTTGTGTTCATTTGTGGTGTGTGAGTAAATTTTCTATACTTACATTTGTTATTGTTTTAATTTTTTTCACACATAAACTCTAAAATTTTCATTTTGTTGTGATCTATTTGCCTTTTTTGGTTTACAGGATGAAGGGAGAGCGAAAACTCAAAGTTTTGATTTAAGAAAAAAGTGTACATCTAAAATGGAGATGCACAATGCACAATTGTAGGGAGAGATAACTCCAAAGAGTGTTTGTAATTTTTAGGGATTGTAAGATCTTTTTAGTTTTTGTATCTCAGGTTTTGCAATCGTCGGGAAAACATGGAGGCGTGCTATTTTTAACTGACTGTTGACTCCCGATCCGTATGTCTTTTCTTACAAAAATATAGCCCGTTACTCATGATAAATCACATTACAATCATCTATGATTCTTAGGTCAGCTTTTTGAAAACGGGCAAAATAATGGCTTCTTTCACTCGGGTGAATATCCCACCGCACGTTCACTTCAGAATTTAATGAGTGTTTGTTATTCTAATTAAAAGCTTTGGATCCATAGGTCATTTGCATCTTTAACGTGTTTCAAGCATGCATATCCATTTTTAAAACACGTCTAGAAGAATTCTCTTTCTTGTAAAATTTCAAGCTATTAGGGTTGAACTAGTGGAATTTCCCAAACTTGGATAACAAAAATTTTGTGTTCAATTGTGGTGTGTGAATAAATTTTCATTACTTACATTTGTTAATGTTTTAATTTTTTTTCATACATAAACTCTAAAATTTACATTTTTTTGTGATCTATTTACCTTTTTTTGTTTACGGCATGAAGGGAGAACGAAAACTCAATGTTTTGATTTAATAAAAAAGTGTACATCTAAACTGGAGATGCACAATGCACAAATGTGGAGAGATATAATACCAAAGAGTGTCTGTGATTTTTCAGGATTGTGAGCTCTTTTCAGTTTTTACTTCTCAGGGTTTACAATCGTCAGGAAAAGGGAGAGGCGGGGGATTTTTAATTGAGTGTTGACTCCCAATCCGCAAGTCATTTCTTACAATAATATAGCCCGTTACGAATGAAAAATCACTTTACAATCATCTATGATTGTTAGGTCAGCTTTTTGCAAACGGGCAAAATAATGGCTTGTTTGTCTCGGGTAAATATCCCACCGCACGTTCACTAGAGAATTTAATGAGCGTATGTTATTCTCTTTAAAAGCTTTGGATCCATAGGTCATTTGCATCTTTAACATGCTTGAAGCTTGCATATCCATTTTTAAAACACGTGTGGAACAAATCTCTTTCTTGTAAAATTCCAAGCTATTAGGGTTGCACTAGTTGAATTTCCCAAACTTGGATAACAAAAGTTTTGTGTTAATTTTTGGTGTGTGAAAAAAATTTTTTACTTACATTTGTTATTGTTTTAAATTTTTTCCATACATAAACTCAAAAATTTTCATTTTGCTGTGATCTATTTGCCTTTTTATGTTTACGGGATGGAGGGAGAGTGAAAGCTCAAAGTTTTGATTTAAGAAAAAAGTGTACATCTAAAATGGAGACGCACAGTGCACAAATGTAGAGAGAGATACTTACAATGAGTGTCTGCAATTTTTAGGGAATTTAAGCTCTCTTTTTAGTTTTTATATCTCAGGTTTTGCAATCGTCGGGAAAAGGGGAAGGCGGGGTGTTTTTAACTGAGTGTTGACTCCCAATCCGTAAGTCATTTCTTACAAAAATATAGCCCGTTACGGATGATAAATAACTTTACAATCATCTATGATTGTTAGGTAAGCTTTTTGTGAACGGGCAAAATAATGGCTAGTTCGATTCTGGTAAATATCCCACCGCACGTTCGTTGAGAATTTAATGAGCTTTTGTTATTCTCTTTAAAAGCTTTGGATCCATAGGTCATTTGCATCTTTAACATGTTTCAAGCATGCATATCCATTTTTAAAACACGTGTAGAAGAAATCTCTTTCTTGTAAAATTCCATGCAATTAGGGTTGAACTAGTGGAATTTCTCAAACTTGGAAAACAAAACTTTTGTGTTCATTTGTGGTGTGTGAGTAAATTTTCTATACTTACATTTGTTATTGTTTTAATTTTTTTCACACATAAACTCTAAAATTTTCATTTTGTTGTGATCTATTTGCCTTTTTTGGTTTACAGGATGAAGGGAGAGCGAAAACTCAAAGTTTTGATTTAAGAAAAAAGTGTACATCTAAAATGGAGATGCACAATGCACAATTGTAGGGAGAGATAACTCCAAAGAGTGTTTGTAATTTTTAGGGATTGTAAGATCTTTTTAGTTTTTGTATCTCAGGTTTTGCAATCGTCGGGAAAACATGGAGGCGTGCTATTTTTAACTGACTGTTGACTCCCGATCCGTATGTCTTTTCTTACAAAAATATAGCCCGTTACTCATGATAAATCACATTACAATCATCTATGATTCTTAGGTCAGCTTTTTGAAAACGGGCAAAATAATGGCTTCTTTCACTCGGGTGAATATCCCACCGCACGTTCACTTCAGAATTTAATGAGTGTTTGTTATTCTAATTAAAAGCTTTGGATCCATAGGTCATTTGCATCTTTAACGTGTTTCAAGCATGCATATCCATTTTTAAAACACGTCTAGAAGAATTCTCTTTCTTGTAAAATTTCAAGCTATTAGGGTTGAACTAGTGGAATTTCCCAAACTTGGATAACAAAAATTTTGTGTTCAATTGTGGTGTGTGAATAAATTTTCATTACTTACATTTGTTAATGTTTTAATTTTTTTCCATACATAAACTCTAAAATTTACATTTTTTTGTGATCTATTTACCTTTTTTTGTTTACGGCATGAAGGGAGAACGAAAACTCAATGTTTTGATTTAATAAAAAAGTGTACATCTAAACTGGAGATGCACAATGCACAAATGTGGAGAGATATAATACCAAAGAGTGTCTGTGATTTTTCAGGATTGTGAGCTCTTTTCAGTTTTTACTTCTCAGGGTTTACAATCGTCGGGAAAAGGGAGAGGCGGGGGATTTTTAATTGAGTGTTGACTCCCAATCCGCAAGTCATTTCTTACAATAATATAGCCCGTTACGAATGAAAAATCACTTTACAATCATCTATGATTGTTAGGTCAGCTTTTTGCAAACGGGGAAAATAATGGCTTGTTTGACTCGGGTAAATATCCCACCGCACGTTCACTAGAGAATTTAATGAGCGTATGTTATTCTCTTTAAAAGCTTTGGATCCATAGGTCATTTGCATCTTTAACATGCTTGAAGCTTGCATATCCATTTTTAAAACACGTGTGGAACAAATCTCTTTCTTGTAAAATTCCAAGCTATTAGGGTTGCACTAGTTGAATTTCCCAAACTTGGATAACAAAAGTTTTGTGTTAATTTTTGGTGTGTGAAAAATTTTTTTTACTTACATTTGTTATTGTTTTAAATTTTTTCCATACATAAACTCAAAAATTTTCATTTTGCTGTGATCTATTTGCCTTTTTATGTTTACGGGATGGAGGGAGAGTGAAAACTCAAAGTTTTGATTTAAGAAAAAAGTGTACATCTAAAATGGAGACGCACAGTGCACAAATGTAGAGAGAGATACTTACAATGAGTGTCTGCAATTTTTAGGGAATTTAAGCTCTCTTTTTAGTTTTTATATCTCAGGTTTTGCAATCGTCGGGAAAAGGGGAAGGCGGGGTGTTTTTAACTGAGTGTTGACTCCCAATCCGTAAGTCATTTCTTACAAAAATATAGCCCGTTACGGATGATAAATAACTTTACAATCATCTATGATTGTTAGGTAAGCTTTTTGTGAACGGGCAAAATAATGGCTAGTTCGATTCTGGTAAATATCCCACCGCACGTTCGTTGAGAATTTAATGAGCTTTTGTTATTCTCTTTAAAAGCTTTGGATCCATAGGTCATTTGCATCTGTAACATGTTTCAAGCATGCATATCCATTTTTAAAACACGTGTAGAAGAAATCTCTTTCTTGTAAAATTCCATGCAATTAGGGTTGAACTAGTGGAATTTCTCAAACTTGGAAAACAAAACTTTTGTGTTCATTTGTGGTGTGTGAGTAAATTTTCTATACTTACATTTGTTATTGTTTTAATTTTTTTCACACATAAACTCTAAAATTTTCATTTTGTTGTGATCTATTTGCCTTTTTTGGTTTACAGGATGAAGGGAGAGCGAAAACTCAAAGTTTTGATTTAAGAAAAAAGTGTACATCTAAAATGGAGATGCACAATGCACAATTGTAGGGAGAGATAACTCCAAAGAGTGTTTGTAATTTTTAGGGATTGTAAGATCTTTTTAGTTTTTGTATCTCAGGTTTTGCAATCGTCGGGAAAACATGGAGGCGTGCTATTTTTAACTGACTGTTGACTCCCGATCCGTATGTCTTTTCTTACAAAAATATAGCCCGTTACTCATGATAAATCACATTACAATCATCTATGATTCTTAGGTCAGCTTTTTGAAAACGGGCAAAATAATGGCTTCTTTCACTCGGGTGAATATCCCACCGCACGTTCACTTCAGAATTTAATGAGTGTTTGTTATTCTAATTAAAAGCTTTGGATCCATAGGTCATTTGCATCTTTAACGTGTTTCAAGCATGCATATCCATTTTTAAAACACGTCTAGAAGAATTCTCTTTCTTGTAAAATTTCAAGCTATTAGGGTTGAACTAGTGGAATTTCCCAAACTTGGATAACAAAAATTTTGTGTTCAATTGTGGTGTGTGAATAAATTTTCATTACTTACATTTGTTAATGTTTTAATTTTTTTCCATACATAAACTCTAAAATTTACATTTTTTTGTGATCTATTTACCTTTTTTTGTTTACGGCATGAAGGGAGAACGAAAACTCAATGTTTTGATTTAATAAAAAAGTGTACATCTAAACTGGAGATGCACAATGCACAAATGTGGAGAGATATAATACCAAAGAGTGTCTGTGATTTTTCAGGATTGTGAGCTCTTTTCAGTTTTTACTTCTCAGGGTTTACAATCGTCGGGAAAAGGGAGAGGCGGGGGATTTTTAATTGAGTGTTGACTCCCAATCCGCAAGTCATTTCTTACAATAATATAGCCCGTTACGAATGAAAAATCACTTTACAATCATCTATGATTGTTAGGTCAGCTTTTTGCAAACGGGCAAAATAATGGCTTGTTTGACTCGGGTAAATATCCCACCGCACGTTCACTAGAGAATTTAATGAGCGTATGTTATTCTCTTTAAAAGCTTTGGATCCATAGGTCATTTGCATCTTTAACATGCTTGAAGCTTGCATATCCATTTTTAAAACACGTGTGGAACAAATCTCTTTCTTGTAAAATTCCAAGCTATTAGGGTTGCACTAGTTGAATTTCCCAAACTTGGATAACAAAAGTTTTGTGTTAATTTTTGGTGTGTGAAAAATTTTTATTACTTACATTTGTTATTGTTTTAAATTTTTTCCATACATAAACTCAAAAATTTTCATTTTGCTGTGATCTATTTGCCTTTTTATGTTTACGGGATGGAGGGAGAGTGAAAGCTCAAAGTTTTGATTTAAGAAAAAAGTGTACATCTAAAATGGAGACGCACAGTGCACAAATGTAGAGAGAGATACTTACAATGAGTGTCTGCAATTTTTAGGGAATTTAAGCTCTCTTTTTAGTTTTTATATCTCAGGTTTTGCAATCGTCGGGAAAAGGGGAAGGCGGGGTGTTTTTAACTGAGTGTTGACTCCCAATCCGTAAGTCATTTCTTACAAAAATATAGCCCGTTACGGATGATAAATAACTTTACAATCATCTATGATTGTTAGGTAAGCTTTTTGTGAACGGGCAAAATAATGGCTAGTTCGATTCTGGTAAATATCCCACCGCACGTTCATTGAGAATTTAATGAGCTTTTGTTATTCTCTTTAAAAGCTTTGGATCCATAGGTCATTTGCATCTTTAACATGTTTCAAGCATGCATATCCATTTTTAAAACACGTGTAGAAGAAATCTCTTTCTTGTAAAATTCCATGCAATTAGGGTTGAACTAGTGGAATTTCTCAAACTTGGAAAACAAAACTTTTGTGTTCATTTGTGGTGTGTGAGTAAATTTTCTATACTTACATTTGTTATTGTTTTAATTTTTTTCACACATAAACTCTAAAATTTTCATTTTGTTGTGATCTATTTGCCTTTTTTGGTTTACAGGATGAAGGGAGAGCGAAAACTCAAAGTTTTGATTTAAGAAAAAAGTGTACATCTAAAATGGAGATGCACAATGCACAATTGTAGGGAGAGATAACTCCAAAGAGTGTTTGTAATTTTTAGGGATTGTAAGATCTTTTTAGTTTTTGTATCTCAGGTTTTGCAATCGTCGGGAAAACATGGAGGCGTGCTATTTTTAACTGACTGTTGACTCCCGATCCGTATGTCTTTTCTTACAAAAATATAGCCCGTTACTCATGATAAATCACATTACAATCATCTATGATTCTTAGGTCAGCTTTTTGAAAACGGGCAAAATAATGGCTTCTTTCACTCGGGTGAATATCCCACCGCACGTTCACTTCAGAATTTAATGAGTGTTTGTTATTCTAATTAAAAGCTTTGGATCCATAGGTCATTTGCATCTTTAACGTGTTTCAAGCATGCATATCCATTTTTAAAACACGTCTAGAAGAATTCTCTTTCTTGTAAAATTTCAAGCTATTAGGGTTGAACTAGTGGAATTTCCCAAACTTGGATAACAAAAATTTTGTGTTCAATTGTGGTGTGTGAATAAATTTTCATTACTTACATTTGTTAATGTTTTAATTTTTTTTCATACATAAACTCTAAAATTTACATTTTTTTGTGATCTATTTACCTTTTTTTGTTTACGGCATGAAGGGAGAACGAAAACTCAATGTTTTGATTTAATAAAAAAGTGTACATCTAAACTGGAGATGCACAATGCACAAATGTGGAGAGATATAATACCAAAGAGTGTCTGTGATTTTTCAGGATTGTGAGCTCTTTTCAGTTTTTACTTCTCAGGGTTTACAATCGTCAGGAAAAGGGAGAGGCGGGGGATTTTTAATTGAGTGTTGACTCCCAATCCGCAAGTCATTTCTTACAATAATATAGCCCGTTACGAATGAAAAATCACTTTACAATCATCTATGATTGTTAGGTCAGCTTTTTGCAAACGGGCAAAATAATGGCTTGTTTGTCTCGGGTAAATATCCCACCGCACGTTCACTAGAGAATTTAATGAGCGTATGTTATTCTCTTTAAAAGCTTTGGATCCATAGGTCATTTGCATCTTTAACATGCTTGAAGCTTGCATATCCATTTTTAAAACACGTGTGGAACAAATCTCTTTCTTGTAAAATTCCAAGCTATTAGGGTTGCACTAGTTGAATTTCCCAAACTTGGATAACAAAAGTTTTGTGTTAATTTTTGGTGTGTGAAAAAAATTTTTTACTTACATTTGTTATTGTTTTAAATTTTTTCCATACATAAACTCAAAAATTTTCATTTTGCTGTGATCTATTTGCCTTTTTATGTTTACGGGATGGAGGGAGAGTGAAAGCTCAAAGTTTTGATTTAAGAAAAAAGTGTACATCTAAAATGGAGACGCACAGTGCACAAATGTAGAGAGAGATACTTACAATGAGTGTCTGCAATTTTTAGGGAATTTAAGCTCTCTTTTTAGTTTTTATATCTCAGGTTTTGCAATCGTCGGGAAAAGGGGAAGGCGGGGTGTTTTTAACTGAGTGTTGACTCCCAATCCGTAAGTCATTTCTTACAAAAATATAGCCCGTTACGGATGATAAATAACTTTACAATCATCTATGATTGTTAGGTAAGCTTTTTGTGAACGGGCAAAATAATGGCTAGTTCGATTCTGGTAAATATCCCACCGCACGTTCGTTGAGAATTTAATGAGCTTTTGTTATTCTCTTTAAAAGCTTTGGATCCATAGGTCATTTGCATCTTTAACATGTTTCAAGCATGCATATCCATTTTTAAAACACGTGTAGAAGAAATCTCTTTCTTGTAAAATTCCATGCAATTAGGGTTGAACTAGTGGAATTTCTCAAACTTGGAAAACAAAACTTTTGTGTTCATTTGTGGTGTGTGAGTAAATTTTCTATACTTACATTTGTTATTGTTTTAATTTTTTTCACACATAAACTCTAAAATTTTCATTTTGTTGTGATCTATTTGCCTTTTTTGGTTTACAGGATGAAGGGAGAGCGAAAACTCAAAGTTTTGATTTAAGAAAAAAGTGTACATCTAAAATGGAGATGCACAATGCACAATTGTAGGGAGAGATAACTCCAAAGAGTGTTTGTAATTTTTAGGGATTGTAAGATCTTTTTAGTTTTTGTATCTCAGGTTTTGCAATCGTCGGGAAAACATGGAGGCGTGCTATTTTTAACTGACTGTTGACTCCCGATCCGTATGTCTTTTCTTACAAAAATATAGCCCGTTACTCATGATAAATCACATTACAATCATCTATGATTCTTAGGTCAGCTTTTTGAAAACGGGCAAAATAATGGCTTCTTTCACTCGGGTGAATATCCCACCGCACGTTCACTTCAGAATTTAATGAGTGTTTGTTATTCTAATTAAAAGCTTTGGATCCATAGGTCATTTGCATCTTTAACGTGTTTCAAGCATGCATATCCATTTTTAAAACACGTCTAGAAGAATTCTCTTTCTTGTAAAATTTCAAGCTATTAGGGTTGAACTAGTGGAATTTCCCAAACTTGGATAACAAAAATTTTGTGTTCAATTGTGGTGTGTGAATAAATTTTCATTACTTACATTTGTTAATGTTTTAATTTTTTTCCATACATAAACTCTAAAATTTACATTTTTTTGTGATCTATTTACCTTTTTTTGTTTACGGCATGAAGGGAGAACGAAAACTCAATGTTTTGATTTAATAAAAAAGTGTACATCTAAACTGGAGATGCACAATGCACAAATGTGGAGAGATATAATACCAAAGAGTGTCTGTGATTTTTCAGGATTGTGAGCTCTTTTCAGTTTTTACTTCTCAGGGTTTACAATCGTCGGGAAAAGGGAGAGGCGGGGGATTTTTAATTGAGTGTTGACTCCCAATCCGCAAGTCATTTCTTACAATAATATAGCCCGTTACGAATGAAAAATCACTTTACAATCATCTATGATTGTTAGGTCAGCTTTTTGCAAACGGGGAAAATAATGGCTTGTTTGACTCGGGTAAATATCCCACCGCACGTTCACTAGAGAATTTAATGAGCGTATGTTATTCTCTTTAAAAGCTTTGGATCCATAGGTCATTTGCATCTTTAACATGCTTGAAGCTTGCATATCCATTTTTAAAACACGTGTGGAACAAATCTCTTTCTTGTAAAATTCCAAGCTATTAGGGTTGCACTAGTTGAATTTCCCAAACTTGGATAACAAAAGTTTTGTGTTAATTTTTGGTGTGTGAAAAATTTTTTTTACTTACATTTGTTATTGTTTTAAATTTTTTCCATACATAAACTCAAAAATTTTCATTTTGCTGTGATCTATTTGCCTTTTTATGTTTACGGGATGGAGGGAGAGTGAAAACTCAAAGTTTTGATTTAAGAAAAAAGTGTACATCTAAAATGGAGACGCACAGTGCACAAATGTAGAGAGAGATACTTACAATGAGTGTCTGCAATTTTTAGGGAATTTAAGCTCTCTTTTTAGTTTTTATATCTCAGGTTTTGCAATCGTCGGGAAAAGGGGAAGGCGGGGTGTTTTTAACTGAGTGTTGACTCCCAATCCGTAAGTCATTTCTTACAAAAATATAGCCCGTTACGGATGATAAATAACTTTACAATCATCTATGATTGTTAGGTAAGCTTTTTGTGAACGGGCAAAATAATGGCTAGTTCGATTCTGGTAAATATCCCACCGCACGTTCGTTGAGAATTTAATGAGCTTTTGTTATTCTCTTTAAAAGCTTTGGATCCATAGGTCATTTGCATCTGTAACATGTTTCAAGCATGCATATCCATTTTTAAAACACGTGTAGAAGAAATCTCTTTCTTGTAAAATTCCATGCAATTAGGGTTGAACTAGTGGAATTTCTCAAACTTGGAAAACAAAACTTTTGTGTTCATTTGTGGTGTGTGAGTAAATTTTCTATACTTACATTTGTTATTGTTTTAATTTTTTTCACACATAAACTCTAAAATTTTCATTTTGTTGTGATCTATTTGCCTTTTTTGGTTTACAGGATGAAGGGAGAGCGAAAACTCAAAGTTTTGATTTAAGAAAAAAGTGTACATCTAAAATGGAGATGCACAATGCACAATTGTAGGGAGAGATAACTCCAAAGAGTGTTTGTAATTTTTAGGGATTGTAAGATCTTTTTAGTTTTTGTATCTCAGGTTTTGCAATCGTCGGGAAAACATGGAGGCGTGCTATTTTTAACTGACTGTTGACTCCCGATCCGTATGTCTTTTCTTACAAAAATATAGCCCGTTACTCATGATAAATCACATTACAATCATCTATGATTCTTAGGTCAGCTTTTTGAAAACGGGCAAAATAATGGCTTCTTTCACTCGGGTGAATATCCCACCGCACGTTCACTTCAGAATTTAATGAGTGTTTGTTATTCTAATTAAAAGCTTTGGATCCATAGGTCATTTGCATCTTTAACGTGTTTCAAGCATGCATATCCATTTTTAAAACACGTCTAGAAGAATTCTCTTTCTTGTAAAATTTCAAGCTATTAGGGTTGAACTAGTGGAATTTCCCAAACTTGGATAACAAAAATTTTGTGTTCAATTGTGGTGTGTGAATAAATTTTCATTACTTACATTTGTTAATGTTTTAATTTTTTTCCATACATAAACTCTAAAATTTACATTTTTTTGTGATCTATTTACCTTTTTTTGTTTACGGCATGAAGGGAGAACGAAAACTCAATGTTTTGATTTAATAAAAAAGTGTACATCTAAACTGGAGATGCACAATGCACAAATGTGGAGAGATATAATACCAAAGAGTGTCTGTGATTTTTCAGGATTGTGAGCTCTTTTCAGTTTTTACTTCTCAGGGTTTACAATCGTCGGGAAAAGGGAGAGGCGGGGGATTTTTAATTGAGTGTTGACTCCCAATCCGCAAGTCATTTCTTACAATAATATAGCCCGTTACGAATGAAAAATCACTTTACAATCATCTATGATTGTTAGGTCAGCTTTTTGCAAACGGGGAAAATAATGGCTTGTTTGACTCGGGTAAATATCCCACCGCACGTTCACTAGAGAATTTAATGAGCGTATGTTATTCTCTTTAAAAGCTTTGGATCCATAGGTCATTTGCATCTTTAACATGCTTGAAGCTTGCATATCCATTTTTAAAACACGTGTGGAACAAATCTCTTTCTTGTAAAATTCCAAGCTATTAGGGTTGCACTAGTTGAATTTCCCAAACTTGGATAACAAAAGTTTTGTGTTAATTTTTGGTGTGTGAAAAATTTTTATTACTTACATTTGTTATTGTTTTAAATTTTTTCCATACATAAACTCAAAAATTTTCATTTTGCTGTGATCTATTTGCCTTTTTATGTTTACGGGATGGAGGGAGAGTGAAAACTCAAAGTTTTGATTTAAGAAAAAAGTGTACATCTAAAATGGAGACGCACAGTGCACAAATGTAGAGAGAGATACTTACAATGAGTGTCTGCAATTTTTAGGGAATTTAAGCTCTCTTTTTAGTTTTTATATCTCAGGTTTTGCAATCGTCGGGAAAAGGGGAAGGCGGGGTGTTTTTAACTGAGTGTTGACTCCCAATCCGTAAGTCATTTCTTACAAAAATATAGCCCGTTACGGATGATAAATAACTTTACAATCATCTATGATTGTTAGGTAAGCTTTTTGTGAACGGGCAAAATAATGGCTAGTTCGATTCTGGTAAATATCCCACCGCACGTTCATTGAGAATTTAATGAGCTTTTGTTATTCTCTTTAAAAGCTTTGGATCCATAGGTCATTTGCATCTTTAACATGTTTCAAGCATGCATATCCATTTTTAAAACACGTGTAGAAGAAATCTCTTTCTTGTAAAATTCCATGCAATTAGGGTTGAACTAGTGGAATTTCTCAAACTTGGAAAACAAAACTTTTGTGTTCATTTGTGGTGTGTGAGTAAATTTTCTATACTTACATTTGTTATTGTTTTAATTTTTTTCACACATAAACTCTAAAATTTTCATTTTGTTGTGATCTATTTGCCTTTTTTGGTTTACAGGATGAAGGGAGAGCGAAAACTCAAAGTTTTGATTTAAGAAAAAAGTGTACATCTAAAATGGAGATGCACAATGCACAATTGTAGGGAGAGATAACTCCAAAGAGTGTTTGTAATTTTTAGGGATTGTAAGATCTTTTTAGTTTTTGTATCTCAGGTTTTGCAATCGTCGGGAAAACATGGAGGCGTGCTATTTTTAACTGACTGTTGACTCCCGATCCGTATGTCTTTTCTTACAAAAATATAGCCCGTTACTCATGATAAATCACATTACAATCATCTATGATTCTTAGGTCAGCTTTTTGAAAACGGGCAAAATAATGGCTTCTTTCACTCGGGTGAATATCCCACCGCACGTTCACTTCAGAATTTAATGAGTGTTTGTTATTCTAATTAAAAGCTTTGGATCCATAGGTCATTTGCATCTTTAACGTGTTTCAAGCATGCATATCCATTTTTAAAACACGTCTAGAAGAATTCTCTTTCTTGTAAAATTTCAAGCTATTAGGGTTGAACTAGTGGAATTTCCCAAACTTGGATAACAAAAATTTTGTGTTCAATTGTGGTGTGTGAATAAATTTTCATTACTTACATTTGTTAATGTTTTAATTTTTTTCCATACATAAACTCTAAAATTTACATTTTTTTGTGATCTATTTACCTTTTTTTGTTTACGGCATGAAGGGAGAACGAAAACTCAATGTTTTGATTTAATAAAAAAGTGTACATCTAAACTGGAGATGCACAATGCACAAATGTGGAGAGATATAATACCAAAGAGTGTCTGTGATTTTTCAGGATTGTGAGCTCTTTTCAGTTTTTACTTCTCAGGGTTTACAATCGTCGGGAAAAGGGAGAGGCGGGGGATTTTTAATTGAGTGTTGACTCCCAATCCGCAAGTCATTTCTTACAATAATATAGCCCGTTACGAATGAAAAATCACTTTACAATCATCTATGATTGTTAGGTCAGCTTTTTGCAAACGGGGAAAATAATGGCTTGTTTGACTCGGGTAAATATCCCACCGCACGTTCACTAGAGAATTTAATGAGCGTATGTTATTCTCTTTAAAAGCTTTGGATCCATAGGTCATTTGCATCTTTAACATGCTTGAAGCTTGCATATCCATTTTTAAAACACGTGTGGAACAAATCTCTTTCTTGTAAAATTCCAAGCTATTAGGGTTGCACTAGTTGAATTTCCCAAACTTGGATAACAAAAGTTTTGTGTTAATTTTTGGTGTGTGAAAAAATTTTTTTTACTTACATTTGTTATTGTTTTAAATTTTTTCCATACATAAACTCAAAAATTTTCATTTTGCTGTGATCTATTTGCCTTTTTATGTTTACGGGATGGAGGGAGAGTGAAAACTCAAAGTTTTGATTTAAGAAAAAAGTGTACATCTAAAATGGAGACGCACAGTGCACAAATGTAGAGAGAGATACTTACAATGAGTGTCTGCAATTTTTAGGGAATTTAAGCTCTCTTTTTAGTTTTTATATCTCAGGTTTTGCAATCGTCGGGAAAAGGGGAAGGCGGGGTGTTTTTAACTGAGTGTTGACTCCCAATCCGTAAGTCATTTCTTACAAAAATATAGCCCGTTACGGATGATAAATAACTTTACAATCATCTATGATTGTTAGGTAAGCTTTTTGTGAACGGGCAAAATAATGGCTAGTTCGATTCTGGTAAATATCCCACCGCACGTTCATTGAGAATTTAATGAGCTTTTGTTATTCTCTTTAAAAGCTTTGGATCCATAGGTCATTTGCATCTTTAACATGTTTCAAGCATGCATATCCATTTTTAAAACACGTGTAGAAGAAATCTCTTTCTTGTAAAATTCCATGCAATTAGGGTTGAACTAGTGGAATTTCTCAAACTTGGAAAACAAAACTTTTGTGTTCATTTGTGGTGTGTGAGTAAATTTTCTATACTTACATTTGTTATTGTTTTAATTTTTTTCACACATAAACTCTAAAATTTTCATTTTGTTGTGATCTATTTGCCTTTTTTGGTTTACAGGATGAAGGGAGAGCGAAAACTCAAAGTTTTGATTTAAGAAAAAAGTGTACATCTAAAATGGAGATGCACAATGCACAATTGTAGGGAGAGATAACTCCAAAGAGTGTTTGTAATTTTTAGGGATTGTAAGATCTTTTTAGTTTTTGTATCTCAGGTTTTGCAATCGTCGGGAAAACATGGAGGCGTGCTATTTTTAACTGACTGTTGACTCCCGATCCGTATGTCTTTTCTTACAAAAATATAGCCCGTTACTCATGATAAATCACATTACAATCATCTATGATTCTTAGGTCAGCTTTTTGAAAACGGGCAAAATAATGGCTTCTTTCACTCGGGTGAATATCCCACCGCACGTTCACTTCAGAATTTAATGAGTGTTTGTTATTCTAATTAAAAGCTTTGGATCCATAGGTCATTTGCATCTTTAACGTGTTTCAAGCATGCATATCCATTTTTAAAACACGTCTAGAAGAATTCTCTTTCTTGTAAAATTTCAAGCTATTAGGGTTGAACTAGTGGAATTTCCCAAACTTGGATAACAAAAATTTTGTGTTCAATTGTGGTGTGTGAATAAATTTTCATTACTTACATTTGTTAATGTTTTAATTTTTTTCCATACATAAACTCTAAAATTTACATTTTTTTGTGATCTATTTACCTTTTTTTGTTTACGGCATGAAGGGAGAACGAAAACTCAATGTTTTGATTTAATAAAAAAGTGTACATCTAAACTGGAGATGCACAATGCACAAATGTGGAGAGATATAATACCAAAGAGTGTCTGTGATTTTTCAGGATTGTGAGCTCTTTTCAGTTTTTACTTCTCAGGGTTTACAATCGTCGGGAAAAGGGAGAGGCGGGGGATTTTTAATTGAGTGTTGACTCCCAATCCGCAAGTCATTTCTTACAATAATATAGCCCGTTACGAATGAAAAATCACTTTACAATCATCTATGATTGTTAGGTCAGCTTTTTGCAAACGGGGAAAATAATGGCTTGTTTGACTCGGGTAAATATCCCACCGCACGTTCACTAGAGAATTTAATGAGCGTATGTTATTCTCTTTAAAAGCTTTGGATCCATAGGTCATTTGCATCTTTAACATGCTTGAAGCTTGCATATCCATTTTTAAAACACGTGTGGAACAAATCTCTTTCTTGTAAAATTCCAAGCTATTAGGGTTGCACTAGTTGAATTTCCCAAACTTGGATAACAAAAGTTTTGTGTTAATTTTTGGTGTGTGAAAAAATTTTTTTTACTTACATTTGTTATTGTTTTAAATTTTTTCCATACATAAACTCAAAAATTTTCATTTTGCTGTGATCTATTTGCCTTTTTATGTTTACGGGATGGAGGGAGAGTGAAAACTCAAAGTTTTGATTTAAGAAAAAAGTGTACATCTAAAATGGAGACGCACAGTGCACAAATGTAGAGAGAGATACTTACAATGAGTGTCTGCAATTTTTAGGGAATTTAAGCTCTCTTTTTAGTTTTTATATCTCAGGTTTTGCAATCGTCGGGAAAAGGGGAAGGCGGGGTGTTTTTAACTGAGTGTTGACTCCCAATCCGTAAGTCATTTCTTACAAAAATATAGCCCGTTACGGATGATAAATAACTTTACAATCATCTATGATTGTTAGGTAAGCTTTTTGTGAACGGGCAAAATAATGGCTAGTTCGATTCTGGTAAATATCCCACCGCACGTTCATTGAGAATTTAATGAGCTTTTGTTATTCTCTTTAAAAGCTTTGGATCCATAGGTCATTTGCATCTTTAACATGTTTCAAGCATGCATATCCATTTTTAAAACACGTGTAGAAGAAATCTCTTTCTTGTAAAATTCCATGCAATTAGGGTTGAACTAGTGGAATTTCTCAAACTTGGAAAACAAAACTTTTGTGTTCATTTGTGGTGTGTGAGTAAATTTTCTATACTTACATTTGTTATTGTTTTAATTTTTTTCACACATAAACTCTAAAATTTTCATTTTGTTGTGATCTATTTGCCTTTTTTGGTTTACAGGATGAAGGGAGAGCGAAAACTCAAAGTTTTGATTTAAGAAAAAAGTGTACATCTAAAATGGAGATGCACAATGCACAATTGTAGGGAGAGATAACTCCAAAGAGTGTTTGTAATTTTTAGGGATTGTAAGATCTTTTTAGTTTTTGTATCTCAGGTTTTGCAATCGTCGGGAAAACATGGAGGCGTGCTATTTTTAACTGACTGTTGACTCCCGATCCGTATGTCTTTTCTTACAAAAATATAGCCCGTTACTCATGATAAATCACATTACAATCATCTATGATTCTTAGGTCAGCTTTTTGAAAACGGGCAAAATAATGGCTTCTTTCACTCGGGTGAATATCCCACCGCACGTTCACTTCAGAATTTAATGAGTGTTTGTTATTCTAATTAAAAGCTTTGGATCCATAGGTCATTTGCATCTTTAACGTGTTTCAAGCATGCATATCCATTTTTAAAACACGTCTAGAAGAATTCTCTTTCTTGTAAAATTTCAAGCTATTAGGGTTGAACTAGTGGAATTTCCCAAACTTGGATAACAAAAATTTTGTGTTCAATTGTGGTGTGTGAATAAATTTTCATTACTTACATTTGTTAATGTTTTAATTTTTTTCCATACATAAACTCTAAAATTTACATTTTTTTGTGATCTATTTACCTTTTTTTGTTTACGGCATGAAGGGAGAACGAAAACTCAATGTTTTGATTTAATAAAAAAGTGTACATCTAAACTGGAGATGCACAATGCACAAATGTGGAGAGATATAATACCAAAGAGTGTCTGTGATTTTTCAGGATTGTGAGCTCTTTTCAGTTTTTACTTCTCAGGGTTTACAATCGTCGGGAAAAGGGAGAGGCGGGGGATTTTTAATTGAGTGTTGACTCCCAATCCGCAAGTCATTTCTTACAATAATATAGCCCGTTACGAATGAAAAATCACTTTACAATCATCTATGATTGTTAGGTCAGCTTTTTGCAAACGGGGAAAATAATGGCTTGTTTGACTCGGGTAAATATCCCACCGCACGTTCACTAGAGAATTTAATGAGCGTATGTTATTCTCTTTAAAAGCTTTGGATCCATAGGTCATTTGCATCTTTAACATGCTTGAAGCTTGCATATCCATTTTTAAAACACGTGTGGAACAAATCTCTTTCTTGTAAAATTCCAAGCTATTAGGGTTGCACTAGTTGAATTTCCCAAACTTGGATAACAAAAGTTTTGTGTTAATTTTTGGTGTGTGAAAAAATTTTTTTTACTTACATTTGTTATTGTTTTAAATTTTTTCCATACATAAACTCAAAAATTTTCATTTTGCTGTGATCTATTTGCCTTTTTATGTTTACGGGATGGAGGGAGAGTGAAAACTCAAAGTTTTGATTTAAGAAAAAAGTGTACATCTAAAATGGAGACGCACAGTGCACAAATGTAGAGAGAGATACTTACAATGAGTGTCTGCAATTTTTAGGGAATTTAAGCTCTCTTTTTAGTTTTTATATCTCAGGTTTTGCAATCGTCGGGAAAAGGGGAAGGCGGGGTGTTTTTAACTGAGTGTTGACTCCCAATCCGTAAGTCATTTCTTACAAAAATATAGCCCGTTACGGATGATAAATAACTTTACAATCATCTATGATTGTTAGGTAAGCTTTTTGTGAACGGGCAAAATAATGGCTAGTTCGATTCTGGTAAATATCCCACCGCACGTTCATTGAGAATTTAATGAGCTTTTGTTATTCTCTTTAAAAGCTTTGGATCCATAGGTCATTTGCATCTTTAACATGTTTCAAGCATGCATATCCATTTTTAAAACACGTGTAGAAGAAATCTCTTTCTTGTAAAATTCCATGCAATTAGGGTTGAACTAGTGGAATTTCTCAAACTTGGAAAACAAAACTTTTGTGTTCATTTGTGGTGTGTGAGTAAATTTTCTATACTTACATTTGTTATTGTTTTAATTTTTTTCACACATAAACTCTAAAATTTTCATTTTGTTGTGATCTATTTGCCTTTTTTGGTTTACAGGATGAAGGGAGAGCGAAAACTCAAAGTTTTGATTTAAGAAAAAAGTGTACATCTAAAATGGAGATGCACAATGCACAATTGTAGGGAGAGATAACTCCAAAGAGTGTTTGTAATTTTTAGGGATTGTAAGATCTTTTTAGTTTTTGTATCTCAGGTTTTGCAATCGTCGGGAAAACATGGAGGCGTGCTATTTTTAACTGACTGTTGACTCCCGATCCGTATGTCTTTTCTTACAAAAATATAGCCCGTTACTCATGATAAATCACATTACAATCATCTATGATTCTTAGGTCAGCTTTTTGAAAACGGGCAAAATAATGGCTTCTTTCACTCGGGTGAATATCCCACCGCACGTTCACTTCAGAATTTAATGAGTGTTTGTTATTCTAATTAAAAGCTTTGGATCCATAGGTCATTTGCATCTTTAACGTGTTTCAAGCATGCATATCCATTTTTAAAACACGTCTAGAAGAATTCTCTTTCTTGTAAAATTTCAAGCTATTAGGGTTGAACTAGTGGAATTTCCCAAACTTGGATAACAAAAATTTTGTGTTCAATTGTGGTGTGTGAATAAATTTTCATTACTTACATTTGTTAATGTTTTAATTTTTTTCCATACATAAACTCTAAAATTTACATTTTTTTGTGATCTATTTACCTTTTTTTGTTTACGGCATGAAGGGAGAACGAAAACTCAATGTTTTGATTTAATAAAAAAGTGTACATCTAAACTGGAGATGCACAATGCACAAATGTGGAGAGATATAATACCAAAGAGTGTCTGTGATTTTTCAGGATTGTGAGCTCTTTTCAGTTTTTACTTCTCAGGGTTTACAATCGTCGGGAAAAGGGAGAGGCGGGGGATTTTTAATTGAGTGTTGACTCCCAATCCGCAAGTCATTTCTTACAATAATATAGCCCGTTACGAATGAAAAATCACTTTACAATCATCTATGATTGTTAGGTCAGCTTTTTGCAAACGGGGAAAATAATGGCTTGTTTGACTCGGGTAAATATCCCACCGCACGTTCACTAGAGAATTTAATGAGCGTATGTTATTCTCTTTAAAAGCTTTGGATCCATAGGTCATTTGCATCTTTAACATGCTTGAAGCTTGCATATCCATTTTTAAAACACGTGTGGAACAAATCTCTTTCTTGTAAAATTCCAAGCTATTAGGGTTGCACTAGTTGAATTTCCCAAACTTGGATAACAAAAGTTTTGTGTTAATTTTTGGTGTGTGAAAAAATTTTTTTTACTTACATTTGTTATTGTTTTAAATTTTTTCCATACATAAACTCAAAAATTTTCATTTTGCTGTGATCTATTTGCCTTTTTATGTTTACGGGATGGAGGGAGAGTGAAAACTCAAAGTTTTGATTTAAGAAAAAAGTGTACATCTAAAATGGAGACGCACAGTGCACAAATGTAGAGAGAGATACTTACAATGAGTGTCTGCAATTTTTAGGGAATTTAAGCTCTCTTTTTAGTTTTTATATCTCAGGTTTTGCAATCGTCGGGAAAAGGGGAAGGCGGGGTGTTTTTAACTGAGTGTTGACTCCCAATCCGTAAGTCATTTCTTACAAAAATATAGCCCGTTACGGATGATAAATAACTTTACAATCATCTATGATTGTTAGGTAAGCTTTTTGTGAACGGGCAAAATAATGGCTAGTTCGATTCTGGTAAATATCCCACCGCACGTTCATTGAGAATTTAATGAGCTTTTGTTATTCTCTTTAAAAGCTTTGGATCCATAGGTCATTTGCATCTTTAACATGTTTCAAGCATGCATATCCATTTTTAAAACACGTGTAGAAGAAATCTCTTTCTTGTAAAATTCCATGCAATTAGGGTTGAACTAGTGGAATTTCTCAAACTTGGAAAACAAAACTTTTGTGTTCATTTGTGGTGTGTGAGTAAATTTTCTATACTTACATTTGTTATTGTTTTAATTTTTTTCACACATAAACTCTAAAATTTTCATTTTGTTGTGATCTATTTGCCTTTTTTGGTTTACAGGATGAAGGGAGAGCGAAAACTCAAAGTTTTGATTTAAGAAAAAAGTGTACATCTAAAATGGAGATGCACAATGCACAATTGTAGGGAGAGATAACTCCAAAGAGTGTTTGTAATTTTTAGGGATTGTAAGATCTTTTTAGTTTTTGTATCTCAGGTTTTGCAATCGTCGGGAAAACATGGAGGCGTGCTATTTTTAACTGACTGTTGACTCCCGATCCGTATGTCTTTTCTTACAAAAATATAGCCCGTTACTCATGATAAATCACATTACAATCATCTATGATTCTTAGGTCAGCTTTTTGAAAACGGGCAAAATAATGGCTTCTTTCACTCGGGTGAATATCCCACCGCACGTTCACTTCAGAATTTAATGAGTGTTTGTTATTCTAATTAAAAGCTTTGGATCCATAGGTCATTTGCATCTTTAACGTGTTTCAAGCATGCATATCCATTTTTAAAACACGTCTAGAAGAATTCTCTTTCTTGTAAAATTTCAAGCTATTAGGGTTGAACTAGTGGAATTTCCCAAACTTGGATAACAAAAATTTTGTGTTCAATTGTGGTGTGTGAATAAATTTTCATTACTTACATTTGTTAATGTTTTAATTTTTTTCCATACATAAACTCTAAAATTTACATTTTTTTGTGATCTATTTACCTTTTTTTGTTTACGGCATGAAGGGAGAACGAAAACTCAATGTTTTGATTTAATAAAAAAGTGTACATCTAAACTGGAGATGCACAATGCACAAATGTGGAGAGATATAATACCAAAGAGTGTCTGTGATTTTTCAGGATTGTGAGCTCTTTTCAGTTTTTACTTCTCAGGGTTTACAATCGTCGGGAAAAGGGAGAGGCGGGGGATTTTTAATTGAGTGTTGACTCCCAATCCGCAAGTCATTTCTTACAATAATATAGCCCGTTACGAATGAAAAATCACTTTACAATCATCTATGATTGTTAGGTCAGCTTTTTGCAAACGGGGAAAATAATGGCTTGTTTGACTCGGGTAAATATCCCACCGCACGTTCACTAGAGAATTTAATGAGCGTATGTTATTCTCTTTAAAAGCTTTGGATCCATAGGTCATTTGCATCTTTAACATGCTTGAAGCTTGCATATCCATTTTTAAAACACGTGTGGAACAAATCTCTTTCTTGTAAAATTCCAAGCTATTAGGGTTGCACTAGTTGAATTTCCCAAACTTGGATAACAAAAGTTTTGTGTTAATTTTTGGTGTGTGAAAAAATTTTTTTTACTTACATTTGTTATTGTTTTAAATTTTTTCCATACATAAACTCAAAAATTTTCATTTTGCTGTGATCTATTTGCCTTTTTATGTTTACGGGATGGAGGGAGAGTGAAAACTCAAAGTTTTGATTTAAGAAAAAAGTGTACATCTAAAATGGAGACGCACAGTGCACAAATGTAGAGAGAGATACTTACAATGAGTGTCTGCAATTTTTAGGGAATTTAAGCTCTCTTTTTAGTTTTTATATCTCAGGTTTTGCAATCGTCGGGAAAAGGGGAAGGCGGGGTGTTTTTAACTGAGTGTTGACTCCCAATCCGTAAGTCATTTCTTACAAAAATATAGCCCGTTACGGATGATAAATAACTTTACAATCATCTATGATTGTTAGGTAAGCTTTTTGTGAACGGGCAAAATAATGGCTAGTTCGATTCTGGTAAATATCCCACCGCACGTTCATTGAGAATTTAATGAGCTTTTGTTATTCTCTTTAAAAGCTTTGGATCCATAGGTCATTTGCATCTTTAACATGTTTCAAGCATGCATATCCATTTTTAAAACACGTGTAGAAGAAATCTCTTTCTTGTAAAATTCCATGCAATTAGGGTTGAACTAGTGGAATTTCTCAAACTTGGAAAACAAAACTTTTGTGTTCATTTGTGGTGTGTGAGTAAATTTTCTATACTTACATTTGTTATTGTTTTAATTTTTTTCACACATAAACTCTAAAATTTTCATTTTGTTGTGATCTATTTGCCTTTTTTGGTTTACAGGATGAAGGGAGAGCGAAAACTCAAAGTTTTGATTTAAGAAAAAAGTGTACATCTAAAATGGAGATGCACAATGCACAATTGTAGGGAGAGATAACTCCAAAGAGTGTTTGTAATTTTTAGGGATTGTAAGATCTTTTTAGTTTTTGTATCTCAGGTTTTGCAATCGTCGGGAAAACATGGAGGCGTGCTATTTTTAACTGACTGTTGACTCCCGATCCGTATGTCTTTTCTTACAAAAATATAGCCCGTTACTCATGATAAATCACATTACAATCATCTATGATTCTTAGGTCAGCTTTTTGAAAACGGGCAAAATAATGGCTTCTTTCACTCGGGTGAATATCCCACCGCACGTTCACTTCAGAATTTAATGAGTGTTTGTTATTCTAATTAAAAGCTTTGGATCCATAGGTCATTTGCATCTTTAACGTGTTTCAAGCATGCATATCCATTTTTAAAACACGTCTAGAAGAATTCTCTTTCTTGTAAAATTTCAAGCTATTAGGGTTGAACTAGTGGAATTTCCCAAACTTGGATAACAAAAATTTTGTGTTCAATTGTGGTGTGTGAATAAATTTTCATTACTTACATTTGTTAATGTTTTAATTTTTTTCCATACATAAACTCTAAAATTTACATTTTTTTGTGATCTATTTACCTTTTTTTGTTTACGGCATGAAGGGAGAACGAAAACTCAATGTTTTGATTTAATAAAAAAGTGTACATCTAAACTGGAGATGCACAATGCACAAATGTGGAGAGATATAATACCAAAGAGTGTCTGTGATTTTTCAGGATTGTGAGCTCTTTTCAGTTTTTACTTCTCAGGGTTTACAATCGTCGGGAAAAGGGAGAGGCGGGGGATTTTTAATTGAGTGTTGACTCCCAATCCGCAAGTCATTTCTTACAATAATATAGCCCGTTACGAATGAAAAATCACTTTACAATCATCTATGATTGTTAGGTCAGCTTTTTGCAAACGGGGAAAATAATGGCTTGTTTGACTCGGGTAAATATCCCACCGCACGTTCACTAGAGAATTTAATGAGCGTATGTTATTCTCTTTAAAAGCTTTGGATCCATAGGTCATTTGCATCTTTAACATGCTTGAAGCTTGCATATCCATTTTTAAAACACGTGTGGAACAAATCTCTTTCTTGTAAAATTCCAAGCTATTAGGGTTGCACTAGTTGAATTTCCCAAACTTGGATAACAAAAGTTTTGTGTTAATTTTTGGTGTGTGAAAAATTTTTTTTACTTACATTTGTTATTGTTTTAAATTTTTTCCATACATAAACTCAAAAATTTTCATTTTGCTGTGATCTATTTGCCTTTTTATGTTTACGGGATGGAGGGAGAGTGAAAACTCAAAGTTTTGATTTAAGAAAAAAGTGTACATCTAAAATGGAGACGCACAGTGCACAAATGTAGAGAGAGATACTTACAATGAGTGTCTGCAATTTTTAGGGAATTTAAGCTCTCTTTTTAGTTTTTATATCTCAGGTTTTGCAATCGTCGGGAAAAGGGGAAGGCGGGGTGTTTTTAACTGAGTGTTGACTCCCAATCCGTAAGTCATTTCTTACAAAAATATAGCCCGTTACGGATGATAAATAACTTTACAATCATCTATGATTGTTAGGTAAGCTTTTTGTGAACGGGCAAAATAATGGCTAGTTCGATTCTGGTAAATATCCCACCGCACGTTCATTGAGAATTTAATGAGCTTTTGTTATTCTCTTTAAAAGCTTTGGATCCATAGGCCATTTGCATCTTTAACATGTTTCAAGCATGCATATCCATTTTTAAAACACGTGTAGAAGAAATCTCTTTCTTGTAAAATTCCATGCAATTAGGGTTGAACTAGTGGAATTTCTCAAACTTGGAAAACAAAACTTTTGTGTTCATTTGTGGTGTGTGAGTAAATTTTCTATACTTACATTTGTTATTGTTTTAATTTTTTTCACACATAAACTCTAAAATTTTCATTTTGTTGTGATCTATTTGCCTTTTTTGGTTTACAGGATGAAGGGAGAGCGAAAACTCAAAGTTTTGATTTAAGAAAAAAGTGTACATCTAAAATGGAGATGCACAATGCACAATTTTAGGGAGAGATAACTCCAAAGAGTGTTTGTAATTTTTAGGGATTGTAAGATCTTTTTAGTTTTTGTATCTCAGGTTTTGCAATCGTCGGGAAAACATGGAGGCGTGCTATTTTTAACTGACTGTTGACTCCCGATCCGTATGTCTTTTCTTACAAAAATATAGCCCGTTACTCATGATAAATCACATTACAATCATCTATGATTCTTAGGTCAGCTTTTTGAAAACGGGCAAAATAATGGCTTCTTTCACTCGGGTGAATATCCCACCGCACGTTCACTTCAGAATTTAATGAGTGTTTGTTATTCTAATTAAAAGCTTTGGATCCATAGGTCATTTGCATCTTTAACGTGTTTCAAGCATGCATATCCATTTTTAAAACACGTCTAGAAGAATTCTCTTTCTTGTAAAATTTCAAGCTATTAGGGTTGAACTAGTGGAATTTCCCAAACTTGGATAACAAAAATTTTGTGTTCAATTGTGGTGTGTGAATAAATTTTCATTACTTACATTTGTTAATGTTTTAATTTTTTTCCATACATAAACTCTAAAATTTACATTTTTTTGTGATCTATTTACCTTTTTTTGTTTACGGCATGAAGGGAGAACGAAAACTCAATGTTTTGATTTAATAAAAAAGTGTACATCTAAACTGGAGATGCACAATGCACAAATGTGGAGAGATATAATACCAAAGAGTGTCTGTGATTTTTCAGGATTGTGAGCTCTTTTCAGTTTTTACTTCTCAGGGTTTACAATCGTCGGGAAAAGGGAGAGGCGGGGGATTTTTAATTGAGTGTTGACTCCCAATCCGCAAGTCATTTCTTACAATAATATAGCCCGTTACGAATGAAAAATCACTTTACAATCATCTATGATTGTTAGGTCAGCTTTTTGCAAACGGGGAAAATAATGGCTTGTTTGACTCGGGTAAATATCCCACCGCACGTTCACTAGAGAATTTAATGAGCGTATGTTATTCTCTTTAAAAGCTTTGGATCCATAGGTCATTTGCATCTTTAACATGCTTGAAGCTTGCATATCCATTTTTAAAACACGTGTGGAACAAATCTCTTTCTTGTAAAATTCCAAGCTATTAGGGTTGCACTAGTTGAATTTCCCAAACTTGGATAACAAAAGTTTTGTGTTAATTTTTGGTGTGTGAAAAAAATTTTTTTACTTACATTTGTTATTGTTTTAAATTTTTTCCATACATAAACTCAAAAATTTTCATTTTGCTGTGATCTATTTGCCTTTTTATGTTTACGGGATGGAGGGAGAGTGAAAACTCAAAGTTTTGATTTAAGAAAAAAGTGTACATCTAAAATGGAGACGCACAGTGCACAAATGTAGAGAGAGATACTTACAATGAGTGTCTGCAATTTTTAGGGAATTTAAGCTCTCTTTTTAGTTTTTATATCTCAGGTTTTGCAATCGTCGGGAAAAGGGGAAGGCGGGGTGTTTTTAACTGAGTGTTGACTCCCAATCCGTAAGTCATTTCTTACAAAAATATAGCCCGTTACGGATGATAAATAACTTTACAATCATCTATGATTGTTAGGTAAGCTTTTTGTGAACGGGCAAAATAATGGCTAGTTCGATTCTGGTAAATATCCCGCCGCACGTTCATTGAGAATTTAATGAGCTTTTGTTATTCTCTTTAAAAGCTTTGGATCCATAGGTCATTTGCATCTTTAACATGTTTCAAGCATGCATATCCATTTTTAAAACACGTGTAGAAGAAATCTCTTTCTTGTAAAATTCCATGCAATTAGGGTTGAACTAGTGGAATTTCTCAAACTTGGAAAACAAAACTTTTGTGTTCATTTGTGGTGTGTGAGTAAATTTTCTATACTTACATTTGTTATTGTTTTAATTTTTTTCACACATAAACTCTAAAATTTTCATTTTGTTGTGATCTATTTGCCTTTTTTGGTTTACAGGATGAAGGGAGAGCGAAAACTCAAAGTTTTGATTTAAGAAAAAAGTGTACATCTAAAATGGAGATGCACAATGCACAATTGTAGGGAGAGATAACTCCAAAGAGTGTTTGTAATTTTTAGGGATTGTAAGATCTTTTTAGTTTTTGTATCTCAGGTTTTGCAATCGTCGGGAAAACATGGAGGCGTGCTATTTTTAACTGACTGTTGACTCCCGATCCGTATGTCTTTTCTTACAAAAATATAGCCCGTTACTCATGATAAATCACATTACAATCATCTATGATTCTTAGGTCAGCTTTTTGAAAACGGGCAAAATAATGGCTTCTTTCACTCGGGTGAATATCCCACCGCACGTTCACTTCAGAATTTAATGAGTGTTTGTTATTCTAATTAAAAGCTTTGGATCCATAGGTCATTTGCATCTTTAACGTGTTTCAAGCATGCATATCCATTTTTAAAACACGTCTAGAAGAATTCTCTTTCTTGTAAAATTTCAAGCTATTAGGGTTGAACTAGTGGAATTTCCCAAACTTGGATAACAAAAATTTTGTGTTCAATTGTGGTGTGTGAATAAATTTTCATTACTTACATTTGTTAATGTTTTAATTTTTTTCCATACATAAACTCTAAAATTTACATTTTTTTGTGATCTATTTACCTTTTTTTGTTTACGGCATGAAGGGAGAACGAAAACTCAAT
The DNA here is from genome assembly GCF_029961685.1 of Aristolochia californica. NCBI lineage: Eukaryota > Viridiplantae > Streptophyta > Magnoliopsida > Piperales > Aristolochiaceae > Aristolochia > Aristolochia californica. Next base: position 186,215 of record NW_027181926.1, on the reverse strand, counting down.
GTTTTGATTTAATAAAAAAGTGTACATCTAAACTGGAGATGCACAATGCACAAATGTGGAGAGATATAATACCAAAGAGTGTCTGTGATTTTTCAGGATTGTGAGCTCTTTTCAGTTTTTACTTCTCAGGGTTTACAATCGTCGGGAAAAGGGAGAGGCGGGGGATTTTTAATTGAGTGTTGACTCCCAATCCGCAAGTCATTTCTTACAATAATATAGCCCGTTACGAATGAAAAATCACTTTACAATCATCTATGATTGTTAGGTCAGCTTTTTGCAAACGGGGAAAATAATGGCTTGTTTGACTCGGGTAAATATCCCACCGCACGTTCACTAGAGAATTTAATGAGCGTATGTTATTCTCTTTAAAAGCTTTGGATCCATAGGTCATTTGCATCTTTAACATGCTTGAAGCTTGCATATCCATTTTTAAAACACGTGTGGAACAAATCTCTTTCTTGTAAAATTCCAAGCTATTAGGGTTGCACTAGTTGAATTTCCCAAACTTGGATAACAAAAGTTTTGTGTTAATTTTTGGTGTGTGAAAAAAATTTTTTTACTTACATTTGTTATTGTTTTAAATTTTTTCCATACATAAACTCAAAAATTTTCATTTTGCTGTGATCTATTTGCCTTTTTATGTTTACGGGATGGAGGGAGAGTGAAAACTCAAAGTTTTGATTTAAGAAAAAAGTGTACATCTAAAATGGAGACGCACAGTGCACAAATGTAGAGAGAGATACTTACAATGAGTGTCTGCAATTTTTAGGGAATTTAAGCTCTCTTTTTAGTTTTTATATCTCAGGTTTTGCAATCGTCGGGAAAAGGGGAAGGCGGGGTGTTTTTAACTGAGTGTTGACTCCCAATCCGTAAGTCATTTCTTACAAAAATATAGCCCGTTACGGATGATAAATAACTTTACAATCATCTATGATTGTTAGGTAAGCTTTTTGTGAACGGGCAAAATAATGGCTAGTTCGATTCTGGTAAATATCCCGCCGCACGTTCATTGAGAATTTAATGAGCTTTTGTTATTCTCTTTAAAAGCTTTGGATCCATAGGTCATTTGCATCTTTAACATGTTTCAAGCATGCATATCCATTTTTAAAACACGTGTAGAAGAAATCTCTTTCTTGTAAAATTCCATGCAATTAGGGTTGAACTAGTGGAATTTCTCAAACTTGGAAAACAAAACTTTTGTGTTCATTTGTGGTGTGTGAGTAAATTTTCTATACTTACATTTGTTATTGTTTTAATTTTTTTCACACATAAACTCTAAAATTTTCATTTTGTTGTGATCTATTTGCCTTTTTTGGTTTACAGGATGAAGGGAGAGCGAAAACTCAAAGTTTTGATTTAAGAAAAAAGTGTACATCTAAAATGGAGATGCACAATGCACAATTGTAGGGAGAGATAACTCCAAAGAGTGTTTGTAATTTTTAGGGATTGTAAGATCTTTTTAGTTTTTGTATCTCAGGTTTTGCAATCGTCGGGAAAACATGGAGGCGTGCTATTTTTAACTGACTGTTGACTCCCGATCCGTATGTCTTTTCTTACAAAAATATAGCCCGTTACTCATGATAAATCACATTACAATCATCTATGATTCTTAGGTCAGCTTTTTGAAAACGGGCAAAATAATGGCTTCTTTCACTCGGGTGAATATCCCACCGCACGTTCACTTCAGAATTTAATGAGTGTTTGTTATTCTAATTAAAAGCTTTGGATCCATAGGTCATTTGCATCTTTAACGTGTTTCAAGCATGCATATCCATTTTTAAAACACGTCTAGAAGAATTCTCTTTCTTGTAAAATTTCAAGCTATTAGGGTTGAACTAGTGGAATTTCCCAAACTTGGATAACAAAAATTTTGTGTTCAATTGTGGTGTGTGAATAAATTTTCATTACTTACATTTGTTAATGTTTTAATTTTTTTTCATACATAAACTCTAAAATTTACATTTTTTTGTGATCTATTTACCTTTTTTTGTTTACGGCATGAAGGGAGAACGAAAACTCAATGTTTTGATTTAATAAAAAAGTGTACATCTAAACTGGAGATGCACAATGCACAAATGTGGAGAGATATAATACCAAAGAGTGTCTGTGATTTTTCAGGATTGTGAGCTCTTTTCAGTTTTTACTTCTCAGGGTTTACAATCGTCGGGAAAAGGGAGAGGCGGGGGATTTTTAATTGAGTGTTGACTCCCAATCCGCAAGTCATTTCTTACAATAATATAGCCCGTTACGAATGAAAAATCACTTTACAATCATCTATGATTGTTAGGTCAGCTTTTTGCAAACGGGGAAAATAATGGCTTGTTTGACTCGGGTAAATATCCCACCGCACGTTCACTAGAGAATTTAATGAGCGTATGTTATTCTCTTTAAAAGCTTTGGATCCATAGGTCATTTGCATCTTTAACATGCTTGAAGCTTGCATATCCATTTTTAAAACACGTGTGGAACAAATCTCTTTCTTGTAAAATTCCAAGCTATTAGGGTTGCACTAGTTGAATTTCCCAAACTTGGATAACAAAAGTTTTGTGTTAATTTTTGGTGTGTGAAAAAAATTTTTTTACTTACATTTGTTATTGTTTTAAATTTTTTCCATACATAAACTCAAAAATTTTCATTTTGCTGTGATCTATTTGCCTTTTTATGTTTACGGGATGGAGGGAGAGTGAAAACTCAAAGTTTTGATTTAAGAAAAAAGTGTACATCTAAAATGGAGACGCACAGTGCACAAATGTAGAGAGAGATACTTACAATGAGTGTCTGCAATTTTTAGGGAATTTAAGCTCTCTTTTTAGTTTTTATATCTCAGGTTTTGCAATCGTCGGGAAAAGGGGAAGGCGGGGTGTTTTTAACTGAGTGTTGACTCCCAATCCGTAAGTCATTTCTTACAAAAATATAGCCCGTTACGGATGATAAATAACTTTACAATCATCTATGATTGTTAGGTAAGCTTTTTGTGAACGGGCAAAATAATGGCTAGTTCGATTCTGGTAAATATCCCGCCGCACGTTCATTGAGAATTTAATGAGCTTTTGTTATTCTCTTTAAAAGCTTTGGATCCATAGGTCATTTGCATCTTTAACATGTTTCAAGCATGCATATCCATTTTTAAAACACGTGTAGAAGAAATCTCTTTCTTGTAAAATTCCATGCAATTAGGGTTGAACTAGTGGAATTTCTCAAACTTGGAAAACAAAACTTTTGTGTTCATTTGTGGTGTGTGAGTAAATTTTCTATACTTACATTTGTTATTGTTTTAATTTTTTTCACACATAAACTCTAAAATTTTCATTTTGTTGTGATCTATTTGCCTTTTTTGGTTTACAGGATGAAGGGAGAGCGAAAACTCAAAGTTTTGATTTAAGAAAAAAGTGTACATCTAAAATGGAGATGCACAATGCACAATTGTAGGGAGAGATAACTCCAAAGAGTGTTTGTAATTTTTAGGGATTGTAAGATCTTTTTAGTTTTTGTATCTCAGGTTTTGCAATCGTCGGGAAAACATGGAGGCGTGCTATTTTTAACTGACTGTTGACTCCCGATCCGTATGTCTTTTCTTACAAAAATATAGCCCGTTACTCATGATAAATCACATTACAATCATCTATGATTCTTAGGTCAGCTTTTTGAAAACGGGCAAAATAATGGCTTCTTTCACTCGGGTGAATATCCCACCGCACGTTCACTTCAGAATTTAATGAGTGTTTGTTATTCTAATTAAAAGCTTTGGATCCATAGGTCATTTGCATCTTTAACGTGTTTCAAGCATGCATATCCATTTTTAAAACACGTCTAGAAGAATTCTCTTTCTTGTAAAATTTCAAGCTATTAGGGTTGAACTAGTGGAATTTCCCAAACTTGGATAACAAAAATTTTGTGTTCAATTGTGGTGTGTGAATAAATTTTCATTACTTACATTTGTTAATGTTTTAATTTTTTTCCATACATAAACTCTAAAATTTACATTTTTTTGTGATCTATTTACCTTTTTTTGTTTACGGCATGAAGGGAGAACGAAAACTCAATGTTTTGATTTAATAAAAAAGTGTACATCTAAACTGGAGATGCACAATGCACAAATGTGGAGAGATATAATACCAAAGAGTGTCTGTGATTTTTCAGGATTGTGAGCTCTTTTCAGTTTTTACTTCTCAGGGTTTACAATCGTCGGGAAAAGGGAGAGGCGGGGGATTTTTAATTGAGTGTTGACTCCCAATCCGCAAGTCATTTCTTACAATAATATAGCCCGTTACGAATGAAAAATCACTTTACAATCATCTATGATTGTTAGGTCAGCTTTTTGCAAACGGGGAAAATAATGGCTTGTTTGACTCGGGTAAATATCCCACCGCACGTTCACTAGAGAATTTAATGAGCGTATGTTATTCTCTTTAAAAGCTTTGGATCCATAGGTCATTTGCATCTTTAACATGCTTGAAGCTTGCATATCCATTTTTAAAACACGTGTGGAACAAATCTCTTTCTTGTAAAATTCCAAGCTATTAGGGTTGCACTAGTTGAATTTCCCAAACTTGGATAACAAAAGTTTTGTGTTAATTTTTGGTGTGTGAAAAAAATTTTTTTACTTACATTTGTTATTGTTTTAAATTTTTTCCATACATAAACTCAAAAATTTTCATTTTGCTGTGATCTATTTGCCTTTTTATGTTTACGGGATGGAGGGAGAGTGAAAGCTCAAAGTTTTGATTTAAGAAAAAAGTGTACATCTAAAATGGAGACGCACAGTGCACAAATGTAGAGAGAGATACTTACAATGAGTGTCTGCAATTTTTAGGGAATTTAAGCTCTCTTTTTAGTTTTTATATCTCAGGTTTTGCAATCGTCGGGAAAAGGGGAAGGCGGGGTGTTTTTAACTGAGTGTTGACTCCCAATCCGTAAGTCATTTCTTACAAAAATATAGCCCGTTACGGATGATAAATAACTTTACAATCATCTATGATTGTTAGGTAAGCTTTTTGTGAACGGGCAAAATAATGGCTAGTTCGATTCTGGTAAATATCCCGCCGCACGTTCATTGAGAATTTAATGAGCTTTTGTTATTCTCTTTAAAAGCTTTGGATCCATAGGTCATTTGCATCTTTAACATGTTTCAAGCATGCATATCCATTTTTAAAACACGTGTAGAAGAAATCTCTTTCTTGTAAAATTCCATGCAATTAGGGTTGAACTAGTGGAATTTCTCAAACTTGGAAAACAAAACTTTTGTGTTCATTTGTGGTGTGTGAGTAAATTTTCTATACTTACATTTGTTATTGTTTTAATTTTTTTCACACATAAACTCTAAAATTTTCATTTTGTTGTGATCTATTTGCCTTTTTTGGTTTACAGGATGAAGGGAGAGCGAAAACTCAAAGTTTTGATTTAAGAAAAAAGTGTACATCTAAAATGGAGATGCACAATGCACAATTGTAGGGAGAGATAACTCCAAAGAGTGTTTGTAATTTTTAGGGATTGTAAGATCTTTTTAGTTTTTGTATCTCAGGTTTTGCAATCGTCGGGAAAACATGGAGGCGTGCTATTTTTAACTGACTGTTGACTCCCGATCCGTATGTCTTTTCTTACAAAAATATAGCCCGTTACTCATGATAAATCACATTACAATCATCTATGATTCTTAGGTCAGCTTTTTGAAAACGGGCAAAATAATGGCTTCTTTCACTCGGGTGAATATCCCACCGCACGTTCACTTCAGAATTTAATGAGTGTTTGTTATTCTAATTAAAAGCTTTGGATCCATAGGTCATTTGCATCTTTAACGTGTTTCAAGCATGCATATCCATTTTTAAAACACGTCTAGAAGAATTCTCTTTCTTGTAAAATTTCAAGCTATTAGGGTTGAACTAGTGGAATTTCCCAAACTTGGATAACAAAAATTTTGTGTTCAATTGTGGTGTGTGAATAAATTTTCATTACTTACATTTGTTAATGTTTTAATTTTTTTTCATACATAAACTCTAAAATTTACATTTTTTTGTGATCTATTTACCTTTTTTTGTTTACGGCATGAAGGGAGAACGAAAACTCAATGTTTTGATTTAATAAAAAAGTGTACATCTAAACTGGAGATGCACAATGCACAAATGTGGAGAGATATAATACCAAAGAGTGTCTGTGATTTTTCAGGATTGTGAGCTCTTTTCAGTTTTTACTTCTCAGGGTTTACAATCGTCGGGAAAAGGGAGAGGCGGGGGATTTTTAATTGAGTGTTGACTCCCAATCCGCAAGTCATTTCTTACAATAATATAGCCCGTTACGAATGAAAAATCACTTTACAATCATCTATGATTGTTAGGTCAGCTTTTTGCAAACGGGCAAAATAATGGCTTGTTTGACTCGGGTAAATATCCCACCGCACGTTCACTAGAGAATTTAATGAGCGTATGTTATTCTCTTTAAAAGCTTTGGATCCATAGGTCATTTGCATCTTTAACATGCTTGAAGCTTGCATATCCATTTTTAAAACACGTGTGGAACAAATCTCTTTCTTGTAAAATTCCAAGCTATTAGGGTTGCACTAGTTGAATTTCCCAAACTTGGATAACAAAAGTTTTGTGTTAATTTTTGGTGTGTGAAAAAAAATTTTTTACTTACATTTGTTATTGTTTTAAATTTTTTCCATACATAAACTCAAAAATTTTCATTTTGCTGTGATCTATTTGCCTTTTTATGTTTACGGGATGGAGGGAGAGTGAAAACTCAAAGTTTTGATTTAAGAAAAAAGTGTACATCTAAAATGGAGACGCACAGTGCACAAATGTAGAGAGAGATACTTACAATGAGTGTCTGCAATTTTTAGGGAATTTAAGCTCTCTTTTTAGTTTTTATATCTCAGGTTTTGCAATCGTCGGGAAAAGGGGAAGGCGGGGTGTTTTTAACTGAGTGTTGACTCCCAATCCGTAAGTCATTTCTTACAAAAATATAGCCCGTTACGGATGATAAATAACTTTACAATCATCTATGATTGTTAGGTAAGCTTTTTGTGAACGGGCAAAATAATGGCTAGTTCGATTCTGGTAAATATCCCACCGCACGTTCATTGAGAATTTAATGAGCTTTTGTTATTCTCTTTAAAAGCTTTGGATCCATAGGTCATTTGCATCTTTAACATGTTTCAAGCATGCATATCCATTTTTAAAACACGTGTAGAAGAAATCTCTTTCTTGTAAAATTCCATGCAATTAGGGTTGAACTAGTGGAATTTCTCAAACTTGGAAAACAAAACTTTTGTGTTCATTTGTGGTGTGTGAGTAAATTTTCTATACTTACATTTGTTATTGTTTTAATTTTTTTCACACATAAACTCTAAAATTTTCATTTTGTTGTGATCTATTTGCCTTTTTTGGTTTACAGGATGAAGGGAGAGCGAAAACTCAAAGTTTTGATTTAAGAAAAAAGTGTACATCTAAAATGGAGATGCACAATGCACAATTGTAGGGAGAGATAACTCCAAAGAGTGTTTGTAATTTTTAGGGATTGTAAGATCTTTTTAGTTTTTGTATCTCAGGTTTTGCAATCGTCGGGAAAACATGGAGGCGTGCTATTTTTAACTGACTGTTGACTCCCGATCCGTATGTCTTTTCTTACAAAAATATAGCCCGTTACTCATGATAAATCACATTACAATCATCTATGATTCTTAGGTCAGCTTTTTGAAAACGGGCAAAATAATGGCTTCTTTCACTCGGGTGAATATCCCACCGCACGTTCACTTCAGAATTTAATGAGTGTTTGTTATTCTAATTAAAAGCTTTGGATCCATAGGTCATTTGCATCTTTAACGTGTTTCAAGCATGCATATCCATTTTTAAAACACGTCTAGAAGAATTCTCTTTCTTGTAAAATTTCAAGCTATTAGGGTTGAACTAGTGGAATTTCCCAAACTTGGATAACAAAAATTTTGTGTTCAATTGTGGTGTGTGAATAAATTTTCATTACTTACATTTGTTAATGTTTTAATTTTTTTTCATACATAAACTCTAAAATTTACATTTTTTTGTGATCTATTTACCTTTTTTTGTTTACGGCATGAAGGGAGAACGAAAACTCAATGTTTTGATTTAATAAAAAAGTGTACATCTAAACTGGAGATGCACAATGCACAAATGTGGAGAGATATAATACCAAAGAGTGTCTGTGATTTTTCAGGATTGTGAGCTCTTTTCAGTTTTTACTTCTCAGGGTTTACAATCGTCAGGAAAAGGGAGAGGCGGGGGATTTTTAATTGAGTGTTGACTCCCAATCCGCAAGTCATTTCTTACAATAATATAGCCCGTTACGAATGAAAAATCACTTTACAATCATCTATGATTGTTAGGTCAGCTTTTTGCAAACGGGCAAAATAATGGCTTGTTTGACTCGGGTAAATATCCCACCGCACGTTCACTAGAGAATTTAATGAGCGTATGTTATTCTCTTTAAAAGCTTTGGATCCATAGGTCATTTGCATCTTTAACATGCTTGAAGCTTGCATATCCATTTTTAAAACACGTGTGGAACAAATCTCTTTCTTGTAAAATTCCAAGCTATTAGGGTTGCACTAGTTGAATTTCCCAAACTTGGATAACAAAAGTTTTGTGTTAATTTTTGGTGTGTGAAAAATTTTTTTTACTTACATTTGTTATTGTTTTAAATTTTTTCCATACATAAACTCAAAAATTTTCATTTTGCTGTGATCTATTTGCCTTTTTATGTTTACGGGATGGAGGGAGAGTGAAAGCTCAAAGTTTTGATTTAAGAAAAAAGTGTACATCTAAAATGGAGACGCACAGTGCACAAATGTAGAGAGAGATACTTACAATGAGTGTCTGCAATTTTTAGGGAATTTAAGCTCTCTTTTTAGTTTTTATATCTCAGGTTTTGCAATCGTCGGGAAAAGGGGAAGGCGGGGTGTTTTTAACTGAGTGTTGACTCCCAATCCGTAAGTCATTTCTTACAAAAATATAGCCCGTTACGGATGATAAATAACTTTACAATCATCTATGATTGTTAGGTAAGCTTTTTGTGAACGGGCAAAATAATGGCTAGTTCGATTCTGGTAAATATCCCACCGCACGTTCATTGAGAATTTAATGAGCTTTTGTTATTCTCTTTAAAAGCTTTGGATCCATAGGTCATTTGCATCTTTAACATGTTTCAAGCATGCATATCCATTTTTAAAACACGTGTAGAAGAAATCTCTTTCTTGTAAAATTCCATGCAATTAGGGTTGAACTAGTGGAATTTCTCAAACTTGGAAAACAAAACTTTTGTGTTCATTTGTGGTGTGTGAGTAAATTTTCTATACTTACATTTGTTATTGTTTTAATTTTTTTCACACATAAACTCTAAAATTTTCATTTTGTTGTGATCTATTTGCCTTTTTTGGTTTACAGGATGAAGGGAGAGCGAAAACTCAAAGTTTTGATTTAAGAAAAAAGTGTACATCTAAAATGGAGATGCACAATGCACAATTGTAGGGAGAGATAACTCCAAAGAGTGTTTGTAATTTTTAGGGATTGTAAGATCTTTTTAGTTTTTGTATCTCAGGTTTTGCAATCGTCGGGAAAACATGGAGGCGTGCTATTTTTAACTGACTGTTGACTCCCGATCCGTATGTCTTTTCTTACAAAAATATAGCCCGTTACTCATGATAAATCACATTACAATCATCTATGATTCTTAGGTCAGCTTTTTGAAAACGGGCAAAATAATGGCTTCTTTCACTCGGGTGAATATCCCACCGCACGTTCACTACAGAATTTAATGAGTGTTTGTTATTCTAATTAAAAGCTTTGGATCCATAGGTCATTTGCATCTTTAACGTGTTTCAAGCATGCATATCCATTTTTAAAACACGTCTAGAAGAATTCTCTTTCTTGTAAAATTTCAAGCTATTAGGGTTGAACTAGTGGAATTTCCCAAACTTGGATAACAAAAATTTTGTGTTCAATTGTGGTGTGTGAATAAATTTTCATTACTTACATTTGTTAATGTTTTAATTTTTTTTCATACATAAACTCTAAAATTTACATTTTTTTGTGATCTATTTACCTTTTTTTGTTTACGGCATGAAGGGAGAACGAAAACTCAATGTTTTGATTTAATAAAAAAGTGTACATCTAAACTGGAGATGCACAATGCACAAATGTGGAGAGATATAATACCAAAGAGTGTCTGTGATTTTTCAGGATTGTGAGCTCTTTTCAGTTTTTACTTCTCAGGGTTTACAATCGTCAGGAAAAGGGAGAGGCGGGGGATTTTTAATTGAGTGTTGACTCCCAATCCGCAAGTCATTTCTTACAATAATATAGCCCGTTACGAATGAAAAATCACTTTACAATCATCTATGATTGTTAGGTCAGCTTTTTGCAAACGGGCAAAATAATGGCTTGTTTGACTCGGGTAAATATCCCACCGCACGTTCACTAGAGAATTTAATGAGCGTATGTTATTCTCTTTAAAAGCTTTGGATCCATAGGTCATTTGCATCTTTAACATGCTTGAAGCTTGCATATCCATTTTTAAAACACGTGTGGAACAAATCTCTTTCTTGTAAAATTCCAAGCTATTAGGGTTGCACTAGTTGAATTTCCCAAACTTGGATAACAAAAGTTTTGTGTTAATTTTTGGTGTGTGAAAAAATTTTTTTACTTACATTTGTTATTGTTTTAAATTTTTTCCATACATAAACTCAAAAATTTTCATTTTGCTGTGATCTATTTGCCTTTTTATGTTTACGGGATGGAGGGAGAGTGAAAGCTCAAAGTTTTGATTTAAGAAAAAAGTGTACATCTAAAATGGAGACGCACAGTGCACAAATGTAGAGAGAGATACTTACAATGAGTGTTTGCAATTTTTAGGGAATTTAAGCTCTCTTTTTAGTTTTTATATCTCAGGTTTTGCAATCGTCGGGAAAAGGGGAAGGCGGGGTGTTTTTAACTGAGTGTTGACTCCCAATCCGTAAGTCATTTCTTACAAAAATATAGCCCGTTACGGATGATAAATAACTTTACAATCATCTATGATTGTTAGGTAAGCTTTTTGTGAACGGGCAAAATAATGGCTAGTTCGATTCTGGTAAATATCCCACCGCACGTTCATTGAGAATTTAATGAGCTTTTGTTATTCTCTTTAAAAGCTTTGGATCCATAGGTCATTTGCATCTTTAACATGTTTCAAGCATGCATATCCATTTTTAAAACACGTGTAGAAGAAATCTCTTTCTTGTAAAATTCCATGCAATTAGGGTTGAACTAGTGGAATTTCTCAAACTTGGAAAACAAAACTTTTGTGTTCATTTGTGGTGTGTGAGTAAATTTTCTATACTTGCATTTGTTATTGTTTTAATTTTTTTCACACATAAACTCTAAAATTTTCATTTTGTTGTGATCTATTTGCCTTTTTTGGTTTACAGGATGAAGGGAGAGCGAAAACTCAAAGTTTTGATTTAAGAAAAAAGTGTACATCTAAAATGGAGATGCACAATGCACAATTGTAGGGAGAGATAACTCCAAAGAGTGTTTGTAATTTTTAGGGATTGTAAGATCTTTTTAGTTTTTGTATCTCAGGTTTTGCAATCGTCGGGAAAACATGGAGGCGTGCTATTTTTAACTGACTGTTGACTCCCGATCCGTATGTCTTTTCTTACAAAAATATAGCCCGTTACTCATGATAAATCACATTACAATCATCTATGATTCTTAGGTCAGCTTTTTGAAAACGGGCAAAATAATGGCTTCTTTCACTCGGGTGAATATCCCACCGCACGTTCACTACAGAATTTAATGAGTGTTTGTTATTCTAATTAAAAGCTTTGGATCCATAGGTCATTTGCATCTTTAACGTGTTTCAAGCATGCATATCCATTTTTAAAACACGTCTAGAAGAATTCTCTTTCTTGTAAAATTTCAAGCTATTAGGGTTGAACTAGTGGAATTTCCCAAACTTGGATAACAAAAATTTTGTGTTCAATTGTGGTGTGTGAATAAATTTTCATTACTTACATTTGTTAATGTTTTAATTTTTTTTCATACATAAACTCTAAAATTTACATTTTTTTGTGATCTATTTACCTTTTTTTGTTTACGGCATGAAGGGAGAACGAAAACTCAATGTTTTGATTTAATAAAAAAGTGTACATCTAAACTGGAGATGCACAATGCACAAATGTGGAGAGATATAATACCAAAGAGTGTCTGTGATTTTTCAGGATTGTGAGCTCTTTTCAGTTTTTACTTCTCAGGGTTTACAATCGTCAGGAAAAGGGAGAGGCGGGGGATTTTTAATTGAGTGTTGACTCCCAATCCGCAAGTCATTTCTTACAATAATATAGCCCGTTACGAATGAAAAATCACTTTACAATCATCTATGATTGTTAGGTCAGCTTTTTGCAAACGGGCAAAATAATGGCTTGTTTGACTCGGGTAAATATCCCACCGCACGTTCACTAGAGAATTTAATGAGCGTATGTTATTCTCTTTAAAAGCTTTGGATCCATAGGTCATTTGCATCTTTAACATGCTTGAAGCTTGCATATCCATTTTTAAAACACGTGTGGAACAAATCTCTTTCTTGTAAAATTCCAAGCTATTAGGGTTGCACTAGTTGAATTTCCCAAACTTGGATAACAAAAGTTTTGTGTTAATTTTTGGTGTGTGAAAATTTTTTTTTACTTACATTTGTTATTGTTTTAAATTTTTTCCATACATAAACTCAAAAATTTTCATTTTGCTGTGATCTATTTGCCTTTTTATGTTTACGGGATGGAGGGAGAGTGAAAGCTCAAAGTTTTGATTTAAGAAAAAAGTGTACATCTAAAATGGAGACGCACAGTGCACAAATGTAGAGAGAGATACTTACAATGAGTGTCTGCAATTTTTAGGGAATTGAAGCTCTCTTTTTAGTTTTTATATCTCAGGTTTTGCAATCGTCGGGAAAAGGGGAAGGCGGGGTGTTTTTAACTGAGTGTTGACTCCCAATCCGTAAGTCATTTCTTACAAAAATATAGCCCGTTACGGATGATAAATAACTTTACAATCATCTATGATTGTTAGGTAAGCTTTTTGTGAACGGGCAAAATAATGGCTAGTTCGATTCTGGTAAATATCCCACCGCACGTTCATTGAGAATTTAATGAGCTTTTGTTATTCTCTTTAAAAGCTTTGGATCCATAGGTCATTTGCATCTTTAACATGTTTCAAGCATGCATATCCATTTTTAAAACACGTCTAGAAGAATTCTCTTTCTTGTAAAATTCCATGCAATTAGGGTTGAACTAGTGGAATTTCTCAAACTTGGAAAACAAAACTTTTGTGTTCATTTGTGGTGTGTGAGTAAATTTTCTATACTTACATTTGTTATTGTTTTAATTTTTTTCACACATAAACTCTAAAATTTTCATTTTGTTGTGATCTATTTGCCTTTTTTGGTTTACAGGATGAAGGGAGAGCGAAAACTCAAAGTTTTGATTTAAGAAAAAAGTGTACATCTAAAATGGAGATGCACAATGCACAATTGTAGGGAGAGATAACTCCAAAGAGTGTTTGTAATTTTTAGGGATTGTAAGATCTTTTTAGTTTTTGTATCTCAGGTTTTGCAATCGTCGGGAAAACATGGAGGCGTGCTATTTTTAACTGACTTTTGACTCCCGATCCGTATGTCTTTTCTTACAAAAATATAGCCCGTTACTCATGATAAATCACATTACAATCATCTATGATTCTTAGGTCAGCTTTTTGAAAACGGGCAAAATAATGGCTTCTTTCACTCGGGTGAATATCCCACCGCACGTTCACTTCAGAATTTAATGAGTGTTTGTTATTCTAATTAAAAGCTTTGGATCCATAGGTCATTTGCATCTTTAACGTGTTTCAAGCATGCATATCCATTTTTAAAACACGTCTAGAAGAATTCTCTTTCTTGTAAAATTTCAAGCTATTAGGGTTGAACTAGTGGAATTTCCCAAACTTGGATAACAAAAATTTTGTGTTCAATTGTGGTGTGTGAATAAATTTTCTTTACTTACATTTGTTAATGTTTTAATTTTTTTCCATACATAAACTCTAAAATTTACATTTTTTTGTGATCTATTTACCGTTTTTTGTTTACGGCATGAAGGGAGAACGAAAACTCAATGTTTTGATTTAATAAAAAAGTGTACATCTAAACTGGAGATGCACAATGCACAAATGTGGAGAGATATAATACCAAAGAGTGTCTGTGATTTTTCAGGATTGTGAGCTCTTTTCAGTTTTTAGTTCTCAGGTTTTGCAATCGTCGGGAAAAGGGAGAGGCGGGGGATTTTTAATTGAGTGTTGACTCCCAATCCGCAAGTCATTTCTTACAATAATATAGCCCGTTACGAATGAAAAATCACTTTACAATCATCTATGATTGTTAGGTCAGCTTTTTGCAAACGGGGAAAATAATGGCTTGTTTGACTCGGGTAAATATCCCACCGCACGTTCACTAGAGAATTTAATGAGCGTATGTTATTCTCTTTAAAAGCTTTGGATCCATAGGTCATTTGCATCTTTAACATGCTTGAAGCTTGCATATCCATTTTTAAAACACGTGTGGAACAAATCTCTTTCTTGTAAAATTCCAAGCTATTAGGGTTGCACTAGTTGAATTTCCCAAACTTGGATAACAAAAGTTTTGTGTTAATTTTTGGTGTGTGAAAAATTTTTTTTACTTACATTTGTTATTGTTTTAAATTTTTTCCATACATAAACTCAAAAATTTTCATTTTGCTGTGATCTATTTGCCTTTTTATGTTTACGGGATGGAGGGAGAGTGAAAGCTCAAAGTTTTGATTTAAGAAAAAAGTGTACATCTAAAATGGAGACGCACAGTGCACAAATGTAGAGAGAGATACTTACAATGAGTGTCTGCAATTTTTAGGGAATTTAAGCTCTCTTTTTAGTTTTTATATCTCAGGTTTTGCAATCGTCGGGAAAAGGGGAAGGCGGGGTGTTTTTAACTGAGTGTTGACTCCCAATCCGTAAGTCATTTCTTACAAAAATATAGCCCGTTACGGATGATAAATAACTTTACAATCATCTATGATTGTTAGGTAAGCTTTTTGTGAACGGGCAAAATAATGGCTAGTTCGATTCTGGTAAATATCCCACCGCACGTTCATTGAGAATTTAATGAGCTTTTGTTATTCTCTTTAAAAGCTTTGGATCCATAGGTCATTTGCATCTTTAACATGTTTCAAGCATGCATATCCATTTTTAAAACACGTGTAGAAGAAATCTCTTTCTTGTAAAATTCCATGCAATTAGGGTTGAACTAGTGGAATTTCTCAAACTTGGAAAACAAAACTTTTGTGTTCATTTGTGGTATGTGAGTAAATTTTCTATACTTACATTTGTTATTGTTTTAATTTTTTTCACACATAAACTCTAAAATTTTCATTTTGTTGTGATCTATTTGCCTTTTTTGGTTTACAGGATGAAGGGAGAGCGAAAACTCAAAGTTTTGATTTAAGAAAAAAGTGTACATCTAAAATGGAGATGCACAATGCACAATTGTAGGGAGAGATAACTCCAAAGAGTGTTTGTAATTTTTAGGGATTGTAAGATCTTTTTAGTTTTTGTATCTCAGGTTTTGCAATCGTCGGGAAAACATGGAGGCGTGCTATTTTTAACTGACTGCTGACTCCCGATCCGTATGTCTTTTCTTACAAAAATATAGCCCGTTACTCATGATAAATCACATTACAATCATCTATGATTCTTAGGTCAGCTTTTTGAAAACGGGCAAAATAATGGCTTCTTTCACTCGGGTGAATATCCCACCGCACGTTCACTTCAGAATTTAATGAGTGTTTGTTATTCTAATTAAAAGCTTTGGATCCATAGGTCATTTGCATCTTTAACGTGTTTCAAGCATGCATATCCATTTTTAAAACACGTCTAGAAGAATTCTTTTTCTTGTAAAATTTCAAGCTATTAGGGTTGAACTAGTGGAATTTCCCAAACTTGGATAACAAAAATTTTGTGTTCAATTGTGGTGTGTGAATAAATTTTCATTACTTACATTTGTTAATGTTTTAATTTTTTGCCATACATAAACTCTAAAATTTACATTTTGTTGTGATCTATTTACCTTTTTTTGTTTACGGCATGAAGGGAGAACGAAAACTCAATGTTTTGATTTAATAAAAAAGTGTACATCTAAACTGGAGATGCACAATGCACAAATGTGGAGAGATATAATACCAAAGAGTGTCTGTGATTTTTCAGGATTGTGAGCTCTTTTCAGTTTTTAGTTCTCAGGTTTTGCAATCGTCGGGAAAAGGGAGAGGCGGGGGATTTTTAATTGAGTGTTGACTCCCAATCCGCAAGTCATTTCTTACAATAATATAGCCCGTTACGAATGAAAAATCACTTTACAATCATCTATGATTGTTAGGTCAGCTTTTTGCAAACGGGGAAAATAATGGCTTGTTTGACTCGGGTAAATATCCCACCGCACGTTCACTAGAGAATTTAATGAGCGTATGTTATTCTCTTTAAAAGCTTTGGATCCATAGGTCATTTGCATCTTTAACATGCTTGAAGCTTGCATATCCATTTTTAAAACACGTGTGGAACAAATCTCTTTCTTGTAAAATTCCAAGCTATTAGGGTTGCACTAGTTGAATTTCCCAAACTTGGATAACAAAAGTTTTGTGTTAATTTTTGGTGTGTGAAAAATTTTTTTTACTTACATTTGTTATTGTTTTAAATTTTTTCCATACATAAACTCAAAAATTTTCATTTTGCTGTGATCTATTTGCCTTTTTATGTTTACGGGATGGAGGGAGAGTGAAAGCTCAAAGTTTTGATTTAAGAAAAAAGTGTACATCTAAAATGGAGACGCACAGTGCACAAATGTAGAGAGAGATACTTACAATGAGTGTCTGCAATTTTTAGGGAATTTAAGCTCTCTTTTTAGTTTTTATATCTCAGGTTTTGCAATCGTCGGGAAAAGGGGAAGGCGGGGTGTTTTTAACTGAGTGTTGACTCCCAATCCGTAAGTCATTTCTTACAAAAATATAGCCCGTTACGGATGATAAATAACTTTACAATCATCTATGATTGTTAGGTAAGCTTTTTGTGAACGGGCAAAATAATGGCTAGTTCGATTCTGGTAAATATCCCACCGCACGTTCATTGAGAATTTAATGAGCTTTTGTTATTCTCTTTAAAAGCTTTGGATCCATAGGTCATTTGCATCTTTAACATGTTTCAAGCATGCATATCCATTTTTAAAACACGTGTAGAAGAAATCTCTTTCTTGTAAAATTCCATGCAATTAGGGTTGAACTAGTGGAATTTCTCAAACTTGGAAAACAAAACTTTTGTGTTCATTTGTGGTGTGTGAGTAAATTTTCTATACTTACATTTGTTATTGTTTTAATTTTTTTCACACATAAACTCTAAAATTTTCATTTTGTTGTGATCTATTTGCCTTTTTTGGTTTACAGGATGAAGGGAGAGCGAAAACTCAAAGTTTTGATTTAAGAAAAAAGTGTACATCTAAAATGGAGATGCACAATGCACAATTGTAGGGAGAGATAACTCCAAAGAGTGTTTGTAATTTTTAGGGATTGTAAGATCTTTTTAGTTTTTGTATCTCAGGTTTTGCAATCGTCGGGAAAACATGGAGGCGTGCTATTTTTAACTGACTGTTGACTCCCGATCCGTATGTCTTTTCTTACAAAAATATAGCCCGTTACTCATGATAAATCACATTACAATCATCTATGATTCTTAGGTCAGCTTTTTGAAAACGGGCAAAATAATGGCTTCTTTCACTCGGGTGAATATCCCACCGCACGTTCACTTCAGAATTTAATGAGTGTTTGTTATTCTAATTAAAAGCTTTGGATCCATAGGTCATTTGCATCTTTAACGTGTTTCAAGCATGCATATCCATTTTTAAAACACGTCTAGAAGAATTCTCTTTCTTGTAAAATTTCAAGCTATTAGGGTTGAACTAGTGGAATTTCCCAAACTTGGATAACAAAAATTTTGTGTTCAATTGTGGTGTGTGAATAAATTTTCATTACTTACATTTGTTAATGTTTTAATTTTTTTCCATACATAAACTCTAAAATTTACATTTTTTTGTGATCTATTTACCTTTTTTTGTTTACGGCATGAAGGGAGAACGAAAACTCAATGTTTTGATTTAATAAAAAAGTGTACATCTAAACTGGAGATGCACAATGCACAAATGTGGAGAGATATAATACCAAAGAGTGTCTGTGATTTTTCAGGATTGTGAGCTCTTTTCAGTTTTTAGTTCTCAGGTTTTGCAATCGTCGGGAAAAGGGAGAGGCGGGGGATTTTTAATTGAGTGTTGACTCCCAATCCGCAAGTCATTTCTTACAATAATATAGCCCGTTACGAATGAAAAATCACTTTACAATCATCTATGATTGTTAGGTCAGCTTTTTGCAAACGGGGAAAATAATGGCTTGTTTGACTCGGGTAAATATCCCACCGCACGTTCACTAGAGAATTTAATGAGCGTATGTTATTCTCTTTAAAAGCTTTGGATCCATAGGTCATTTGCATCTTTAACATGCTTGAAGCTTGCATATCCATTTTTAAAACACGTGTGGAACAAATCTCTTTCTTGTAAAATTCCAAGCTATTAGGGTTGCACTAGTTGAATTTCCCAAACTTGGATAACAAAAGTTTTGTGTTAATTTTTGGTGTGTGAAAAATTTTTTTTACTTACATTTGTTATTGTTTTAAATTTTTTCCATACATAAACTCAAAAATTTTCATTTTGCTGTGATCTATTTGCCTTTTTATGTTTACGGGATGGAGGGAGAGTGAAAGCTCAAAGTTTTGATTTAAGAAAAAAGTGTACATCTAAAATGGAGACGCACAGTGCACAAATGTAGAGAGAGATACTTACAATGAGTGTCTGCAATTTTTAGGGAATTTAAGCTCTCTTTTTAGTTTTTATATCTCAGGTTTTGCAATCGTCGGGAAAAGGGGAAGGCGGGGTGTTTTTAACTGAGTGTTGACTCCCAATCCGTAAGTCATTTCTTACAAAAATATAGCCCGTTACGGATGATAAATAACTTTACAATCATCTATGATTGTTAGGTAAGCTTTTTGTGAACGGGCAAAATAATGGCTAGTTCGATTCTGGTAAATATCCCACCGCACGTTCATTGAGAATTTAATGAGCTTTTGTTATTCTCTTTAAAAGCTTTGGATCCATAGGTCATTTGCATCTTTAACATGTTTCAAGCATGCATATCCATTTTTAAAACACGTGTAGAAGAAATCTCTTTCTTGTAAAATTCCATGCAATTAGGGTTGAACTAGTGGAATTTCTCAAACTTGGAAAACAAAACTTTTGTGTTCATTTGTGGTGTGTGAGTAAATTTTCTATACTTACATTTGTTATTGTTTTAATTTTTTTCACACATAAACTCTAAAATTTTCATTTTGTTGTGATCTATTTGCCTTTTTTGGTTTACAGGATGAAGGGAGAGCGAAAACTCAAAGTTTTGATTTAAGAAAAAAGTGTACATCTAAAATGGAGATGCACAATGCACAATTGTAGGGAGAGATAACTCCAAAGAGTGTTTGTAATTTTTAGGGATTGTAAGATCTTTTTAGTTTTTGTATCTCAGGTTTTGCAATCGTCGGGAAAACATGGAGGCGTGCTATTTTTAACTGACTGTTGACTCCCGATCCGTATGTCTTTTCTTACAAAAATATAGCCCGTTACTCATGATAAATCACATTACAATCATCTATGATTCTTAGGTCAGCTTTTTGAAAACGGGCAAAATAATGGCTTCTTTCACTCGGGTGAATATCCCACCGCACGTTCACTTCAGAATTTAATGAGTGTTTGTTATTCTAATTAAAAGCTTTGGATCCATAGGTCATTTGCATCTTTAACGTGTTTCAAGCATGCATATCCATTTTTAAAACACGTCTAGAAGAATTCTCTTTCTTGTAAAATTTCAAGCTATTAGGGTTGAACTAGTGGAATTTCCCAAACTTGGATAACAAAAATTTTGTGTTCAATTGTGGTGTGTGAATAAATTTTCATTACTTACATTTGTTAATGTTTTAATTTTTTTCCATACATAAACTCTAAAATTTACATTTTTTTGTGATCTATTTACCTTTTTTTGTTTACGGCATGAAGGGAGAACGAAAACTCAATGTTTTGATTTAATAAAAAAGTGTACATCTAAACTGGAGATGCACAATGCACAAATGTGGAGAGATATAATACCAAAGAGTGTCTGTGATTTTTCAGGATTGTGAGCTCTTTTCAGTTTTTAGTTCTCAGGTTTTGCAATCGTCGGGAAAAGGGAGAGGCGGGGGATTTTTAATTGAGTGTTGACTCCCAATCCGCAAGTCATTTCTTACAATAATATAGCCCGTTACGAATGAAAAATCACTTTACAATCATCTATGATTGTTAGGTCAGCTTTTTGCAAACGGGGAAAATAATGGCTTGTTTGACTCGGGTAAATATCCCACCGCACGTTCACTAGAGAATTTAATGAGCGTATGTTATTCTCTTTAAAAGCTTTGGATCCATAGGTCATTTGCATCTTTAACATGCTTGAAGCTTGCATATCCATTTTTAAAACACGTGTGGAACAAATCTCTTTCTTGTAAAATTCCAAGCTATTAGGGTTGCACTAGTTGAATTTCCCAAACTTGGATAACAAAAGTTTTGTGTTAATTTTTGGTGTGTGAAAAATTTTTTTTACTTACATTTGTTATTGTTTTAAATTTTTTCCATACATAAACTCAAAAATTTTCATTTTGCTGTGATCTATTTGCCTTTTTATGTTTACGGGATGGAGGGAGAGTGAAAGCTCAAAGTTTTGATTTAAGAAAAAAGTGTACATCTAAAATGGAGACGCACAGTGCACAAATGTAGAGAGAGATACTTACAATGAGTGTCTGCAATTTTTAGGGAATTTAAGCTCTCTTTTTAGTTTTTATATCTCAGGTTTTGCAATCGTCGGGAAAAGGGGAAGGCGGGGTGTTTTTAACTGAGTGTTGACTCCCAATCCGTAAGTCATTTCTTACAAAAATATAGCCCGTTACGGATGATAAATAACTTTACAATCATCTATGATTGTTAGGTAAGCTTTTTGTGAACGGGCAAAATAATGGCTAGTTCGATTCTGGTAAATATCCCACCGCACGTTCATTGAGAATTTAATGAGCTTTTGTTATTCTCTTTAAAAGCTTTGGATCCATAGGTCATTTGCATCTTTAACATGTTTCAAGCATGCATATCCATTTTTAAAACACGTGTAGAAGAAATCTCTTTCTTGTAAAATTCCATGCAATTAGGGTTGAACTAGTGGAATTTCTCAAACTTGGAAAACAAAACTTTTGTGTTCATTTGTGGTGTGTGAGTAAATTTTCTATACTTACATTTGTTATTGTTTTAATTTTTTTCACACATAAACTCTAAAATTTTCATTTTGTTGTGATCTATTTGCCTTTTTTGGTTTACAGGATGAAGGGAGAGCGAAAACTCAAAGTTTTGATTTAAGAAAAAAGTGTACATCTAAAATGGAGATGCACAATGCACAATTGTAGGGAGAGATAACTCCAAAGAGTGTTTGTAATTTTTAGGGATTGTAAGATCTTTTTAGTTTTTGTATCTCAGGTTTTGCAATCGTCGGGAAAACATGGAGGCGTGCTATTTTTAACTGACTGTTGACTCCCGATCCGTATGTCTTTTCTTACAAAAATATAGCCCGTTACTCATGATAAATCACATTACAATCATCTATGATTCTTAGGTCAGCTTTTTGAAAACGGGCAAAATAATGGCTTCTTTCACTCGGGTGAATATCCCACCGCACGTTCACTTCAGAATTTAATGAGTGTTTGTTATTCTAATTAAAAGCTTTGGATCCATAGGTCATTTGCATCTTTAACGTGTTTCAAGCATGCATATCCATTTTTAAAACACGTCTAGAAGAATTCTTTTTCTTGTAAAATTTCAAGCTATTAGGGTTGAACTAGTGGAATTTCCCAAACTTGGATAACAAAAATTTTGTGTTCAATTGTGGTGTGTGAATAAATTTTCATTACTTACATTTGTTAATGTTTTAATTTTTTGCCATACATAAACTCTAAAATTTACATTTTGTTGTGATCTATTTACCTTTTTTTGTTTACGGCATGAAGGGAGAACGAAAACTCAATGTTTTGATTTAATAAAAAAGTGTACATCTAAACTGGAGATGCACAATGCACAAATGTGGAGAGATATAATACCAAAGAGTGTCTGTGATTTTTCAGGATTGTGAGCTCTTTTCAGTTTTTAGTTCTCAGGTTTTGCAATCGTCGGGAAAAGGGAGAGGCGGGGGATTTTTAATTGAGTGTTGACTCCCAATCCGCAAGTCATTTCTTACAATAATATAGCCCGTTACGAATGAAAAATCACTTTACAATCATCTATGATTGTTAGGTCAGCTTTTTGCAAACGGGGAAAATAATGGCTTGTTTGACTCGGGTAAATATCCCACCGCACGTTCACTAGAGAATTTAATGAGCGTATGTTATTCTCTTTAAAAGCTTTGGATCCATAGGTCATTTGCATCTTTAACATGCTTGAAGCTTGCATATCCATTTTTAAAACACGTGTGGAACAAATCTCTTTCTTGTAAAATTCCAAGCTATTAGGGTTGCACTAGTTGAATTTCCCAAACTTGGATAACAAAAGTTTTGTGTTAATTTTTGGTGTGTGAAAAATTTTTTTTACTTACATTTGTTATTGTTTTAAATTTTTTCCATACATAAACTCAAAAATTTTCATTTTGCTGTGATCTATTTGCCTTTTTATGTTTACGGGATGGAGGGAGAGTGAAAGCTCAAAGTTTTGATTTAAGAAAAAAGTGTACATCTAAAATGGAGACGCACAGTGCACAAATGTAGAGAGAGATACTTACAATGAGTGTCTGCAATTTTTAGGGAATTTAAGCTCTCTTTTTAGTTTTTATATCTCAGGTTTTGCAATCGTCGGGAAAAGGGGAAGGCGGGGTGTTTTTAACTGAGTGTTGACTCCCAATCCGTAAGTCATTTCTTACAAAAATATAGCCCGTTACGGATGATAAATAACTTTACAATCATCTATGATTGTTAGGTAAGCTTTTTGTGAACGGGCAAAATAATGGCTAGTTCGATTCTGGTAAATATCCCACCGCACGTTCATTGAGAATTTAATGAGCTTTTGTTATTCTCTTTAAAAGCTTTGGATCCATAGGTCATTTGCATCTTTAACATGTTTCAAGCATGCATATCCATTTTTAAAACACGTGTAGAAGAAATCTCTTTCTTGTAAAATTCCATGCAATTAGGGTTGAACTAGTGGAATTTCTCAAACTTGGAAAACAAAACTTTTGTGTTCATTTGTGGTGTGTGAGTAAATTTTCTATACTTACATTTGTTATTGTTTTAATTTTTTTCACACATAAACTCTAAAATTTTCATTTTGTTGTGATCTATTTGCCTTTTTTGGTTTACAGGATGAAGGGAGAGCGAAAACTCAAAGTTTTGATTTAAGAAAAAAGTGTACATCTAAAATGGAGATGCACAATGCACAATTGTAGGGAGAGATAACTCCAAAGAGTGTTTGTAATTTTTAGGGATTGTAAGATCTTTTTAGTTTTTGTATCTCAGGTTTTGCAATCGTCGGGAAAACATGGAGGCGTGCTATTTTTAACTGACTGTTGACTCCCGATCCGTATGTCTTTTCTTACAAAAATATAGCCCGTTACTCATGATAAATCACATTACAATCATCTATGATTCTTAGGTCAGCTTTTTGAAAACGGGCAAAATAATGGCTTCTTTCACTCGGGTGAATATCCCACCGCACGTTCACTTCAGAATTTAATGAGTGTTTGTTATTCTAATTAAAAGCTTTGGATCCATAGGTCATTTGCATCTTTAACGTGTTTCAAGCATGCATATCCATTTTTAAAACACGTCTAGAAGAATTCTCTTTCTTGTAAAATTTCAAGCTATTAGGGTTGAACTAGTGGAATTTCCCAAACTTGGATAACAAAAATTTTGTGTTCAATTGTGGTGTGTGAATAAATTTTCATTACTTACATTTGTTAATGTTTTAATTTTTTTTCATACATAAACTCTAAAATTTACATTTTTTTGTGATCTATTTACCTTTTTTTGTTTACGGCATGAAGGGAGAACGAAAACTCAATGTTTTGATTTAATAAAAAAGTGTACATCTAAACTGGAGATGCACAATGCACAAATGTGGAGAGATATAATACCAAAGAGTGTCTGTGATTTTTCAGGATTGTGAGCTCTTTTCAGTTTTTACTTCTCAGGGTTTACAATCGTCAGGAAAAGGGAGAGGCGGGGGATTTTTAATTGAGTGTTGACTCCCAATCCGCAAGTCATTTCTTACAATAATATAGCCCGTTACGAATGAAAAATCACTTTACAATCATCTATGATTGTTAGGTCAGCTTTTTGCAAACGGGCAAAATAATGGCTTGTTTGACTCGGGTAAATATCCCACCGCACGTTCACTAGAGAATTCAATGAGCGTATGTTATTCTCTTTAAAAGCTTTGGATCCATAGGTCATTTGCATCTTTAACATGCTTGAAGCTTGCATATCCATTTTTAAAACACGTGTGGAACAAATCTCTTTCTTGTAAAATTCCAAGCTATTAGGGTTGCACTAGTTGAATTTCCCAAACTTGGATAACAATAGTTTTGTGTTAATTTTTGGTGTGTGAAAAAATTTTTTTACTTACATTTGTTATTGTTTTAAATTTTTTCCATACATAAACTCAAAAATTTTCATTTTGCTGTGATCTATTTGCCTTTTTATGTTTACGGGATGGAGGGAGAGTGAAAGCTCAAAGTTTTGATTTAAGAAAAAAGTGTACATCTAAAATGGAGACGCACAGTGCACAAATGTAGAGAGAGATACTTACAATGAGTGTCTGCAATTTTTAGGGAATTTAAGCTCTCTTTTTAGTTTTTATATCTCAGGTTTTGCAATCGTCGGGAAAAGGGGAAGGCGGGGTGTTTTTAACTGAGTGTTGACTCCCAATCCGTAAGTCATTTCTTACAAAAATATAGCCCGTTACGGATGACAAATCACTTTACAATCATCTATGATTGTTAGGTAAGCTTTTTGTGAACGGGCAAAATAATGGCTAGTTCGATTCTGGTAAATATCCCACCGCACGTTCATTGAGAATTTAATGAGCTTTTGTTATTCTCTTTAAAAGCTTTGGATCCATAGGTCATTTGCATCTTTAACATGTTTCAAGCATGCATATCCATTTTTAAAACACGTGTAGAAGAAATCTCTTTCTTGTAAAATTCCATGCAATTAGGGTTGAACTAGTGGAATTTCTCAAACTTGGAAAACAAAACTTTTGTGTTCATTTGTGGTGTGTGAGTAAATTTTCTATACTTACATTTGTTATTGTTTTAATTTTTTTCACACATAAACTCTAAAATTTTCATTTTGTTGTGATCTATTTGCCTTTTTTGGTTTACAGGATGAAGGGAGAGCGAAAACTCAAAGTTTTGATTTAAGAAAAAAGTGTACATCTAAAATGGAGATGCACAATGCACAATTGTAGGGAGAGATAACTCCAAAGAGTGTTTGTAATTTTTAGGGATTGTAAGATCTTTTTAGTTTTTGTATCTCAGGTTTTGCAATCGTCGGGAAAACATGGAGGCGTGCTATTTTTAACTGACTGTTGACTCCCGATCCGTATGTCTTTTCTTACAAAAATATAGCCCGTTACTCATGATAAATCACATTACAATCATCTATGATTCTTAGGTCAGCTTTTTGAAAACGGGCAAAATAATGGCTTCTTTCACTCGGGTGAATATCCCACCGCACGTTCACTTCAGAATTTAATGAGTGTTTGTTATTCTAATTAAAAGCTTTGGATCCATAGGTCATTTGCATCTTTAACGTGTTTCAAGCATGCATATCCATTTTTAAAACACGTCTAGAAGAATTCTCTTTCTTGTAAAATTTCAAGCTATTAGGGTTGAACTAGTGGAATTTCCCAAACTTGGATAACAAAAATTTTGTGTTCAATTGTGGTGTGTGAATAAATTTTCATTACTTACATTTGTTAATGTTTTAATTTTTTTTCATACATAAACTCTAAAATTTACATTTTTTTGTGATCTATTTACCTTTTTTTGTTTACGGCATGAAGGGAGAACGAAAACTCAATGTTTTGATTTAATAAAAAAGTGTACATCTAAACTGGAGATGCACAATGCACAAATGTGGAGAGATATAATACCAAAGAGTGTCTGTGATTTTTCAGGATTGTGAGCTCTTTTCAGTTTTTAGTTCTCAGGTTTTGCAATCGTCGGGAAAAGGGAGAGGCGGGGGATTTTTAATTGAGTGTTGACTCCCAATCCGCAAGTCATTTCTTACAATAATATAGCCCGTTACGAATGAAAAATCACTTTACAATCATCTATGATTGTTAGGTCAGCTTTTTGCAAACGGGCAAAATAATGGCTTGTTTGACTCGGGTAAATATCCCACCGCACGTTCACTAGAGAATTTAATGAGCGTATGTTATTCTCTTTAAAAGCTTTGGATCCATAGGTCATTTGCATCTTTAACATGCTTGAAGCTTGCATATCCATTTTTAAAACACGTGTGGAACAAATCTCTTTCTTGTAAAATTCCAAGCTATTAGGGTTGCACTAGTTGAATTTCCCAAACTTGGATAACAAAAGTTTTGTGTTAATTTTTGGTGTGTGAAAAAAAATTTTTACTTGCATTTGTTATTGTTTTAAATTTTTTCCATACATAAACTCAAAAATTTTCATTTTGCTGTGATCTATTTGCCTTTTTATGTTTACGGGATGGAGGGAGAGAGAGAAAAGTCAAGGTTTTGATTTATGAAAAAAGTGTACATCTAAAATGGAGTCGCACAGTGCAAAAATGTAGAGAGAGATATTTCCAATGAATGTCTGCAATTTTTAGGGAATTTCAGCTCTTTTTAGTTTTTATATCTCAGGTTTTGCAATCGTCGGGAAAAGGGGGAGGTGGGGTGTTTTTAACTGAGTGTTAACTCCCAATCCGTAAGTCATTTCTTACAAAAATATAGCCCATTACGGATGATAAATAACTTTACAATCATCTATGATTGTTAGGTAAGCTTTTTGTGAACGGGCAAAATAATGGCTAGTTTGATTCTGGTAAATATCCCACCGCACGTTCATTGAGAATTTAATGAGCTTTTGTTATTCTCTTTAAAAGCTTTGGATCCATAGGTCATTTGCATCTTTAACATGTTTCAAGCATGCATATCCATTTTTAAAACACGTGTAGAAGAAATCTCTTTCTTGTAAAATTCCATGCAATTAGGGTTGAACTAGTGGAATTTCTCAAACTTGGAAAACAAAAATTTTGTGTTCATTTGTGGTGTGTGAGTAAATTTTCTTTTCTTACATCTGTTATTGTTTTAATTTTTTTTCACACATAAACTCTAAAATTTTCATTTTGTTGTGATCTATTTGCCTTTTTTGGTTTACGGGATTAAGGGAGAGCGAAAACTCAAAGTTTTGATTTAAGAAAAAACGTGTACATCTAAAATGGAGATGCACAATGCACAAATGTAGGGAGAGATAACTCCAAAGAGTGTTTGTAATTTTTAGGGATTGTAAGATCTTTTTAGTTTTTGTATCTCAGGTTTTGCAATCGTCGGGAAAACATGGAGGCGTGCTATTTTTAACTGAGTGTTGACTCCCGATCCGTATGTCTTTTCTTACAAAAATATAGCCCGTTACTCATGATAAATCACATTACAATCATCTATGATTCTTAGGTCAGCTTTTTGAAAACGGGCAAAATAATGGCTTCTTTCACTCGGGTGAATATCCCACCGCACGTTCACTTCAGAATTTAATGAGTGTTTGTTATTCTAATTAAAAGCTTTGGATCCATAGGTCATTTGCATCTTTAACGTGTTTCAAGCATGCATATCCATTTTTAAAACACGTCTAGAAGAATTCTCTTTCTTGTAAAATTTCAAGCTATTAGGGTTGAACTAGTGGAATTTCCCAAACTTGGATAACAAAAATTTTGTGTTCAATTGTGGTGTGTGAATAAATTTTCATTACTTACATTTGTTAATGTTTTAATTTTTTTCCATACATAAACTCTAAAATTTACATTTTTTTGTGATCTATTTACCTTTTTTTGTTTACGGCATGAAGGGAGAACGAAAACTCAATGTTTTGATTTAATAAAAAAGTGTACATCTAAACTGGAGATGCACAATGCACAAATGTGGAGAGATATAATACCAAAGAGTGTCTGTGATTTTTCAGGATTGTGAGCTCTTTTCAGTTTTTAGTTCTCAGGTTTTGCAATCGTCGGGAAAAGGGAGAGGCGGGGGATTTTTAATTGAGTGTTGACTCCCAATCCGCAAGTCATTTCTTACAATAATATAGCCCGTTACGAATGAAAAATCACTTTACAATCATCTATGATTGTTAGGTCAGCTTTTTGCAAACGGGCAAAATAATGGCTTGTTTGACTCGGGTAAATATCCCACCGCACGTTCACTAGAGAATTTAATGAGCGTATGTTATTCTCTTTAAAAGCTTTGGATCCATAGGTCATTTGCATCTTTAACATGCTTGAAGCTTGCATATCCATTTTTAAAACACGTGTGGAACAAATCTCTTTCTTGTAAAATTCCAAGCTATTAGGGTTGCACTAGTTGAATTTCCCAAACTTGGATAACAAAAGTTTTGTGTTAATTTTTGGTGTGTGAAAAAATTTTTTTACTTGCATTTGTTATTGTTTTAAATTTTTTCCATACATAAACTCAAAAATTTTCATTTTGCTGTGATCTATTTGCCTTTTTATGTTTACGGGATGGAGGGAGAGAGAGAAAAGTCAAGGTTTTGATTTATGAAAAAAGTGTACATCTAAAATGGAGACGCACAGTGCAAAAATGTAGAGAGAGATATTTCCAATGAATGTCTATAATTTTTAGGGAATTTCAGCTCTTTTTAGTTTTTATATCTCAGGTTTTGCAATCGTCGGGAAAAGGGGGAGGTGGGGTGTTTTTAACTGAGTGTTAACTCCCAATCCGTAAGTCATTTCTTACAAAAATATAGCCCATTACGGATGATAAATAACTTTACAATCATCTATGATTGTTAGGTAAGCTTTTTGTGAACGGGCAAAATAATGGCTAGTTCGATTCTGGTAAATATCCCACCGCACGTTCATTGAGAATTTAATGAGCGTTTGTTATTCTCTTTAAAAGCTTTGGATCCATAGGTCATTTGCATCTTTAACATGTTTCAAGCATGCATATCCATTTTTAAAACACGTGTAGAAGAAATCTCTTTCTTGTAAAATTCCATGCAATTAGGGTTGAACTAGTGGAATTTCTCAAACTTGGAAAACAAAAATTTTGTGTTCATTTGTGGTGTGTGAGTAAATTTTCTTTTCTTACATCTGTTATTGTTTTAATTTTTTTTCACACATAAACTCTAAAATTTTCATTTTGTTGTGATCTATTTGCCTTTTTTGGTTTACGGGATTAAGGGAGAGCGAAAACTCAAAGTTTTGATTTAAGAAAAAACGTGTACATCTAAAATGGAGATGCACAATGCACAAATGTAGGGAGAGATAATTCCAAAGAGTGTTTGTAAGTTTTAGGGATTGTATGATCTTTTTAGTTTTTGTATCTCAGGTTTTGCAATCGTCGGGAAAAAATGGAGGCGTGCTATTTTTAACTGACTGTTGACTCCCGATCCGTATGTCTTTTCTTACAAAAATATAGCCCGTTACTCATGATAAATCACATTACAATCATCTATGATTCTTAGGTCAGCTTTTTGAAAACGGGCAAAATAATGGCTTCTTTCACTCGGGTGAATATCCCATCGCACGTTCACTTCAGAATTTAATGAGTGTTTGTTATTCTAATTAAAAGCTTTGGATCCATAGGTCATTTGCATCTTTAACGTGTTTCAAGCATGCATATCCATTTTTAAAACACGTCTAGAAGAATTCTCTTTCTTGTAAAATTTCAAGCTATTAGGGTTGAACTAGTGGAATTTCCCAAACTTGGATAACAAAAATTTTGTGTTCAATTGTGGTGTGTGAATAAATTTTCATTACTTACATTTGTTAATGTTTTAATTTTTTTCCATACATAAACTCTAAAATTTACATTTTTTTGTGATCTATTTACCTTTTTTTGTTTACGGCATGAAGGGAGAACGAAAACTCAATGTTTTGATTTAATAAAAAAGTGTACATCTAAACTGGAGATGCACAATGCACAAATGTGGAGAGATATAATACCAAAGAGTGTCTGTGATTTTTCAGGATTGTGAGCTCTTTTCAGTTTTTAGTTCTCAGGTTTTGCAATCGTCGGGAAAAGGGAGAGGCGGGGGATTTTTAATTGAGTGTTGACTCCCAATCCGCAAGTCATTTCTTACAATAATATAGCCCGTTACGAATGAAAAATCACTTTACAATCATCTATGATTGTTAGGTCAGCTTTTTGCAAACGGGCAAAATAATGGCTTGTTTGACTCGGGTAAATATCCCACCGCACGTTCACTAGAGAATTTAATGAGCGTATGTTATTCTCTTTAAAAGCTTTGGATCCATAGGTCATTTGCATCTTTAACATGCTTGAAGCTTGCATATCCATTTTTAAAACACGTGTGGAACAAATCTCTTTCTAGTAAAATTCCAAGCTATTAGGGTTGCACTAGTTGAATTTCCCAAACTTGGATAACAAAAGTTTTGTGTTAATTTTTGGTGTGTGAAAAAAATTTTTTACTTGCATTTGTTATTGTTTTAAATTTTTTCCATACATAAACTCAAAAATTTTCATTTTGCTGTGATCTATTTGCCTTTTTATGTTTACGGGATGGAGGGAGAGAGAGAAAAGTCAAGGTTTTGATTTATGAAAAAAGTGTACACCTAAAATGGAGACGCACAGTGCAAAAATGTAGAGAGAGATATTTCCAATGAATGTCTATAATTTTTAGGGAATTTCAGCTCTTTTCAGTTTTTATATCTCAGGTTTTGCAATCGTCGGGAAAAGGGGGAGGTGGGGTGTTTTTAACTGAGTGTTAACTCCCAATCCGTAAGTCATTTCTTACAAAAATATAGCCCATTACGAATGAAAAATCACTTTACAATCATCTATGATTGTTAGGTCAGCTTTTTGCAGACGGGCAAAATAATGGCTTGTTTGACTCGGGTAAATATCCCACCGCACGTTCACTAGAGAATTTAATGAGCGTATGTTATTCTCTTTAAAAGCTTTGGATCCATAGGTCATTTGCATCTTTAACATGCTTGAAGCTTGCATATCCATTTTTAAAACACGTGTGGAACAAATCTCTTTCTTGTAAAATTCCAAGCTATTAGGGTTGCACTAGTTGAATTTCCCAAACTTGGATAACAAAAGTTTTGTGTTAATTTTTGGTGTGTGAAAAATTTTTTTTACTTACATTTGTTATTGTTTTAAATTTTTTCCATACATAAAATCAAAAATTTTCATTTTGCTGTGATCTATTTGCCTTTTTATGTTTACGGGATGGAGGGAGAGTGAAAACTCAAAGTTTTGATTTAAGAAAAAAGTGTACATCTAAAATGGAGACGCACAGTGCACAAATGTAGAGAGAGATACTTACAATGAGTGTCTGCAATTTTTAGGGAATTTAAGCTCTCTTTTTAGTTTTTATATCTCAGGTTTTGCAATCGTCGGGAAAAGGGGAAGGCGGGGTGTTTTTAACTGAGTGTTGACTCCCAATCCGTAAGTCATTTCTTACAAAAATATAGCCCATTACGGATAACAAATCACTTTACAATCATCTATGATTGTTAGGTAAGCTTTTTGTGAACGGGCAAAATAATGGCTAGTTTGATTCTGGTAAATATCCCACCGCACGTTCATTGAGAATTTAATGAGCTTTTGTTATTCTCTTCAAAAGCTTTGGATCCATAGGTCATTTGCATCTTTAACATGTTTCAAGCATGCATATCCATTTTTAAAACACGTGTAGAAGAAATCTCTTTCTTGTAAAATTCCATGCAATTAGGGTTGAACTAGTGGAATTTCTCAAACTTGGAAAACAAAACTTTTGTGTTCATTTGTGGTGTGTGAGTAAATTTTCTATACTTACATTTGTTATTGTTTTAATTTTTTTCACACATAAACTCTAAAATTTTCATTTTGTTGTGATCTATTTGCCTTTTTTGGTTTACAGGATGAAGGGAGAGCGAAAACTCAAAGTTTTGATTTAAGAAAAAAGTGTACATCTAAAATGGAGATGCACAATGCACAATTGTAGGGAGAGATAACTCCAAAGAGTGTTTGTAATTTTTAGGGATTGTAAGATCTTTTTAGTTTTTGTATCTCAGGTTTTGCAATCGTCGGGAAAACATGGAGGCGTGCTATTTTTAACTGACTGTTGACTCCCGATCCGTATGTCTTTTCTTACAAAAATATAGCCCGTTACTCATGATAAATCACATTACAATCATCTATGATTCTTAGGTCAGCTTTTTGAAAACGGGCAAAATAATGGCTTCTTTCACTCGGGTGAATATCCCACCGCACGTTCACTTCAGAATTTAATGAGTGTTTGTTATTCTAATTAAAAGCTTTGGATCCATAGGTCATTTGCATCTTTAACGTGTTTCAAGCATGCATATCCATTTTTAAAACACGTCTAGAAGAATTCTCTTTCTTGTAAAATTTCAAGCTATTAGGGTTGAACTAGTGGAATTTCCCAAACTTGGATAACAAAAATTTTGTGTTCAATTGTGGTGTGTGAATAAATTTTCATTACTTACATTTGTTAATGTTTTAATTTTTTTTCATACATAAACTCTAAAATTTACATTTTTTTGTGATCTATTATTTACCTTTTTTTGTTTACGGCATGAAGGGAGATTGAAAACTCAAAGTTTTGATTTAATAAAAAAGTGTATATCTAAAATGGAGATGCACAATGCACAAATGTGGAGACATATAATTCCAAAGAGTGTCTGTGATTTTTCAGGATTGTGACCTCTTTTCAGTTTTTAGTTCTCAGGTTTTGCAATCGTCGGGAAAAGGGCAGGCGGGGGATTTTTAATTGAGTGTTGACTCCCAATCCATAAAAAATTTCCTACAATAATAGAGCGCGTTACGAATGAAAAATCATTTTACAATCATCTATGATTGTTAGGTCAGCTTTTTGCAAACGGGCAAAATAATGGCTTGTTTGACTCGGGTAAATATCCCACCGCACGTTCACTAGAGAATTTAATGAGTGTATGTTATTCTCTTTAAAAGCTTTGGATCCATAGGTCATTTGCATCATTAACATGTTTCAAGCTTGCATATCCATTTTTAAAACTCGTGTGGAACAAATCTCTTTCTTGTAAATTTTCAAGCTGAATGGGTTGAACTAGTGGAATTTCCCAAACTTAGATATCAAAAGTTTTGTGTTTAGTTTTGGTGTGTGAATAAATTTTTTTTACTTACATTTGTTCTTGTTTTAAAATTTTTCCATACATAAACTCAAAAATTTTCATTTTTCTGTGATCTATTTGCCTTTTTTTGTTTACGGGATGGAGGGAGAGAGAGAAAAGTCAAGGTTTTGACTTATGAAAAAAGTGTACATCTAAAATGGAGTCGCACAGTGCAAAAATGTAGAGAGAGATATTTCCAATGAATGTCTATAATTTTTAGGGAATTTCAGCTCTTTTTAGTTTTTATATCTCAGGTTTTGCAATCGTCGGGAAAAGGGGGAGGCGGGGTGTTTTTAACTGAGTGTTAACTCCCAATCCGTAAGTCATTTCTTACAAAAATATAGCCCATTACGGATGATAAATAACTTTACAATCATCTATGATTGTTAGGTAAACTTTTTGTGAACGGGCAAAATAATGGCTAGTTCGATTCTGGTAAATATCCCACCGCACGTTCATTGAGAATTTAATGAGCGTTTGTTATTCTCTTTAAAAGCTTTGGATCCATAGGTCATTTGCATCTTTAACATGTTTCAAACATGCATATCCATTTTTAAAACACGTGTAGAAGAAATCTCTTTCTTGTAAAATTCCATGCAATTAGGGTTGAACTAGTGGAATTTCTCAAACTTGGAAAACAAAAATTTTGTGTTCATTTGTGGTGTGTGAGTAAATTTTCTTTACTTACATCTGTTATTGTTTTAATTTTTTTTCATACATAAACTCTAAAATTTTCATTTTGTTGTGATCTATTTGCCTTTTTTGGTTTACGGGATTAAGGGAGAGCGAAAAATCAAAGTTTTGATTTAAGAAAAAACGTGTACATCTAAAATGGAGATGCACAATGCACAAATGTAGGGAGAGATAATTCCAAAGAGTGTTTGTAATTTTTAGGGATTGTATGATCTTTTTAGTTTTTGTATCTCAGGTTTTGCAATCGTCGGGAAAACGGAGGCGTGGTATTTTTAACTGACTGTTGACTCCCAATCCGTATGTCATTTCTTACAAAAATATAGTCCGTTACTCATGATAAATCACATTACAATCATCTATGATTGTTAGGTCAGCTTTTTGAAAACGGGCAAAATGATGGCTTGTGTGACTCGGGTGAATATCCCGCCGCACGTTCACTTCAAAATTTAATGAGTGTTTGTTATTCTCATTGAAAGCTTCGTATCCATAGGTCATTTGCATCTTTAACATGTTTCAAGCATGCATATCCATTTTTAAAATACGTTTAGAAGAATTTGCTTTCTTGTAAAATTTCAAGCTATTAGGGTTGAACTAGTGGAATTTCCCAAACTTGGATAACAAAAATTTTGTGTTCAATTGTGGTGTGTGAATAAATTTTCATTACTTACATTTGTTAATGTTTTAATTTTTTTTCATACATAAACTCTAAAATTTACATTTTTTTGTGATCTATTATTTACCTTTTTTTGTTTACGGCATGAAGGGAGATTGAAAACTCAAAGTTTTGATTTAATAAAAAAGTGTATATCTAAAATGGAGATGCACAATGCACAAATGTGGAGACATATAATTCCAAAGAGTGTCTGTGATTTTTCAGGATTGTGACCTCTTTTCAGTTTTTAGTTCTCAGGTTTTGCAATCGTCGGGAAAAGGGCAGGCGGGGGATTTTTAATTGAGTGTTGACTCCCAATCCATAAAAAATTTCCTACAATAATAGAGCGCGTTACGAATGAAAAATCATTTTACAATCATCTATGATTGTTAGGTCAGCTTTTTGCAAACGGGCAAAATAATGGCTTGTTTGACTCGGGTAAATATCCCACCGCACGTTCACTAGAGAATTTAATGAGTGTATGTTATTCTCTTTAAAAGCTTTGGATCCATAGGTCATTTGCATCATTAACATGTTTCAAGCTTGCATATCCATTTTTAAAACTCGTGTGGAACAAATCTCTTTCTTGTAAATTTTCAAGCTGAATGGGTTGAACTAGTGGAATTTCCCAAACTTAGATATCAAAAGTTTTGTGTTTAGTTTTGGTGTGTGAATAAATTTTTTTTACTTACATTTGTTCTTGTTTTAAAATTTTTCCATACATAAACTCAAAAATTTTCATTTTTCTGTGATCTATTTGCCTTTTTTTGTTTACGGGATGGAGGGAGAGAGAGAAAAGTCAAGGTTTTGATTTATGAAAAAAGTGTACATCTAAAATGGAGTCGCACAGTGCAAAAATGTAGAGAGAGATATTTCCAATGAATGTCTATAATTTTTAGGGAATTTCAGCTCTTTTTAGTTTTTATATCTCAGGTTTTGCAATCGTCGGGAAAAGGGGGAGGCGGGGTGTTTTGAACTGAGTGTTAACTCCCAATCCGTAAGTCATTTCTTACAAAAATATAGCCCATTACGGATGATAAATAACTTTACAATCATCTATGATTGTTAGGTAAGCTTTTTGTGAACGGGCAAAATAATGGCTAGTTCGATTCTGGTAAATATCCCACCGCACGTTCATTGAGCATTTAATGAGCGTTTGTTATTCTCTTTAAAAGCTTTGGATCCATAGGTCATTTGCATCTTTAACATGTTTCAAACATGCATATCCATTTTTAAAACACGTGTAGAAGAAATCTCTTTCTTGTAAAATTCCATGCAATTAGGGTTGAACTAGTGGAATTTCTCAAACTTGGAAAACAAAAATTTTGTGTTCATTTGTGGTGTGTGAGTAAATTTTCTTTACTTACATCTGTTATTGTTTTAATTTTTTTTCACACATAAACTCTAAAATTTTCATTTTGTTGTGATCTATTTGCCTTTTTTGGTTTACGGGATTAAGGGAGAGCGAAAAATCAAAGTTTTGATTTAAGAAAAAACGTGTACATCTAAAATGGAGATGCACAATGCACAAATGTAGGGAGAGATAATTCCAAAGAGTGTTTGTAATTTTTAGGGATTGTATGATCTTTTTAGTTTTTGTATCTCAGGTTTTGCAATCGTCGGGAAAACGGAGGCGTGGTATTTTTAACTGACTGTTGACTCCCAATCCGTATGTCATTTCTTACAAAAATATAGTCCGTTACTCATGATAAATCACATTACAATCATCTATGATTGTTAGGTCAGCTTTTTGAAAACGGGCAAAATGATGGCTTGTGTGACTCGGGTGAATATCCCGCCGCACGTTCACTTCAAAATTTAATGAGTGTTTGTTATTCTCATTGAAAGCTTCGTATCCATAGGTCATTTGCATCTTTAACATGTTTCAAGCATGCATATCCATTTTTAAAATACGTTTAGAAGAATTTGCTTTCTTGTAAAATTTCAAGCTATTAGGGTTGAACTAGTGGAATTTCCCAAACTTGGATAACAAAAATTTTGTGTTCAATTGTGGTGTGTGAATAAATTTTCATTACTTACATTTGTTAATGTTTTAATTTTTTTTCATACATAAACTCTAAAATTTACATTTTTTTGTGATCTATTATTTACCTTTTTTTGTTTACGGCATGAAGGGAGATTGAAAACTCAAAGTTTTGATTTAATAAAAAAGTGTATATCTAAAATGGAGATGCACAATGCACAAATGTGGAGACATATAATTCCAAAGAGTGTCTGTGATTTTTCAGGATTGTGACCTCTTTTCAGTTTTTAGTTCTCAGGTTTTGCAATCGTCGGGAAAAGGGCAGGCGGGGGATTTTTAATTGAGTGTTGACTCCCAATCCATAAAACATTTCCTACAATAATAGAGCGCGTTACGAATGAAAAATCATTTTACAATCATCTATGATTGTTAGGTCAGCTTTTTGCAAACGGGCAAAATAATGGCTTGTTTGACTCGGGTAAATATCCCACCGCACGTTCACTAGAGAATTTAATGAGTGTATGTTATTCTCTTTAAAAGCTTTGGATCCATAGGTCATTTGCATCATTAACATGTTTCAAGCTTGCATATCCATTTTTAAAACTCGTGTGGAACAAATCTCTTTCTTGTAAATTTTCAAGCTGAATGGGTTGAACTAGTGGAATTTCCCAAACTTAGATATCAAAAGTTTTGTGTTTAGTTTTGGTGTGTGAATAAATTTTTTTTACTTACATTTGTTCTTGTTTTAAAATTTTTCCATACATAAACTCAAAAATTTTCATTTTTCTGTGATCTATTTGCCTTTTTTTGTTTACGGGATGGAGGGAGAGAGAGAAAAGTCAAGGTTTTGATTTATGAAAAAAGTGTACATCTAAAATGGAGTCGCACAGTGCAAAAATGTAGAGAGAGATATTTCCAATGAATGTCTATAATTTTTAGGGAATTTCAGCTCTTTTTAGTTTTTATATCTCAGGTTTTGCAATCGTCGGGAAAAGGGGGAGGCGGGGTGTTTTGAACTGAGTGTTAACTCCCAATCCGTAAGTCATTTCTTACAAAAATATAGCCCATTACGGATGATAAATAACTTTACAATCATCTATGATTGTTAGGTAAGCTTTTTGTGAACGGGCAAAATAATGGCTAGTTCGATTCTGGTAAATATCCCACCGCACGTTCATTGAGCATTTAATGAGCGTTTGTTATTCTCTTTAAAAGCTTTGGATCCATAGGTCATTTGCATCTTTAACATGTTTCAAACATGCATATCCATTTTTAAAACACGTGTAGAAGAAATCTCTTTCTTGTAAAATTCCATGCAATTAGGGTTGAACTAGTGGAATTTCTCAAACTTGGAAAACAAAAATTTTGTGTTCATTTGTGGTGTGTGAGTAAATTTTCTTTTCTTACATCTGTTATTGTTTTAATTTTTTTTCACACATAAACTCTAAAATTTTCATTTTGTTGTGATCTATTTGCCTTTTTTGGTTTACGGGATTAAGGGAGAGCGAAAAATCAAAGTTTTGATTTAAGAAAAAACGTGTACATCTAAAATGGAGATGCACAATGCACAAATGTAGGGAGAGATAATTCCAAAGAGTGTTTGTAATTTTTAGGGATTGTATGATCTTTTTAGTTTTTGTATCTCAGGTTTTGCAATCGTCGGGAAAACGGAGGCGTGGTATTTTTAACTGACTGTTGACTCCCAATCCGTATGTCATTTCTTACAAAAATATAGTCCGTTACTCATGATAAATCACATTACAATCATCTATGATTGTTAGGTCAGCTTTTTGAAAACGGGCAAAATGATGGCTTGTGTGACTCGGGTGAATATCCCGCCGCACGTTCACTTCAAAATTTAATGAGTGTTTGTTATTCTCATTAAAAGCTTCGTATCCATAGGTCATTTGCATCTTTAACATGTTTCAAGCATGCATATCCACTTTTAAAATACGTTTAGAAGAATTTGCTTTCTTGTAAAATTTCAAGCTATTAGGGTTGAACTAGTGGAATTTCCCAAACTTGGATAACAAAAATTTTGTGTTCAATTGTGGTGTGTGAATAAATTTTCATTACTTACATTTGTTAATGTTTTAATTTTTTTTCATACATAAACTCTAAAATTTACATTTTTTTGTGATCTATTATTTACCTTTTTTTGTTTACGGCATGAAGGGAGATTGAAAACTCAAAGTTTTGATTTAATAAAAAAGTGTATATCTAAAATGGAGATGCACAATGCACAAATGTGGAGACATATAATTCCAAAGAGTGTCTGTGATTTTTCAGGATTGTGACCTCTTTTCAGTTTTTAGTTCTCAGGTTTTGCAATCGTCGGGAAAAGGGCAGGCGGGGGATTTTTAATTGAGTGTTGACTCCCAATCCATAAAACATTTCCTACAATAATAGAGCGCGTTACGAATGAAAAATCATTTTACAATCATCTATGATTGTTAGGTCAGCTTTTTGCAAACGGGCAAAATAATGGCTTGTTTGACTCGGGTAAATATCCCACCGCACGTTCACTAGAGAATTTAATGAGTGTATGTTATTCTCTTTAAAAGCTTTGGATCCATAGGTCATTTGCATCATTAACATGTTTCAAGCTTGCATATCCATTTTTAAAACTCGTGTGGAACAAATCTCTTTCTTGTAAATTTTCAAGCTGAATGGGTTGAACTAGTGGAATTTCCCAAACTTAGATATCAAAAGTTTTGTGTTTAGTTTTGGTGTGTGAATAAATTTTTTTTACTTACATTTGTTCTTGTTTTAAAATTTTTCCATACATAAACTCAAAAATTTTCATTTTTCTGTGATCTATTTGCCTTTTTTTGTTTACGGGATGGAGGGAGAGAGAGAAAAGTCAAGGTTTTGATTTATGAAAAAAGTGTACATCTAAAATGGAGTCGCACAGTGCAAAAATGTAGAGAGAGATATTTCCAATGAATGTCTATAATTTTTAGGGAATTTCAGCTCTTTTTAGTTTTTATATCTCAGGTTTTGCAATCGTCGGGAAAAGGGGGAGGCGGGGTGTTTTTAACTGAGTGTTAACTCCCAATCCGTAAGTCATTTCTTACAAAAATATAGCCCATTACGGATGATAAATAACTTTACAATCATCTATGATTGTTAGGTAAGCTTTTTGTGAACGGGCAAAATAATGGCTAGTTCGATTCTGGTAAATATCCCACCGCACGTTCATTGAGCATCTAATGAGCGTTTGTTATTCTCTTTAAAAGCTTTGGATCCATAGGTCATTTGCATCTTTAACATGTTTCAAACATGCATATCCATTTTTAAAACACGTGTAGAAGAAATCTCTTTCTTGTAAAATTCCATGCAATTAGGGTTGAACTAGTGGAATTTCTCAAACTTGGAAAACAAAAATTTTGTGTTCATTTGTGGTGTGTGAGTAAATTTTCTTTACTTACATCTGTTATTGTTTTAATTTTTTTTCACACATAAACTCTAAAATTTTCATTTTGTTGTGATCTATTTGCCTTTTTTGGTTTACGGGATTAAGGGAGAGCGAAAAATCAAAGTTTTGATTTAAGAAAAAACGTGTACATCTAAAATGGAGATGCACAATGCACAAATGTAGGGAGAGATAATTCCAAAGAGTGTTTGTAATTTTTAGGGATTGTATGATCTTTTTAGTTTTTGTATCTCAGGTTTTGCAATCGTCGGGAAAACGGAGGCGTGGTATTTTTAACTGACTGTTGACTCCCAATCCGTATGTCATTTCTTACAAAAATATAGTCCGTTACTCATGATAAATCACATTACAATCATCTATGATTGTTAGGTCAGCTTTTTGAAAACGGGCAAAATGATGGCTTGTGTGACTCGGGTGAATATCCCGCCGCACGTTCACTTCAAAATTTAATGAGTGTTTGTTATTCTCATTAAAAGCTTCGTATCCATAGGTCATTTGCATCTTTAACATGTTTCAAGCATGCATATCTATTTTTAAAATACGTTTAGAAGAATTTGCTTTCTTGTAAAATTTCAAGCTATTAGGGTTGAACTAGTGGAATTTCCCAAACTTGGATAACAAAAATTTTGTGTTCAATTGTGGTGTGTGAATAAATTTTCATTACTTACATTTGTTAATGTTTTAATTTTTTTTCATACATAAACTCTAAAATTTACATTTTTTTGTGATCTATTATTTACCTTTTTTTGTTTACGGCATGAAGGGAGATTGAAAACTCAAAGTTTTGATTTAATAAAAAAGTGTATATCTAAAATGGAGATGCACAATGCACAAATGTGGAGACATATAATTCCAAAGAGTGTCTGTGATTTTTCAGGATTGTGACCTCTTTTCAGTTTTTAGTTCTCAGGTTTTGCAATCGTCGGGAAAAGGGCAGGCGGGGGATTTTTAATTGAGTGTTGACTCCCAATCCATAAAACATTTCCTACAATAATAGAGCGCGTTACGAATGAAAAATCATTTTACAATCATCTATGATTGTTAGGTCAGCTTTTTGCAAACGGGCAAAATAATGGCTTGTTTGACTCGGGTAAATATCCCACCGCACGTTCACTAGAGAATTTAATGAGTGTATGTTATTCTCTTTAAAAGCTTTGGATCCATAGGTCATTTGCATCATTAACATGTTTCAAGCTTGCATATCCATTTTTAAAACTCGTGTGGAACAAATCTCTTTCTTGTAAATTTTCAAGCTGAATGGGTTGAACTAGTGGAATTTCCCAAACTTAGATATCAAAAGTTTTGTGTTTAGTTTTGGTGTGTGAATAAATTTTTTTTACTTACATTTGTTCTTGTTTTAAAATTTTTCCATACATAAACTCAAAAATTTTCATTTTTCTGTGATCTATTTGCCTTTATTTGTTTACGGGATGGAGGGAGAGAGAGAAAAGTCAAGGTTTTGATTTATGAAAAAAGTGTACATCTAAAATGGAGTCGCACAGTGCAAAAATGTAGAGAGAGATATTTCCAATGAATGTCTATAATTTTTAGGGAATTTCAGCTCTTTTTAGTTTTTATATCTCAGGTTTTGCAATCGTCGGGAAAAGGGGGAGGCGGGGTGTTTTTAACTGAGTGTTAACTCCCAATCCGTAAGTCATTTCTTACAAAAATATAGCCCATTACGGATGATAAATAACTTTACAATCATCTATGATTGTTAGGTAAGCTTTTTGTGAACGGGCAAAATAATGGCTAGTTCGATTCTGGTAAATATCCCACCGCACGTTCATTGAGCATCTAATGAGCGTTTGTTATTCTCTTTAAAAGCTTTGGATCCATAGGTCATTTGCATCTTTAACATGTTTCAAACATGCATATCCATTTTTAAAACACGTGTAGAAGAAATCTCTTTCTTGTAAAATTCCATGCAATTAGGGTTGAACTAGTGGAATTTCTCAAACTTGGAAAACAAAAATTTTGTGTTCATTTGTGGTGTGTGAGTAAATTTTCTTTACTTACATCTGTTATTGTTTTAATTTTTTTTCACACATAAACTCTAAAATTTTCATTTTGTTGTGATCTATTTGCCTTTTTTGGTTTACGGGATTAAGGGAGAGCGAAAAATCAAAGTTT
The DNA here is from genome assembly GCF_029961685.1 of Aristolochia californica. Classification (NCBI taxonomy): domain Eukaryota; kingdom Viridiplantae; phylum Streptophyta; class Magnoliopsida; order Piperales; family Aristolochiaceae; genus Aristolochia; species Aristolochia californica. The sequence continues at coordinate 143,745 of NW_027181926.1, read as the reverse complement.
TGATTTAAGAAAAAACGTGTACATCTAAAATGGAGATGCACAATGCACAAATGTAGGGAGAGATAATTCCAAAGAGTGTTTGTAATTTTTAGGGATTGTATGATCTTTTTAGTTTTTGTATCTCAGGTTTTGCAATCGTCGGGAAAACGGAGGCGTGGTATTTTTAACTGACTGTTGACTCCCAATCCGTATGTCATTTCTTACAAAAATATAGTCCGTTACTCATGATAAATCACATTACAATCATCTATGATTGTTGGGTCAGCTTTTTGAAAACGGGCAAAATGATGGCTTGTGTGACTCGGGTGAATATCCCGCCGCACGTTCACTTCAAAATTTAATGAGTGTTTGTTATTCTCATTAAAAGCTTCGTATCCATAGGTCATTTGCATCTTTAACATGTTTCAAGCATGCATATCCATTTTTAAAATACGTTTAGAAGAATTTGCTTTCTTGTAAAATTTCAAGCTATTAGGGTTGAACTAGTGGAATTTCCCAAACTTGGATAACAAAAATTTTGTGTTCAATTGTGGTGTGTGAATAAATTTTCATTACTTACATTTGTTAATGTTTTAATTTTTTTTCATACATAAACTCTAAAATTTACATTTTTTTGTGATCTATTATTTACCTTTTTTTGTTTACGGCATGAAGGGAGATTGAAAACTCAAAGTTTTGATTTAATAAAAAAGTGTATATCTAAAATGGAGATGCACAATGCACAAATGTGGAGACATATAATTCCAAAGAGTGTCTGTGATTTTTCAGGATTGTGACCTCTTTTCAGTTTTTAGTTCTCAGGTTTTGCAATCGTCGGGAAAAGGGCAGGCGGGGGATTTTTAATTGAGTGTTGACTCCCAATCCATAAAACATTTCCTACAATAATAGAGCGCGTTACGAATGAAAAATCATTTTACAATCATCTATGATTGTTAGGTCAGCTTTTTGCAAACGGGCAAAATAATGGCTTGTTTGACTCGGGTAAATATCCCACCGCACGTTCACTAGAGAATTTAATGAGTGTATGTTATTCTCTTTAAAGGCTTTGGATCCATAGGTCATTTGCATCATTAACATGTTTCAAGCTTGCATATCCATTTTTAAAACTCGTGTGGAACAAATCTCTTTCTTGTAAATTTTCAAGCTGAATGGGTTGAACTAGTGGAATTTCCCAAACTTAGATATCAAAAGTTTTGTGTTTAGTTTTGGTGTGTGAATAAATTTTTTTTACTTACATTTGTTCTTGTTTTAAAATTTTTCCATACATAAACTCAAAAATTTTCATTTTTCTGTGATCTATTTGCCTTTATTTGTTTACGGGATGGAGGGAGAGAGAGAAAAGTCAAGGTTTTGATTTATGAAAAAAGTGTACATCTAAAATGGAGTCGCACAGTGCAAAAATGTAGAGAGAGATATTTCCAATGAATGTCTATAATTTTTAGGGAATTTCAGCTCTTTTTAGTTTTTATATCTCAGGTTTTGCAATCGTCGGGAAAAGGGGGAGGCGGGGTGTTTTTAACTGAGTGTTAACTCCCAATCCGTAAGTCATTTCTTACAAAAATATAGCCCATTACGGATGATAAATAACTTTACAATCATCTATGATTGTTAGGTAAGCTTTTTGTGAACGGGCAAAATAATGGCTAGTTCGATTCTGGTAAATATCCCACCGCACGTTCATTGAGCATCTAATGAGCGTTTGTTATTCTCTTTAAAAGCTTTGGATCCATAGGTCATTTGCATCTTTAACATGTTTCAAACATGCATATCCATTTTTAAAACACGTGTAGAAGAAATCTCTTTCTTGTAAAATTCCATGCAATTAGGGTTGAACTAGTGGAATTTCTCAAACTTGGAAAACAAAAATTTTGTGTTCATTTGTGGTGTGTGAGTAAATTTTCTTTACTTACATCTGTTATTGTTTTAATTTTTTTTCACACATAAACTCTAAAATTTTCATTTTGTTGTGATCTATTTGCCTTTTTTGGTTTACGGGATTAAGGGAGAGCGAAAAATCAAAGTTTTGATTTAAGAAAAAACGTGTACATCTAAAATGGAGATGCACAATGCACAAATGTAGGGAGAGATAATTCCAAAGAGTGTTTGTAATTTTTAGGGATTGTATGATCTTTTTAGTTTTTGTATCTCAGGTTTTGCAATCGTCGGGAAAACGGAGGCGTGGTATTTTTAACTGACTGTTGACTCCCAATCCGTATGTCATTTCTTACAAAAATATAGTCCGTTACTCATGATAAATCACATTACAATCATCTATGATTGTTGGGTCAGCTTTTTGAAAACGGGCAAAATGATGGCTTGTGTGACTCGGGTGAATATCCCGCCGCACGTTCACTTCAAAATTTAATGAGTGTTTGTTATTCTCATTAAAAGCTTCGTATCCATAGGTCATTTGCATCTTTAACATGTTTCAAGCATGCATATCCATTTTTAAAATACGTTTAGAAGAATTTGCTTTCTTGTAAAATTTCAAGCTATTAGGGTTGAACTAGTGGAATTTCCCAAACTTGGATAACAAAAATTTTGTGTTCAATTGTGGTGTGTGAATAAATTTTCATTACTTACATTTGTTAATGTTTTAATTTTTTTTCATACATAAACTCTAAAATTTACATTTTTTTGTGATCTATTATTTACCTTTTTTTGTTTACGGCATGAAGGGAGATTGAAAACTCAAAGTTTTGATTTAATAAAAAAGTGTATATCTAAAATGGAGATGCACAATGCACAAATGTGGAGACATATAATTCCAAAGAGTGTCTGTGATTTTTCAGGATTGTGACCTCTTTTCAGTTTTTAGTTCTCAGGTTTTGCAATCGTCGGGAAAAGGGCAGGCGGGGGATTTTTAATTGAGTGTTGACTCCCAATCCATAAAACATTTCCTACAATAATAGAGCGTGTTACGAATGAAAAATCATTTTACAATCATCTATGATTGTTAGGTCAGCTTTTTGCAAACGGGCAAAATAATGGCTTGTTTGACTCGGGTAAATATCCCACCGCACGTTCACTAGAGAATTTAATGAGTGTATGTTATTCTCTTTAAAGGCTTTGGATCCATAGGTCATTTGCATCATTAACATGTTTCAAGCTTGCATATCCATTTTTAAAACTCGTGTGGAACAAATCTCTTTCTTGTAAATTTTCAAGCTGAATGGGTTGAACTAGTGGAATTTCCCAAACTTAGATATCAAAAGTTTTGTGTTTAGTTTTGGTGTGTGAATAAATTTTTTTTACTTACATTTGTTCTTGTTTTAAAATTTTTCCATACATAAACTCAAAAATTTTCATTTTTCTGTGATCTATTTGCCTTTTTTTGTTTACGGGATGGAGGGAGAGAGAGAAAAGTCAAGGTTTTGATTTATGAAAAAAGTGTACATCTAAAATGGAGTCGCACAGTGCAAAAATGTAGAGAGAGATATTTCCAATGAATGTCTATAATTTTTAGGGAATTTCAGCTCTTTTTAGTTTTTATATCTCAGGTTTTGCAATCGTCGGGAAAAGGGGGAGGCGGGGTGTTTTTAACTGAGTGTTAACTCCCAATCCGTAAGTCATTTCTTACAAAAATATAGCCCATTACGGATGATAAATAACTTTACAATCATCTATGATTGTTAGGTAAGCTTTTTGTGAACGGGCAAAATAATGGCTAGTTCGATTCTGGTAAATATCCCACCGCACGTTCATTGAGCATCTAATGAGCGTTTGTTATTCTCTTTAAAAGCTTTGGATCCATAGGTCATTTGCATCTTTAACATGTTTCAAACATGCATATCCATTTTTAAAACACGTGTAGAAGAAATCTCTTTCTTGTAAAATTCCATGCAATTAGGGTTGAACTAGTGGAATTTCTCAAACTTGGAAAACAAAAATTTTGTGTTCATTTGTGGTGTGTGAGTAAATTTTCTTTACTTACATCTGTTATTGTTTTAATTTTTTTTCACACATAAACTCTAAAATTTTCATTTTGTTGTGATCTATTTGCCTTTTTTGGTTTACGGGATTAAGGGAGAGCGAAAAATCAAAGTTTTGATTTAAGAAAAAACGTGTACATCTAAAATGGAGATGCACAATGCACAAATGTAGGGAGAGATAATTCCAAAGAGTGTTTGTAATTTTTAGGGATTGTATGATCTTTTTAGTTTTTGTATCTCAGGTTTTGCAATCGTCGGGAAAACGGAGGCGTGGTATTTTTAACTGACTGTTGACTCCCAATCCGTATGTCATTTCTTACAAAAATATAGTCCGTTACTCATGATAAATCACATTACAATCATCTATGATTGTTGGGTCAGCTTTTTGAAAACGGGCAAAATGATGGCTTGTGTGACTCGGGTGAATATCCCGCCGCACGTTCACTTCAAAATTTAATGAGTGTTTGTTATTCTCATTAAAAGCTTCGTATCCATAGGTCATTTGCATCTTTAACATGTTTCAAGCATGCATATCCATTTTTAAAATACGTTTAGAAGAATTTGCTTTCTTGTAAAATTTCAAGCTATTAGGGTTGAACTAGTGGAATTTCCCAAACTTGGATAACAAAAATTTTGTGTTCAATTGTGGTGTGTGAATAAATTTTCATTACTTACATTTGTTAATGTTTTAATTTTTTTTCATACATAAACTCTAAAATTTACATTTTTTTGTGATCTATTATTTACCTTTTTTTGTTTACGGCATGAAGGGAGATTGAAAACTCAAAGTTTTGATTTAATAAAAAAGTGTATATCTAAAATGGAGATGCACAATGCACAAATGTGGAGACATATAATTCCAAAGAGTGTCTGTGATTTTTCAGGATTGTGACCTCTTTTCAGTTTTTAGTTCTCAGGTTTTGCAATCGTCGGGAAAAGGGCAGGCGGGGGATTTTTAATTGAGTGTTGACTCCCAATCCATAAAACATTTCCTACAATAATAGAGCGCGTTACGAATGAAAAATCATTTTACAATCATCTATGATTGTTAGGTCAGCTTTTTGCAAACGGGCAAAATAATGGCTTGTTTGACTCGGGTAAATATCCCACCGCACGTTCACTAGAGAATTTAATGAGTGTATGTTATTCTCTTTAAAGGCTTTGGATCCATAGGTCATTTGCATCATTAACATGTTTCAAGCTTGCATATCCATTTTTAAAACTCGTGTGGAACAAATCTCTTTCTTGTAAATTTTCAAGCTGAATGGGTTGAACTAGTGGAATTTCCCAAACTTAGATATCAAAAGTTTTGTGTTTAGTTTTGGTGTGTGAATAAATTTTTTTTACTTACATTTGTTCTTGTTTTAAAATTTTTCCATACATAAACTCAAAAATTTTCATTTTTCTGTGATCTATTTGCCTTTTTTTGTTTACGGGATGGAGGGAGAGAGAGAAAAGTCAAGGTTTTGATTTATGAAAAAAGTGTACATCTAAAATGGAGTCGCACAGTGCAAAAATGTAGAGAGAGATATTTCCAATGAATGTCTATAATTTTTAGGGAATTTCAGCTCTTTTTAGTTTTTATATCTCAGGTTTTGCAATCGTCGGGAAAAGGGGGAGGCGGGGTGTTTTTAACTGAGTGTTAACTCCCAATCCGTAAGTCATTTCTTACAAAAATATAGCCCATTACGGATGATAAATAACTTTACAATCATCTATGATTGTTAGGTAAGCTTTTTGTGAACGGGCAAAATAATGGCTAGTTCGATTCTGGTAAATATCCCACCGCACGTTCATTGAGCATCTAATGAGCGTTTGTTATTCTCTTTAAAAGCTTTGGATCCATAGGTCATTTGCATCTTTAACATGTTTCAAACATGCATATCCATTTTTAAAACACGTGTAGAAGAAATCTCTTTCTTGTAAAATTCCATGCAATTAGGGTTGAACTAGTGGAATTTCTCAAACTTGGAAAACAAAAATTTTGTGTTCATTTGTGGTGTGTGAGTAAATTTTCTTTACTTACATCTGTTATTGTTTTAATTTTTTTTCACACATAAACTCTAAAATTTTCATTTTGTTGTGATCTATTTGCCTTTTTTGGTTTACGGGATTAAGGGAGAGCGAAAAATCAAAGTTTTGATTTAAGAAAAAACGTGTACATCTAAAATGGAGATGCACAATGCACAAATGTAGGGAGAGATAATTCCAAAGAGTGTTTGTAATTTTTAGGGATTGTATGATCTTTTTAGTTTTTGTATCTCAGGTTTTGCAATCGTCGGGAAAACGGAGGCGTGGTATTTTTAACTGACTGTTGACTCCCAATCCGTATGTCATTTCTTACAAAAATATAGTCCGTTACTCATGATAAATCACATTACAATCATCTATGATTGTTAGGTCAGCTTTTTGAAAACGGGCAAAATGATGGCTTGTGTGACTCGGGTGAATATCCCGCCGCACGTTCACTTCAAAATTTAATGAGTGTTTGTTATTCTCATTAAAAGCTTCGTATCCATAGGTCATTTGCATCTTTAACATGTTTCAAGCATGCATATCCATTTTTAAAATACGTTTAGAAGAATTTGCTTTCTTGTAAAATTTCAAGCTATTAGGGTTGAACTAGTGGAATTTCCCAAACTTGGATAACAAAAATTTTGTGTTCAATTGTGGTGTGTGAATAAATTTTCATTACTTACATTTGTTAATGTTTTAATTTTTTTTCATACATAAACTCTAAAATTTACATTTTTTTGTGATCTATTATTTACCTTTTTTTGTTTACGGCATGAAGGGAGATTGAAAACTCAAAGTTTTGATTTAATAAAAAAGTGTATATCTAAAATGGAGATGCACAATGCACAAATGTGGAGACATATAATTCCAAAGAGTGTCTGTGATTTTTCAGGATTGTGACCTCTTTTCAGTTTTTAGTTCTCAGGTTTTGCAATCGTCGGGAAAAGGGCAGGCGGGGGATTTTTAATTGAGTGTTGACTCCCAATCCATAAAACATTTCCTACAATAATAGAGCGCGTTACGAATGAAAAATCATTTTACAATCATCTATGATTGTTAGGTCAGCTTTTTGCAAACGGGCAAAATAATGGCTTGTTTGACTCGGGTAAATATCCCACCGCACGTTCACTAGAGAATTTAATGAGTGTATGTTATTCTCTTTAAAGGCTTTGGATCCATAGGTCATTTGCATCATTAACATGTTTCAAGCTTGCATATCCATTTTTAAAACTCGTGTGGAACAAATCTCTTTCTTGTAAATTTTCAAGCTGAATGGGTTGAACTAGTGGAATTTCCCAAACTTAGATATCAAAAGTTTTGTGTTTAGTTTTGGTGTGTGAATAAATTTTTTTTACTTACATTTGTTCTTGTTTTAAAATTTTTCCATACATAAACTCAAAAATTTTCATTTTTCTGTGATCTATTTGCCTTTTTTTGTTTACGGGATGGAGGGAGAGAGAGAAAAGTCAAGGTTTTGATTTATGAAAAAAGTGTACATCTAAAATGGAGTCGCACAGTGCAAAAATGTAGAGAGAGATATTTCCAATGAATGTCTATAATTTTTAGGGAATTTCAGCTCTTTTTAGTTTTTATATCTCAGGTTTTGCAATCGTCGGGAAAAGGGGGAGGCGGGGTGTTTTTAACTGAGTGTTAACTCCCAATCCGTAAGTCATTTCTTACAAAAATATAGCCCATTACGGATGATAAATAACTTTACAATCATCTATGATTGTTAGGTAAGCTTTTTGTGAACGGGCAAAATAATGGCTAGTTCGATTCTGGTAAATATCCCACCGCACGTTCATTGAGCATCTAATGAGCGTTTGTTATTCTCTTTAAAAGCTTTGGATCCATAGGTCATTTGCATCTTTAACATGTTTCAAACATGCATATCCATTTTTAAAACACGTGTAGAAGAAATCTCTTTCTTGTAAAATTCCATGCAATTAGGGTTGAACTAGTGGAATTTCTCAAACTTGGAAAACAAAAATTTTGTGTTCATTTGTGGTGTGTGAGTAAATTTTCTTTACTTACATCTGTTATTGTTTTAATTTTTTTTCACACATAAACTCTAAAATTTTCATTTTGTTGTGATCTATTTGCCTTTTTTGGTTTACGGGATTAAGGGAGAGCGAAAAATCAAAGTTTTGATTTAAGAAAAAACGTGTACATCTAAAATGGAGATGCACAATGCACAAATGTAGGGAGAGATAATTCCAAAGAGTGTTTGTAATTTTTAGGGATTGTATGATCTTTTTAGTTTTTGTATCTCAGGTTTTGCAATCGTCGGGAAAACGGAGGCGTGGTATTTTTAACTGACTGTTGACTCCCAATCCGTATGTCATTTCTTACAAAAATATAGTCCGTTACTCATGATAAATCACATTACAATCATCTATGATTGTTAGGTCAGCTTTTTGAAAACGGGCAAAATGATGGCTTGTGTGACTCGGGTGAATATCCCGCCGCACGTTCACTTCAAAATTTAATGAGTGTTTGTTATTCTCATTAAAAGCTTCGTATCCATAGGTCATTTGCATCTTTAACATGTTTCAAGCATGCATATCCATTTTTAAAATACGTTTAGAAGAATTTGCTTTCTTGTAAAATTTCAAGCTATTAGGGTTGAACTAGTGGAATTTCCCAAACTTGGATAACAAAAATTTTGTGTTCAATTGTGGTGTGTGAATAAATTTTCATTACTTACATTTGTTAATGTTTTAATTTTTTTTCATACATAAACTCTAAAATTTACATTTTTTTGTGATCTATTATTTACCTTTTTTTGTTTACGGCATGAAGGGAGATTGAAAACTCAAAGTTTTGATTTAATAAAAAAGTGTATATCTAAAATGGAGATGCACAATGCACAAATGTGGAGACATATAATTCCAAAGAGTGTCTGTGATTTTTCAGGATTGTGACCTCTTTTCAGTTTTTAGTTCTCAGGTTTTGCAATCGTCGGGAAAAGGGCAGGCGGGGGATTTTTAATTGAGTGTTGACTCCCAATCCATAAAACATTTCCTACAATAATAGAGCGCGTTACGAATGAAAAATCATTTTACAATCATCTATGATTGTTAGGTCAGCTTTTTGCAAACGGGCAAAATAATGGCTTGTTTGACTCGGGTAAATATCCCACCGCACGTTCACTAGAGAATTTAATGAGTGTATGTTATTCTCTTTAAAGGCTTTGGATCCATAGGTCATTTGCATCATTAACATGTTTCAAGCTTGCATATCCATTTTTAAAACTCGTGTGGAACAAATCTCTTTCTTGTAAATTTTCAAGCTGAATGGGTTGAACTAGTGGAATTTCCCAAACTTAGATATCAAAAGTTTTGTGTTTAGTTTTGGTGTGTGAATAAATTTTTTTTACTTACATTTGTTCTTGTTTTAAAATTTTTCCATACATAAACTCAAAAATTTTCATTTTTCTGTGATCTATTTGCCTTTTTTTGTTTACGGGATGGAGGGAGAGAGAGAAAAGTCAAGGTTTTGATTTGTGAAAAAAGTGTACATCTAAAATGGAGTCGCACAGTGCAAAAATGTAGAGAGAGATATTTCCAATGAATGTCTATAATTTTTAGGGAATTTCAGCTCTTTTTAGTTTTTATATCTCAGGTTTTGCAATCGTCGGGAAAAGGGGGAGGCGGGGTGTTTTTAACTGAGTGTTAACTCCCAATCCGTAAGTCATTTCTTACAAAAATATAGCCCATTACGGATGATAAATAACTTTACAATCATCTATGATTGTTAGGTAAGCTTTTTGTGAACGGGCAAAATAATGGCTAGTTCGATTCTGGTAAATATCCCACCGCACGTTCATTGAGCATCTAATGAGCGTTTGTTATTCTCTTTAAAAGCTTTGGATCCATAGGTCATTTGCATCTTTAACATGTTTCAAACATGCATATCCATTTTTAAAACACGTGTAGAAGAAATCTCTTTCTTGTAAAATTCCATGCAATTAGGGTTGAACTAGTGGAATTTCTCAAACTTGGAAAACAAAAATTTTGTGTTCATTTGTGGTGTGTGAGTAAATTTTCTTTACTTACATCTGTTATTGTTTTAATTTTTTTTCACACATAAACTCTAAAATTTTCATTTTGTTGTGATCTATTTGCCTTTTTTGGTTTACGGGATTAAGGGAGAGCGAAAAATCAAAGTTTTGATTTAAGAAAAAACGTGTACATCTAAAATGGAGATGCACAATGCACAAATGTAGGGAGAGATAATTCCAAAGAGTGTTTGTAATTTTTAGGGATTGTATGATCTTTTTAGTTTTTGTATCTCAGGTTTTGCAATCGTCGGGAAAACGGAGGCGTGGTATTTTTAACTGACTGTTGACTCCCAATCCGTATGTCATTTCTTACAAAAATATAGTCCGTTACTCATGATAAATCACATTACAATCATCTATGATTGTTAGGTCAGCTTTTTGAAAACGGGCAAAATGATGGCTTGTGTGACTCGGGTGAATATCCCGCCGCACGTTCACTTCAAAATTTAATGAGTGTTTGTTATTCTCATTAAAAGCTTCGTATCCATAGGTCATTTGCATCTTTAACATGTTTCAAGCATGCATATCCATTTTTAAAATACGTTTAGAAGAATTTGCTTTCTTGTAAAATTTCAAGCTATTAGGGTTGAACTAGTGGAATTTCCCAAACTTGGATAACAAAAATTTTGTGTTCAATTGTGGTGTGTGAATAAATTTTCATTACTTACATTTGTTAATGTTTTAATTTTTTTTCATACATAAACTCTAAAATTTACATTTTTTTGTGATCTATTATTTACCTTTTTTTGTTTACGGCATGAAGGGAGATTGAAAACTCAAAGTTTTGATTTAATAAAAAAGTGTATATCTAAAATGGAGATGCACAATGCACAAATGTGGAGACATATAATTCCAAAGAGTGTCTGTGATTTTTCAGGATTGTGACCTCTTTTCAGTTTTTAGTTCTCAGGTTTTGCAATCGTCGGGAAAAGGGCAGGCGGGGGATTTTTAATTGAGTGTTGACTCCCAATCCATAAAACATTTCCTACAATAATAGAGCGCGTTACGAATGAAAAATCATTTTACAATCATCTATGATTGTTAGGTCAGCTTTTTGCAAACGGGCAAAATAATGGCTTGTTTGACTCGGGTAAATATCCCACCGCACGTTCACTAGAGAATTTAATGAGTGTATGTTATTCTCTTTAAAGGCTTTGGATCCATAGGTCATTTGCATCATTAACATGTTTCAAGCTTGCATATCCATTTTTAAAACTCGTGTGGAACAAATCTCTTTCTTGTAAATTTTCAAGCTGAATGGGTTGAACTAGTGGAATTTCCCAAACTTAGATATCAAAAGTTTTGTGTTTAGTTTTGGTGTGTGAATAAATTTTTTTTACTTACATTTGTTCTTGTTTTAAAATTTTTCCATACATAAACTCAAAAATTTTCATTTTTCTGTGATCTATTTGCCTTTTTTTGTTTACGGGATGGAGGGAGAGAGAGAAAAGTCAAGGTTTTGATTTGTGAAAAAAGTGTACATCTAAAATGGAGTCGCACAGTGCAAAAATGTAGAGAGAGATATTTCCAATGAATGTCTATAATTTTTAGGGAATTTCAGCTCTTTTTAGTTTTTATATCTCAGGTTTTGCAATCGTCGGGAAAAGGGGGAGGCGGGGTGTTTTTAACTGAGTGTTAACTCCCAATCCGTAAGTCATTTCTTACAAAAATATAGCCCATTACGGATGATAAATAACTTTACAATCATCTATGATTGTTAGGTAAGCTTTTTGTGAACGGGCAAAATAATGGCTAGTTCGATTCTGGTAAATATCCCACCGCACGTTCATTGAGCATCTAATGAGCGTTTGTTATTCTCTTTAAAAGCTTTGGATCCATAGGTCATTTGCATCTTTAACATGTTTCAAACATGCATATCCATTTTTAAAACACGTGTAGAAGAAATCTCTTTCTTGTAAAATTCCATGCAATTAGGGTTGAACTAGTGGAATTTCTCAAACTTGGAAAACAAAAATTTTGTGTTCATTTGTGGTGTGTGAGTAAATTTTCTTTACTTACATCTGTTATTGTTTTAATTTTTTTTCACACATAAACTCTAAAATTTTCATTTTGTTGTGATCTATTTGCCTTTTTTGGTTTACGGGATTAAGGGAGAGCGAAAAATCAAAGTTTTGATTTAAGAAAAAACGTGTACATCTAAAATGGAGATGCACAATGCACAAATGTAGGGAGAGATAATTCCAAAGAGTGTTTGTAATTTTTAGGGATTGTATGATCTTTTTAGTTTTTGTATCTCAGGTTTTGCAATCGTCGGGAAAACGGAGGCGTGGTATTTTTAACTGACTGTTGACTCCCAATCCGTATGTCATTTCTTACAAAAATATAGTCCGTTACTCATGATAAATCACATTACAATCATCTATGATTGTTAGGTCAGCTTTTTGAAAACGGGCAAAATGATGGCTTGTGTGACTCGGGTGAATATCCCGCCGCACGTTCACTTCAAAATTTAATGAGTGTTTGTTATTCTCATTAAAAGCTTCGTATCCATAGGTCATTTGCATCTTTAACATGTTTCAAGCATGCATATCCATTTTTAAAATACGTTTAGAAGAATTTGCTTTCTTGTAAAATTTCAAGCTATTAGGGTTGAACTAGTGGAATTTCCCAAACTTGGATAACAAAAATTTTGTGTTCAATTGTGGTGTGTGAATAAATTTTCATTACTTACATTTGTTAATGTTTTAATTTTTTTTCATACATAAACTCTAAAATTTACATTTTTTTGTGATCTATTATTTACCTTTTTTTGTTTACGGCATGAAGGGAGATTGAAAACTCAAAGTTTTGATTTAATAAAAAAGTGTATATCTAAAATGGAGATGCACAATGCACAAATGTGGAGACATATAATTCCAAAGAGTGTCTGTGATTTTTCAGGATTGTGACCTCTTTTCAGTTTTTAGTTCTCAGGTTTTGCAATCGTCGGGAAAAGGGCAGGCGGGGGATTTTTAATTGAGTGTTGACTCCCAATCCATAAAACATTTCCTACAATAATAGAGCGCGTTACGAATGAAAAATCATTTTACAATCATCTATGATTGTTAGGTCAGCTTTTTGCAAACGGGCAAAATAATGGCTTGTTTGACTCGGGTAAATATCCCACCGCACGTTCACTAGAGAATTTAATGAGTGTATGTTATTCTCTTTAAAGGCTTTGGATCCATAGGTCATTTGCATCATTAACATGTTTCAAGCTTGCATATCCATTTTTAAAACTCGTGTGGAACAAATCTCTTTCTTGTAAATTTTCAAGCTGAATGGGTTGAACTAGTGGAATTTCCCAAACTTAGATATCAAAAGTTTTGTGTTTAGTTTTGGTGTGTGAATAAATTTTTTTTACTTACATTTGTTCTTGTTTTAAAATTTTTCCATACATAAACTCAAAAATTTTCATTTTTCTGTGATCTATTTGCCTTTTTTTGTTTACGGGATGGAGGGAGAGAGAGAAAAGTCAAGGTTTTGATTTGTGAAAAAAGTGTACATCTAAAATGGAGTCGCACAGTGCAAAAATGTAGAGAGAGATATTTCCAATGAATGTCTATAATTTTTAGGGAATTTCAGCTCTTTTTAGTTTTTATATCTCAGGTTTTGCAATCGTCGGGAAAAGGGGGAGGCGGGGTGTTTTTAACTGAGTGTTAACTCCCAATCCGTAAGTCATTTCTTACAAAAATATAGCCCATTACGGATGATAAATAACTTTACAATCATCTATGATTGTTAGGTAAGCTTTTTGTGAACGGGCAAAATAATGGCTAGTTCGATTCTGGTAAATATCCCACCGCACGTTCATTGAGCATCTAATGAGCGTTTGTTATTCTCTTTAAAAGCTTTGGATCCATAGGTCATTTGCATCTTTAACATGTTTCAAACATGCATATCCATTTTTAAAACACGTGTAGAAGAAATCTCTTTCTTGTAAAATTCCATGCAATTAGGGTTGAACTAGTGGAATTTCTCAAACTTGGAAAACAAAAATTTTGTGTTCATTTGTGGTGTGTGAGTAAATTTTCTTTACTTACATCTGTTATTGTTTTAATTTTTTTTCACACATAAACTCTAAAATTTTCATTTTGTTGTGATCTATTTGCCTTTTTTGGTTTACGGGATTAAGGGAGAGCGAAAAATCAAAGTTTTGATTTAAGAAAAAACGTGTACATCTAAAATGGAGATGCACAATGCACAAATGTAGGGAGAGATAATTCCAAAGAGTGTTTGTAATTTTTAGGGATTGTATGATCTTTTTAGTTTTTGTATCTCAGGTTTTGCAATCGTCGGGAAAACGGAGGCGTGGTATTTTTAACTGACTGTTGACTCCCAATCCGTATGTCATTTCTTACAAAAATATAGTCCGTTACTCATGATAAATCACATTACAATCATCTATGATTGTTAGGTCAGCTTTTTGAAAACGGGCAAAATGATGGCTTGTGTGACTCGGGTGAATATCCCGCCGCACGTTCACTTCAAAATTTAATGAGTGTTTGTTATTCTCATTAAAAGCTTCGTATCCATAGGTCATTTGCATCTTTAACATGTTTCAAGCATGCATATCCATTTTTAAAATACGTTTAGAAGAATTTGCTTTCTTGTAAAATTTCAAGCTATTAGGGTTGAACTAGTGGAATTTCCCAAACTTGGATAACAAAAATTTTGTGTTCAATTGTGGTGTGTGAATAAATTTTCATTACTTACATTTGTTAATGTTTTAATTTTTTTTCATACATAAACTCTAAAATTTACATTTTTTTGTGATCTATTATTTACCTTTTTTTGTTTACGGCATGAAGGGAGATTGAAAACTCAAAGTTTTGATTTAATAAAAAAGTGTATATCTAAAATGGAGATGCACAATGCACAAATGTGGAGACATATAATTCCAAAGAGTGTCTGTGATTTTTCAGGATTGTGACCTCTTTTCAGTTTTTAGTTCTCAGGTTTTGCAATCGTCGGGAAAAGGGCAGGCGGGGGATTTTTAATTGAGTGTTGACTCCCAATCCATAAAACATTTCCTACAATAATAGAGCGCGTTACGAATGAAAAATCATTTTACAATCATCTATGATTGTTAGGTCAGCTTTTTGCAAACGGGCAAAATAATGGCTTGTTTGACTCGGGTAAATATCCCACCGCACGTTCACTAGAGAATTTAATGAGTGTATGTTATTCTCTTTAAAGGCTTTGGATCCATAGGTCATTTGCATCATTAACATGTTTCAAGCTTGCATATCCATTTTTAAAACTCGTGTGGAACAAATCTCTTTCTTGTAAATTTTCAAGCTGAATGGGTTGAACTAGTGGAATTTCCCAAACTTAGATATCAAAAGTTTTGTGTTTAGTTTTGGTGTGTGAATAAATTTTTTTTACTTACATTTGTTCTTGTTTTAAAATTTTTCCATACATAAACTCAAAAATTTTCATTTTTCTGTGATCTATTTGCCTTTTTTTGTTTACGGGATGGAGGGAGAGAGAGAAAAGTCAAGGTTTTGATTTGTGAAAAAAGTGTACATCTAAAATGGAGTCGCACAGTGCAAAAATGTAGAGAGAGATATTTCCAATGAATGTCTATAATTTTTAGGGAATTTCAGCTCTTTTTAGTTTTTATATCTCAGGTTTTGCAATCGTCGGGAAAAGGGGGAGGCGGGGTGTTTTTAACTGAGTGTTAACTCCCAATCCGTAAGTCATTTCTTACAAAAATATAGCCCATTACGGATGATAAATAACTTTACAATCATCTATGATTGTTAGGTAAGCTTTTTGTGAACGGGCAAAATAATGGCTAGTTCGATTCTGGTAAATATCCCACCGCACGTTCATTGAGCATCTAATGAGCGTTTGTTATTCTCTTTAAAAGCTTTGGATCCATAGGTCATTTGCATCTTTAACATGTTTCAAACATGCATATCCATTTTTAAAACACGTGTAGAAGAAATCTCTTTCTTGTAAAATTCCATGCAATTAGGGTTGAACTAGTGGAATTTCTCAAACTTGGAAAACAAAAATTTTGTGTTCATTTGTGGTGTGTGAGTAAATTTTCTTTACTTACATCTGTTATTGTTTTAATTTTTTTTCACACATAAACTCTAAAATTTTCATTTTGTTGTGATCTATTTGCCTTTTTTGGTTTACGGGATTAAGGGAGAGCGAAAAATCAAAGTTTTGATTTAAGAAAAAACGTGTACATCTAAAATGGAGATGCACAATGCACAAATGTAGGGAGAGATAATTCCAAAGAGTGTTTGTAATTTTTAGGGATTGTATGATCTTTTTAGTTTTTGTATCTCAGGTTTTGCAATCGTCGGGAAAACGGAGGCGTGGTATTTTTAACTGACTGTTGACTCCCAATCCGTATGTCATTTCTTACAAAAATATAGTCCGTTACTCATGATAAATCACATTACAATCATCTATGATTGTTAGGTCAGCTTTTTGAAAACGGGCAAAATGATGGCTTGTGTGACTCGGGTGAATATCCCGCCGCACGTTCACTTCAAAATTTAATGAGTGTTTGTTATTCTCATTAAAAGCTTCGTATCCATAGGTCATTTGCATCTTTAACATGTTTCAAGCATGCATATCCATTTTTAAAATACGTTTAGAAGAATTTGCTTTCTTGTAAAATTTCAAGCTATTAGGGTTGAACTAGTGGAATTTCCCAAACTTGGATAACAAAAATTTTGTGTTCAATTGTGGTGTGTGAATAAATTTTCATTACTTACATTTGTTAATGTTTTAATTTTTTTTCATACATAAACTCTAAAATTTACATTTTTTTGTGATCTATTATTTACCTTTTTTTGTTTACGGCATGAAGGGAGATTGAAAACTCAAAGTTTTGATTTAATAAAAAAGTGTATATCTAAAATGGAGATGCACAATGCACAAATGTGGAGACATATAATTCCAAAGAGTGTCTGTGATTTTTCAGGATTGTGACCTCTTTTCAGTTTTTAGTTCTCAGGTTTTGCAATCGTCGGGAAAAGGGCAGGCGGGGGATTTTTAATTGAGTGTTGACTCCCAATCCATAAAACATTTCCTACAATAATAGAGCGCGTTACGAATGAAAAATCATTTTACAATCATCTATGATTGTTAGGTCAGCTTTTTGCAAACGGGCAAAATAATGGCTTGTTTGACTCGGGTAAATATCCCACCGCACGTTCACTAGAGAATTTAATGAGTGTATGTTATTCTCTTTAAAGGCTTTGGATCCATAGGTCATTTGCATCATTAACATGTTTCAAGCTTGCATATCCATTTTTAAAACTCGTGTGGAACAAATCTCTTTCTTGTAAATTTTCAAGCTGAATGGGTTGAACTAGTGGAATTTCCCAAACTTAGATATCAAAAGTTTTGTGTTTAGTTTTGGTGTGTGAATAAATTTTTTTTACTTACATTTGTTCTTGTTTTAAAATTTTTCCATACATAAACTCAAAAATTTTCATTTTTCTGTGATCTATTTGCCTTTTTTTGTTTACGGGATGGAGGGAGAGAGAGAAAAGTCAAGGTTTTGATTTGTGAAAAAAGTGTACATCTAAAATGGAGTCGCACAGTGCAAAAATGTAGAGAGAGATATTTCCAATGAATGTCTATAATTTTTAGGGAATTTCAGCTCTTTTTAGTTTTTATATCTCAGGTTTTGCAATCGTCGGGAAAAGGGGGAGGCGGGGTGTTTTTAACTGAGTGTTAACTCCCAATCCGTAAGTCATTTCTTACAAAAATATAGCCCATTACGGATGATAAATAACTTTACAATCATCTATGATTGTTAGGTAAGCTTTTTGTGAACGGGCAAAATAATGGCTAGTTCGATTCTGGTAAATATCCCACCGCACGTTCATTGAGCATCTAATGAGCGTTTGTTATTCTCTTTAAAAGCTTTGGATCCATAGGTCATTTGCATCTTTAACATGTTTCAAACATGCATATCCATTTTTAAAACACGTGTAGAAGAAATCTCTTTCTTGTAAAATTCCATGCAATTAGGGTTGAACTAGTGGAATTTCTCAAACTTGGAAAACAAAAATTTTGTGTTCATTTGTGGTGTGTGAGTAAATTTTCTTTACTTACATCTGTTATTGTTTTAATTTTTTTTCACACATAAACTCTAAAATTTTCATTTTGTTGTGATCTATTTGCCTTTTTTGGTTTACGGGATTAAGGGAGAGCGAAAAATCAAAGTTTTGATTTAAGAAAAAACGTGTACATCTAAAATGGAGATGCACAATGCACAAATGTAGGGAGAGATAATTCCAAAGAGTGTTTGTAATTTTTAGGGATTGTATGATCTTTTTAGTTTTTGTATCTCAGGTTTTGCAATCGTCGGGAAAACGGAGGCGTGGTATTTTTAACTGACTGTTGACTCCCAATCCGTATGTCATTTCTTACAAAAATATAGTCCGTTACTCATGATAAATCACATTACAATCATCTATGATTGTTAGGTCAGCTTTTTGAAAACGGGCAAAATGATGGCTTGTGTGACTCGGGTGAATATCCCGCCGCACGTTCACTTCAAAATTTAATGAGTGTTTGTTATTCTCATTAAAAGCTTCGTATCCATAGGTCATTTGCATCTTTAACATGTTTCAAGCATGCATATCCATTTTTAAAATACGTTTAGAAGAATTTGCTTTCTTGTAAAATTTCAAGCTATTAGGGTTGAACTAGTGGAATTTCCCAAACTTGGATAACAAAAATTTTGTGTTCAATTGTGGTGTGTGAATAAATTTTCATTACTTACATTTGTTAATGTTTTAATTTTTTTTCATACATAAACTCTAAAATTTACATTTTTTTGTGATCTATTATTTACCTTTTTTTGTTTACGGCATGAAGGGAGATTGAAAACTCAAAGTTTTGATTTAATAAAAAAGTGTATATCTAAAATGGAGATGCACAATGCACAAATGTGGAGACATATAATTCCAAAGAGTGTCTGTGATTTTTCAGGATTGTGACCTCTTTTCAGTTTTTAGTTCTCAGGTTTTGCAATCGTCGGGAAAAGGGCAGGCGGGGGATTTTTAATTGAGTGTTGACTCCCAATCCATAAAACATTTCCTACAATAATAGAGCGCGTTACGAATGAAAAATCATTTTACAATCATCTATGATTGTTAGGTCAGCTTTTTGCAAACGGGCAAAATAATGGCTTGTTTGACTCGGGTAAATATCCCACCGCACGTTCACTAGAGAATTTAATGAGTGTATGTTATTCTCTTTAAAGGCTTTGGATCCATAGGTCATTTGCATCATTAACATGTTTCAAGCTTGCATATCCATTTTTAAAACTCGTGTGGAACAAATCTCTTTCTTGTAAATTTTCAAGCTGAATGGGTTGAACTAGTGGAATTTCCCAAACTTAGATATCAAAAGTTTTGTGTTTAGTTTTGGTGTGTGAATAAATTTTTTTTACTTACATTTGTTCTTGTTTTAAAATTTTTCCATACATAAACTCAAAAATTTTCATTTTTCTGTGATCTATTTGCCTTTTTTTGTTTACGGGATGGAGGGAGAGAGAGAAAAGTCAAGGTTTTGATTTGTGAAAAAAGTGTACATCTAAAATGGAGTCGCACAGTGCAAAAATGTAGAGAGAGATATTTCCAATGAATGTCTATAATTTTTAGGGAATTTCAGCTCTTTTTAGTTTTTATATCTCAGGTTTTGCAATCGTCGGGAAAAGGGGGAGGCGGGGTGTTTTTAACTGAGTGTTAACTCCCAATCCGTAAGTCATTTCTTACAAAAATATAGCCCATTACGGATGATAAATAACTTTACAATCATCTATGATTGTTAGGTAAGCTTTTTGTGAACGGGCAAAATAATGGCTAGTTCGATTCTGGTAAATATCCCACCGCACGTTCATTGAGCATCTAATGAGCGTTTGTTATTCTCTTTAAAAGCTTTGGATCCATAGGTCATTTGCATCTTTAACATGTTTCAAACATGCATATCCATTTTTAAAACACGTGTAGAAGAAATCTCTTTCTTGTAAAATTCCATGCAATTAGGGTTGAACTAGTGGAATTTCTCAAACTTGGAAAACAAAAATTTTGTGTTCATTTGTGGTGTGTGAGTAAATTTTCTTTACTTACATCTGTTATTGTTTTAATTTTTTTTCACACATAAACTCTAAAATTTTCATTTTGTTGTGATCTATTTGCCTTTTTTGGTTTACGGGATTAAGGGAGAGCGAAAAATCAAAGTTTTGATTTAAGAAAAAACGTGTACATCTAAAATGGAGATGCACAATGCACAAATGTAGGGAGAGATAATTCCAAAGAGTGTTTGTAATTTTTAGGGATTGTATGATCTTTTTAGTTTTTGTATCTCAGGTTTTGCAATCGTCGGGAAAACGGAGGCGTGGTATTTTTAACTGACTGTTGACTCCCAATCCGTATGTCATTTCTTACAAAAATATAGTCCGTTACTCATGATAAATCACATTACAATCATCTATGATTGTTAGGTCAGCTTTTTGAAAACGGGCAAAATGATGGCTTGTGTGACTCGGGTGAATATCCCGCCGCACGTTCACTTCAAAATTTAATGAGTGTTTGTTATTCTCATTAAAAGCTTCGTATCCATAGGTCATTTGCATCTTTAACATGTTTCAAGCATGCATATCCATTTTTAAAATACGTTTAGAAGAATTTGCTTTCTTGTAAAATTTCAAGCTATTAGGGTTGAACTAGTGGAATTTCCCAAACTTGGATAACAAAAATTTTGTGTTCAATTGTGGTGTGTGAATAAATTTTCATTACTTACATTTGTTAATGTTTTAATTTTTTTTCATACATAAACTCTAAAATTTACATTTTTTTGTGATCTATTATTTACCTTTTTTTGTTTACGGCATGAAGGGAGATTGAAAACTCAAAGTTTTGATTTAATAAAAAAGTGTATATCTAAAATGGAGATGCACAATGCACAAATGTGGAGACATATAATTCCAAAGAGTGTCTGTGATTTTTCAGGATTGTGACCTCTTTTCAGTTTTTAGTTCTCAGGTTTTGCAATCGTCGGGAAAAGGGCAGGCGGGGGATTTTTAATTGAGTGTTGACTCCCAATCCATAAAACATTTCCTACAATAATAGAGCGCGTTACGAATGAAAAATCATTTTACAATCATCTATGATTGTTAGGTCAGCTTTTTGCAAACGGGCAAAATAATGGCTTGTTTGACTCGGGTAAATATCCCACCGCACGTTCACTAGAGAATTTAATGAGTGTATGTTATTCTCTTTAAAGGCTTTGGATCCATAGGTCATTTGCATCATTAACATGTTTCAAGCTTGCATATCCATTTTTAAAACTCGTGTGGAACAAATCTCTTTCTTGTAAATTTTCAAGCTGAATGGGTTGAACTAGTGGAATTTCCCAAACTTAGATATCAAAAGTTTTGTGTTTAGTTTTGGTGTGTGAATAAATTTTTTTTACTTACATTTGTTCTTGTTTTAAAATTTTTCCATACATAAACTCAAAAATTTTCATTTTTCTGTGATCTATTTGCCTTTTTTTGTTTACGGGATGGAGGGAGAGAGAGAAAAGTCAAGGTTTTGATTTGTGAAAAAAGTGTACATCTAAAATGGAGTCGCACAGTGCAAAAATGTAGAGAGAGATATTTCCAATGAATGTCTATAATTTTTAGGGAATTTCAGCTCTTTTTAGTTTTTATATCTCAGGTTTTGCAATCGTCGGGAAAAGGGGGAGGCGGGGTGTTTTTAACTGAGTGTTAACTCCCAATCCGTAAGTCATTTCTTACAAAAATATAGCCCATTACGGATGATAAATAACTTTACAATCATCTATGATTGTTAGGTAAGCTTTTTGTGAACGGGCAAAATAATGGCTAGTTCGATTCTGGTAAATATCCCACCGCACGTTCATTGAGCATCTAATGAGCGTTTGTTATTCTCTTTAAAAGCTTTGGATCCATAGGTCATTTGCATCTTTAACATGTTTCAAACATGCATATCCATTTTTAAAACACGTGTAGAAGAAATCTCTTTCTTGTAAAATTCCATGCAATTAGGGTTGAACTAGTGGAATTTCTCAAACTTGGAAAACAAAAATTTTGTGTTCATTTGTGGTGTGTGAGTAAATTTTCTTTACTTACATCTGTTATTGTTTTAATTTTTTTTCACACATAAACTCTAAAATTTTCATTTTGTTGTGATCTATTTGCCTTTTTTGGTTTACGGGATTAAGGGAGAGCGAAAAATCAAAGTTTTGATTTAAGAAAAAACGTGTACATCTAAAATGGAGATGCACAATGCACAAATGTAGGGAGAGATAATTCCAAAGAGTGTTTGTAATTTTTAGGGATTGTATGATCTTTTTAGTTTTTGTATCTCAGGTTTTGCAATCGTCGGGAAAACGGAGGCGTGGTATTTTTAACTGACTGTTGACTCCCAATCCGTATGTCATTTCTTACAAAAATATAGTCCGTTACTCATGATAAATCACATTACAATCATCTATGATTGTTAGGTCAGCTTTTTGAAAACGGGCAAAATGATGGCTTGTGTGACTCGGGTGAATATCCCGCCGCACGTTCACTTCAAAATTTAATGAGTGTTTGTTATTCTCATTAAAAGCTTCGTATCCATAGGTCATTTGCATCTTTAACATGTTTCAAGCATGCATATCCATTTTTAAAATACGTTTAGAAGAATTTGCTTTCTTGTAAAATTTCAAGCTATTAGGGTTGAACTAGTGGAATTTCCCAAACTTGGATAACAAAAATTTTGTGTTCAATTGTGGTGTGTGAATAAATTTTCATTACTTACATTTGTTAATGTTTTAATTTTTTTTCATACATAAACTCTAAAATTTACATTTTTTTGTGATCTATTATTTACCTTTTTTTGTTTACGGCATGAAGGGAGATTGAAAACTCAAAGTTTTGATTTAATAAAAAAGTGTATATCTAAAATGGAGATGCACAATGCACAAATGTGGAGACATATAATTCCAAAGAGTGTCTGTGATTTTTCAGGATTGTGACCTCTTTTCAGTTTTTAGTTCTCAGGTTTTGCAATCGTCGGGAAAAGGGCAGGCGGGGGATTTTTAATTGAGTGTTGACTCCCAATCCATAAAACATTTCCTACAATAATAGAGCGCGTTACGAATGAAAAATCATTTTACAATCATCTATGATTGTTAGGTCAGCTTTTTGCAAACGGGCAAAATAATGGCTTGTTTGACTCGGGTAAATATCCCACCGCACGTTCACTAGAGAATTTAATGAGTGTATGTTATTCTCTTTAAAGGCTTTGGATCCATAGGTCATTTGCATCATTAACATGTTTCAAGCTTGCATATCCATTTTTAAAACTCGTGTGGAACAAATCTCTTTCTTGTAAATTTTCAAGCTGAATGGGTTGAACTAGTGGAATTTCCCAAACTTAGATATCAAAAGTTTTGTGTTTAGTTTTGGTGTGTGAATAAATTTTTTTTACTTACATTTGTTCTTGTTTTAAAATTTTTCCATACATAAACTCAAAAATTTTCATTTTTCTGTGATCTATTTGCCTTTTTTTGTTTACGGGATGGAGGGAGAGAGAGAAAAGTCAAGGTTTTGATTTGTGAAAAAAGTGTACATCTAAAATGGAGTCGCACAGTGCAAAAATGTAGAGAGAGATATTTCCAATGAATGTCTATAATTTTTAGGGAATTTCAGCTCTTTTTAGTTTTTATATCTCAGGTTTTGCAATCGTCGGGAAAAGGGGGAGGCGGGGTGTTTTTAACTGAGTGTTAACTCCCAATCCGTAAGTCATTTCTTACAAAAATATAGCCCATTACGGATGATAAATAACTTTACAATCATCTATGATTGTTAGGTAAGCTTTTTGTGAACGGGCAAAATAATGGCTAGTTCGATTCTGGTAAATATCCCACCGCACGTTCATTGAGCATCTAATGAGCGTTTGTTATTCTCTTTAAAAGCTTTGGATCCATAGGTCATTTGCATCTTTAACATGTTTCAAACATGCATATCCATTTTTAAAACACGTGTAGAAGAAATCTCTTTCTTGTAAAATTCCATGCAATTAGGGTTGAACTAGTGGAATTTCTCAAACTTGGAAAACAAAAATTTTGTGTTCATTTGTGGTGTGTGAGTAAATTTTCTTTACTTACATCTGTTATTGTTTTAATTTTTTTTCACACATAAACTCTAAAATTTTCATTTTGTTGTGATCTATTTGCCTTTTTTGGTTTACGGGATTAAGGGAGAGCGAAAAATCAAAGTTTTGATTTAAGAAAAAACGTGTACATCTAAAATGGAGATGCACAATGCACAAATGTAGGGAGAGATAATTCCAAAGAGTGTTTGTAATTTTTAGGGATTGTATGATCTTTTTAGTTTTTGTATCTCAGGTTTTGCAATCGTCGGGAAAACGGAGGCGTGGTATTTTTAACTGACTGTTGACTCCCAATCCGTATGTCATTT
The DNA here is from genome assembly GCF_029961685.1 of Aristolochia californica. Taxonomy (NCBI): domain Eukaryota; kingdom Viridiplantae; phylum Streptophyta; class Magnoliopsida; order Piperales; family Aristolochiaceae; genus Aristolochia; species Aristolochia californica. The sequence goes on along the minus strand of NW_027181926.1, from coordinate 119,258 downwards.
CTTACAAAAATATAGTCCGTTACTCATGATAAATCACATTACAATCATCTATGATTGTTAGGTCAGCTTTTTGAAAACGGGCAAAATGATGGCTTGTGTGACTCGGGTGAATATCCCGCCGCACGTTCACTTCAAAATTTAATGAGTGTTTGTTATTCTCATTAAAAGCTTCGTATCCATAGGTCATTTGCATCTTTAACATGTTTCAAGCATGCATATCCATTTTTAAAATACGTTTAGAAGAATTTGCTTTCTTGTAAAATTTCAAGCTATTAGGGTTGAACTAGTGGAATTTCCCAAACTTGGATAACAAAAATTTTGTGTTCAATTGTGGTGTGTGAATAAATTTTCATTACTTACATTTGTTAATGTTTTAATTTTTTTTCATACATAAACTCTAAAATTTACATTTTTTTGTGATCTATTATTTACCTTTTTTTGTTTACGGCATGAAGGGAGATTGAAAACTCAAAGTTTTGATTTAATAAAAAAGTGTATATCTAAAATGGAGATGCACAATGCACAAATGTGGAGACATATAATTCCAAAGAGTGTCTGTGATTTTTCAGGATTGTGACCTCTTTTCAGTTTTTAGTTCTCAGGTTTTGCAATCGTCGGGAAAAGGGCAGGCGGGGGATTTTTAATTGAGTGTTGACTCCCAATCCATAAAACATTTCCTACAATAATAGAGCGCGTTACGAATGAAAAATCATTTTACAATCATCTATGATTGTTAGGTCAGCTTTTTGCAAACGGGCAAAATAATGGCTTGTTTGACTCGGGTAAATATCCCACCGCACGTTCACTAGAGAATTTAATGAGTGTATGTTATTCTCTTTAAAGGCTTTGGATCCATAGGTCATTTGCATCATTAACATGTTTCAAGCTTGCATATCCATTTTTAAAACTCGTGTGGAACAAATCTCTTTCTTGTAAATTTTCAAGCTGAATGGGTTGAACTAGTGGAATTTCCCAAACTTAGATATCAAAAGTTTTGTGTTTAGTTTTGGTGTGTGAATAAATTTTTTTTACTTACATTTGTTCTTGTTTTAAAATTTTTCCATACATAAACTCAAAAATTTTCATTTTTCTGTGATCTATTTGCCTTTTTTTGTTTACGGGATGGAGGGAGAGAGAGAAAAGTCAAGGTTTTGATTTATGAAAAAAGTGTACATCTAAAATGGAGTCGCACAGTGCAAAAATGTAGAGAGAGATATTTCCAATGAATGTCTATAATTTTTAGGGAATTTCAGCTCTTTTTAGTTTTTATATCTCAGGTTTTGCAATCGTCGGGAAAAGGGGGAGGCGGGGTGTTTTTAACTGAGTGTTAACTCCCAATCCGTAAGTCATTTCTTACAAAAATATAGCCCATTACGGATGATAAATAACTTTACAATCATCTATGATTGTTAGGTAAGCTTTTTGTGAACGGGCAAAATAATGGCTAGTTCGATTCTGGTAAATATCCCACCGCACGTTCATTGAGCATCTAATGAGCGTTTGTTATTCTCTTTAAAAGCTTTGGATCCATAGGTCATTTGCATCTTTAACATGTTTCAAACATGCATATCCATTTTTAAAACACGTGTAGAAGAAATCTCTTTCTTGTAAAATTCCATGCAATTAGGGTTGAACTAGTGGAATTTCTCAAACTTGGAAAACAAAAATTTTGTGTTCATTTGTGGTGTGTGAGTAAATTTTCTTTACTTACATCTGTTATTGTTTTAATTTTTTTTCACACATAAACTCTAAAATTTTCATTTTGTTGTGATCTATTTGCCTTTTTTGGTTTACGGGATTAAGGGAGAGCGAAAAATCAAAGTTTTGATTTAAGAAAAAACGTGTACATCTAAAATGGAGATGCACAATGCACAAATGTAGGGAGAGATAATTCCAAAGAGTGTTTGTAATTTTTAGGGATTGTATGATCTTTTTAGTTTTTGTATCTCAGGTTTTGCAATCGTCGGGAAAACGGAGGCGTGGTATTTTTAACTGACTGTTGACTCCCAATCCGTATGTCATTTCTTACAAAAATATAGTCCGTTACTCATGATAAATCACATTACAATCATCTATGATTGTTAGGTCAGCTTTTTGAAAACGGGCAAAATGATGGCTTGTGTGACTCGGGTGAATATCCCGCCGCACGTTCACTTCAAAATTTAATGAGTGTTTGTTATTCTCATTAAAAGCTTCGTATCCATAGGTCATTTGCATCTTTAACATGTTTCAAGCATGCATATCCATTTTTAAAATACGTTTAGAAGAATTTGCTTTCTTGTAAAATTTCAAGCTATTAGGGTTGAACTAGTGGAATTTCCCAAACTTGGATAACAAAAATTTTGTGTTCAATTGTGGTGTGTGAATAAATTTTCATTACTTACATTTGTTAATGTTTTAATTTTTTTTCATACATAAACTCTAAAATTTACATTTTTTTGTGATCTATTATTTACCTTTTTTTGTTTACGGCATGAAGGGAGATTGAAAACTCAAAGTTTTGATTTAATAAAAAAGTGTATATCTAAAATGGAGATGCACAATGCACAAATGTGGAGAGATATAATTCCAAAGAGTGTCTGTGATTTTTCAGGATTGTGACCTCTTTTCAGTTTTTAGTTCTCAGGTTTTGCAATCGTCGGGAAAAGGGCAGGCGGGGGGTTTTTAATTGAGTGTTGACTCCCAATCCATAAAACATTTCCTACAATAATAGAGCGCGTTACGAATGAAAAATCATTTTACAATCATCTATGATTGTTAGGTCAGCTTTTTGCAAACGGGCAAAATAATGGCTTGTTTGACTCGGGTAAATATCCCACCGCACGTTCACTAGAGAATTTAATGAGTGTATGTTATTCTCTTTAAAAGCTTTGGATCCATAGGTCATTTGCATCATTAACATGTTTCAAGCTTGCATATCCATTTTTAAAACTCGTGTGGAACAAATCTCTTTCTTGTAAATTTTCAAGCTGAATGGGTTGAACTAGTGGAATTTCCCAAACTTAGATATCAAAAGTTTTGTGTTTAGTTTTGGTGTGTGAATAAATTTTTTTTACTTACATTTGTTCTTGTTTTAAAATTTTTCCATACATAAACTCAAAAATTTTCATTTTTCTGTGATCTATTTGCCTTTTTTTGTTTACGGGATGGAGGGAGAGAGAGAAAAGTCAAGGTTTTGATTTATGAAAAAAGTGTACATCTAAAATGGAGTCGCACAGTGCAAAAATGTAGAGAGAGATATTTCCAATGAATGTCTATAATTTTTAGGGAATTTCAGCTCTTTTTAGTTTTTATATCTCAGGTTTTGCAATCGTCGGGAAAAGGGGGAGGCGGGGTGTTTTTAACTGAGTGTTAACTCCCAATCCGTAAGTCATTTCTTACAAAAATATAGCCCATTACGGATGATAAATAACTTTACAATCATCTATGATTGTTAGGTAAGCTTTTTGTGAACGGGCAAAATAATGGCTAGTTCGATTCTGGTAAATATCCCACCGCACGTTCATTGAGCATCTAATGAGCGTTTGTTATTCTCTTTAAAAGCTTTGGATCCATAGGTCATTTGCATCTTTAACATGTTTCAAACATGCATATCCATTTTTAAAACACGTGTAGAAGAAATCTCTTTCTTGTAAAATTCCATGCAATTAGGGTTGAACTAGTGGAATTTCTCAAACTTGGAAAACAAAAATTTTGTGTTCATTTGTGGTGTGTGAGTAAATTTTCTTTACTTACATCTGTTATTGTTTTAATTTTTTTTCACACATAAACTCTAAAATTTTCATTTTGTTGTGATCTATTTGCCTTTTTTGGTTTACGGGATTAAGGGAGAGCGAAAAATCAAAGTTTTGATTTAAGAAAAAACGTGTACATCTAAAATGGAGATGCACAATGCACAAATGTAGGGAGAGATAATTCCAAAGAGTGTTTGTAATTTTTAGGGATTGTATGATCTTTTTAGTTTTTGTATCTCAGGTTTTGCAATCGTCGGGAAAACGGAGGCGTGGTATTTTTAACTGACTGTTGACTCCCAATCCGTATGTCATTTCTTACAAAAATATAGTCCGTTACTCATGATAAATCACATTACAATCATCTATGATTGTTAGGTCAGCTTTTTGAAAACGGGCAAAATGATGGCTTGTGTGACTCGGGTGAATATCCCGCCGCACGTTCACTTCAAAATTTAATGAGTGTTTGTTATTCTCATTAAAAGCTTCGTATCCATAGGTCATTTGCATCTTTAACATGTTTCAAGCATGCATATCCATTTTTAAAATACGTTTAGAAGAATTTGCTTTCTTGTAAAATTTCAAGCTATTAGGGTTGAACTAGTGGAATTTCCCAAACTTGGATAACAAAAATTTTGTGTTCAATTGTGGTGTGTGAATAAATTTTCATTACTTACATTTGTTAATGTTTTAATTTTTTTTCATACATAAACTCTAAAATTTACATTTTTTTGTGATCTATTATTTACCTTTTTTTGTTTACGGCATGAAGGGAGATTGAAAACTCAAAGTTTTGATTTAATAAAAAAGTGTATATCTAAAATGGAGATGCACAATGCACAAATGTGGAGAGATATAATTCCAAAGAGTGTCTGTGATTTTTCAGGATTGTGACCTCTTTTCAGTTTTTAGTTCTCAGGTTTTGCAATCGTCGGGAAAAGGGCAGGCGGGGGGTTTTTAATTGAGTGTTGACTCCCAATCCATAAAACATTTCCTACAATAATAGAGCGCGTTACGAATGAAAAATCATTTTACAATCATCTATGATTGTTAGGTCAGCTTTTTGCAAACGGGCAAAATAATGGCTTGTTTGACTCGGGTAAATATCCCACCGCACGTTCACTAGAGAATTTAATGAGTGTATGTTATTCTCTTTAAAAGCTTTGGATCCATAGGTCATTTGCATCATTAACATGTTTCAAGCTTGCATATCCATTTTTAAAACTCGTGTGGAACAAATCTCTTTCTTGTAAATTTTCAAGCTGAATGGGTTGAACTAGTGGAATTTCCCAAACTTAGATATCAAAAGTTTTGTGTTTAGTTTTGGTGTGTGAATAAATTTTTTTTACTTACATTTGTTCTTGTTTTAAAATTTTTCCATACATAAACTCAAAAATTTTCATTTTTCTGTGATCTATTTGCCTTTTTTTGTTTACGGGATGGAGGGAGAGAGAGAAAAGTCAAGGTTTTGATTTATGAAAAAAGTGTACATCTAAAATGGAGTCGCACAGTGCAAAAATGTAGAGAGAGATATTTCCAATGAATGTCTATAATTTTTAGGGAATTTCAGCTCTTTTTAGTTTTTATATCTCAGGTTTTGCAATCGTCGGGAAAAGGGGGAGGCGGGGTGTTTTTAACTGAGTGTTAACTCCCAATCCGTAAGTCATTTCTTACAAAAATATAGCCCATTACGGATGATAAATAACTTTACAATCATCTATGATTGTTAGGTAAGCTTTTTGTGAACGGGCAAAATAATGGCTAGTTCGATTCTGGTAAATATCCCACCGCACGTTCATTGAGCATCTAATGAGCGTTTGTTATTCTCTTTAAAAGCTTTGGATCCATAGGTCATTTGCATCTTTAACATGTTTCAAACATGCATATCCATTTTTAAAACACGTGTAGAAGAAATCTCTTTCTTGTAAAATTCCATGCAATTAGGGTTGAACTAGTGGAATTTCTCAAACTTGGAAAACAAAAATTTTGTGTTCATTTGTGGTGTGTGAGTAAATTTTCTTTACTTACATCTGTTATTGTTTTAATTTTTTTTCACACATAAACTCTAAAATTTTCATTTTGTTGTGATCTATTTGCCTTTTTTGGTTTACGGGATTAAGGGAGAGCGAAAAATCAAAGTTTTGATTTAAGAAAAAACGTGTACATCTAAAATGGAGATGCACAATGCACAAATGTAGGGAGAGATAATTCCAAAGAGTGTTTGTAATTTTTAGGGATTGTATGATCTTTTTAGTTTTTGTATCTCAGGTTTTGCAATCGTCGGGAAAACGGAGGCGTGGTATTTTTAACTGACTGTTGACTCCCAATCCGTATGTCATTTCTTACAAAAATATAGTCCGTTACTCATGATAAATCACATTACAATCATCTATGATTGTTAGGTCAGCTTTTTGAAAACGGGCAAAATGATGGCTTGTGTGACTCGGGTGAATATCCCGCCGCACGTTCACTTCAAAATTTAATGAGTGTTTGTTATTCTCATTAAAAGCTTCGTATCCATAGGTCATTTGCATCTTTAACATGTTTCAAGCATGCATATCCATTTTTAAAATACGTTTAGAAGAATTTGCTTTCTTGTAAAATTTCAAGCTATTAGGGTTGAACTAGTGGAATTTCCCAAACTTGGATAACAAAAATTTTGTGTTCAATTGTGGTGTGTGAATAAATTTTCATTACTTACATTTGTTAATGTTTTAATTTTTTTTCATACATAAACTCTAAAATTTACATTTTTTTGTGATCTATTATTTACCTTTTTTTGTTTACGGCATGAAGGGAGATTGAAAACTCAAAGTTTTGATTTAATAAAAAAGTGTATATCTAAAATGGAGATGCACAATGCACAAATGTGGAGAGATATAATTCCAAAGAGTGTCTGTGATTTTTCAGGATTGTGACCTCTTTTCAGTTTTTAGTTCTCAGGTTTTGCAATCGTCGGGAAAAGGGCAGGCGGGGGGTTTTTAATTGAGTGTTGACTCCCAATCCATAAAACATTTCCTACAATAATAGAGCGCGTTACGAATGAAAAATCATTTTACAATCATCTATGATTGTTAGGTCAGCTTTTTGCAAACGGGCAAAATAATGGCTTGTTTGACTCGGGTAAATATCCCACCGCACGTTCACTAGAGAATTTAATGAGTGTATGTTATTCTCTTTAAAAGCTTTGGATCCATAGGTCATTTGCATCATTAACATGTTTCAAGCTTGCATATCCATTTTTAAAACTCGTGTGGAACAAATCTCTTTCTTGTAAATTTTCAAGCTGAATGGGTTGAACTAGTGGAATTTCCCAAACTTAGATATCAAAAGTTTTGTGTTTAGTTTTGGTGTGTGAATAAATTTTTTTTACTTACATTTGTTCTTGTTTTAAAATTTTTCCATACATAAACTCAAAAATTTTCATTTTTCTGTGATCTATTTGCCTTTTTTTGTTTACGGGATGGAGGGAGAGAGAGAAAAGTCAAGGTTTTGATTTATGAAAAAAGTGTACATCTAAAATGGAGTCGCACAGTGCAAAAATGTAGAGAGAGATATTTCCAATGAATGTCTATAATTTTTAGGGAATTTCAGCTCTTTTTAGTTTTTATATCTCAGGTTTTGCAATCGTCGGGAAAAGGGGGAGGCGGGGTGTTTTTAACTGAGTGTTAACTCCCAATCCGTAAGTCATTTCTTACAAAAATATAGCCCATTACGGATGATAAATAACTTTACAATCATCTATGATTGTTAGGTAAGCTTTTTGTGAACGGGCAAAATAATGGCTAGTTCGATTCTGGTAAATATCCCACCGCACGTTCATTGAGCATCTAATGAGCGTTTGTTATTCTCTTTAAAAGCTTTGGATCCATAGGTCATTTGCATCTTTAACATGTTTCAAACATGCATATCCATTTTTAAAACACGTGTAGAAGAAATCTCTTTCTTGTAAAATTCCATGCAATTAGGGTTGAACTAGTGGAATTTCTCAAACTTGGAAAACAAAAATTTTGTGTTCATTTGTGGTGTGTGAGTAAATTTTCTTTACTTACATCTGTTATTGTTTTAATTTTTTTTCACACATAAACTCTAAAATTTTCATTTTGTTGTGATCTATTTGCCTTTTTTGGTTTACGGGATTAAGGGAGAGCGAAAAATCAAAGTTTTGATTTAAGAAAAAACGTGTACATCTAAAATGGAGATGCACAATGCACAAATGTAGGGAGAGATAATTCCAAAGAGTGTTTGTAATTTTTAGGGATTGTATGATCTTTTTAGTTTTTGTATCTCAGGTTTTGCAATCGTCGGGAAAACGGAGGCGTGGTATTTTTAACTGACTGTTGACTCCCAATCCGTATGTCATTTCTTACAAAAATATAGTCCGTTACTCATGATAAATCACATTACAATCATCTATGATTGTTAGGTCAGCTTTTTGAAAACGGGCAAAATGATGGCTTGTGTGACTCGGGTGAATATCCCGCCGCACGTTCACTTCAAAATTTAATGAGTGTTTGTTATTCTCATTAAAAGCTTCGTATCCATAGGTCATTTGCATCTTTAACATGTTTCAAGCATGCATATCCATTTTTAAAATACGTTTAGAAGAATTTGCTTTCTTGTAAAATTTCAAGCTATTAGGGTTGAACTAGTGGAATTTCCCAAACTTGGATAACAAAAATTTTGTGTTCAATTGTGGTGTGTGAATAAATTTTCATTACTTACATTTGTTAATGTTTTAATTTTTTTTCATACATAAACTCTAAAATTTACATTTTTTTGTGATCTATTATTTACCTTTTTTTGTTTACGGCATGAAGGGAGATTGAAAACTCAAAGTTTTGATTTAATAAAAAAGTGTATATCTAAAATGGAGATGCACAATGCACAAATGTGGAGAGATATAATTCCAAAGAGTGTCTGTGATTTTTCAGGATTGTGACCTCTTTTCAGTTTTTAGTTCTCAGGTTTTGCAATCGTCGGGAAAAGGGCAGGCGGGGGGTTTTTAATTGAGTGTTGACTCCCAATCCATAAAACATTTCCTACAATAATAGAGCGCGTTACGAATGAAAAATCATTTTACAATCATCTATGATTGTTAGGTCAGCTTTTTGCAAACGGGCAAAATAATGGCTTGTTTGACTCGGGTAAATATCCCACCGCACGTTCACTAGAGAATTTAATGAGTGTATGTTATTCTCTTTAAAAGCTTTGGATCCATAGGTCATTTGCATCATTAACATGTTTCAAGCTTGCATATCCATTTTTAAAACTCGTGTGGAACAAATCTCTTTCTTGTAAATTTTCAAGCTGAATGGGTTGAACTAGTGGAATTTCCCAAACTTAGATATCAAAAGTTTTGTGTTTAGTTTTGGTGTGTGAATAAATTTTTTTTACTTACATTTGTTCTTGTTTTAAAATTTTTCCATACATAAACTCAAAAATTTTCATTTTTCTGTGATCTATTTGCCTTTTTTTGTTTACGGGATGGAGGGAGAGAGAGAAAAGTCAAGGTTTTGATTTATGAAAAAAGTGTACATCTAAAATGGAGTCGCACAGTGCAAAAATGTAGAGAGAGATATTTCCAATGAATGTCTATAATTTTTAGGGAATTTCAGCTCTTTTTAGTTTTTATATCTCAGGTTTTGCAATCGTCGGGAAAAGGGGGAGGCGGGGTGTTTTTAACTGAGTGTTAACTCCCAATCCGTAAGTCATTTCTTACAAAAATATAGCCCATTACGGATGATAAATAACTTTACAATCATCTATGATTGTTAGGTAAGCTTTTTGTGAACGGGCAAAATAATGGCTAGTTCGATTCTGGTAAATATCCCACCGCACGTTCATTGAGCATCTAATGAGCGTTCGTTATTCTCTTTAAAAGCTTTGGATCCATAGGTCATTTGCATCTTTAACATGTTTCAAACATGCATATCCATTTTTAAAACACGTGTAGAAGAAATCTCTTTCTTGTAAAATTCCATGCAATTAGGGTTGAACTAGTGGAATTTCTCAAACTTGGAAAACAAAAATTTTGTGTTCATTTGTGGTGTGTGAGTAAATTTTCTTTACTTACATCTGTTATTGTTTTAATTTTTTTTCACACATAAACTCTAAAATTTTCATTTTGTTGTGATCTATTTGCCTTTTTTGGTTTACGGGATTAAGGGAGAGCGAAAAATCAAAGTTTTGATTTAAGAAAAAACGTGTACATCTAAAATGGAGATGCACAATGCACAAATGTAGGGAGAGATAATTCCAAAGAGTGTTTGTAATTTTTAGGGATTGTATGATCTTTTTAGTTTTTGTATCTCAGGTTTTGCAATCGTCGGGAAAACGGAGGCGTGGTATTTTTAACTGACTGTTGACTCCCAATCCGTATGTCATTTCTTACAAAAATATAGTCCGTTACTCATGATAAATCACATTACAATCATCTATGATTGTTAGGTCAGCTTTTTGAAAACGGGCAAAATGATGGCTTGTGTGACTCGGGTGAATATCCCGCCGCACGTTCACTTCAAAATTTAATGAGTGTTTGTTATTCTCATTAAAAGCTTCGTATCCATAGGTCATTTGCATCTTTAACATGTTTCAAGCATGCATATCCATTTTTAAAATACGTTTAGAAGAATTTGCTTTCTTGTAAAATTTCAAGCTATTAGGGTTGAACTAGTGGAATTTCCCAAACTTGGATAACAAAAATTTTGTGTTCAATTGTGGTGTGTGAATAAATTTTCATTACTTACATTTGTTAATGTTTTAATTTTTTTTCATACATAAACTCTAAAATTTACATTTTTTTGTGATCTATTATTTACCTTTTTTTGTTTACGGCATGAAGGGAGATTGAAAACTCAAAGTTTTGATTTAATAAAAAAGTGTATATCTAAAATGGAGATGCACAATGCACAAATGTGGAGAGATATAATTCCAAAGAGTGTCTGTGATTTTTCAGGATTGTGACCTCTTTTCAGTTTTTAGTTCTCAGGTTTTGCAATCGTCGGGAAAAGGGCAGGCGGGGGGTTTTTAATTGAGTGTTGACTCCCAATCCATAAAACATTTCCTACAATAATAGAGCGCGTTACGAATGAAAAATCATTTTACAATCATCTATGATTGTTAGGTCAGCTTTTTGCAAACGGGCAAAATAATGGCTTGTTTGACTCGGGTAAATATCCCACCGCACGTTCACTAGAGAATTTAATGAGTGTATGTTATTCTCTTTAAAAGCTTTGGATCCATAGGTCATTTGCATCATTAACATGTTTCAAGCTTGCATATCCATTTTTAAAACTCGTGTGGAACAAATCTCTTTCTTGTAAATTTTCAAGCTGAATGGGTTGAACTAGTGGAATTTCCCAAACTTAGATATCAAAAGTTTTGTGTTTAGTTTTGGTGTGTGAATAAATTTTTTTTACTTACATTTGTTCTTGTTTTAAAATTTTTCCATACATAAACTCAAAAATTTTCATTTTTCTGTGATCTATTTGCCTTTTTTTGTTTACGGGATGGAGGGAGAGAGAGAAAAGTCAAGGTTTTGATTTATGAAAAAAGTGTACATCTAAAATGGAGTCGCACAGTGCAAAAATGTAGAGAGAGATATTTCCAATGAATGTCTATAATTTTTAGGGAATTTCAGCTCTTTTTAGTTTTTATATCTCAGGTTTTGCAATCGTCGGGAAAAGGGGGAGGCGGGGTGTTTTTAACTGAGTGTTAACTCCCAATCCGTAAGTCATTTCTTACAAAAATATAGCCCATTACGGATGATAAATAACTTTACAATCATCTATGATTGTTAGGTAAGCTTTTTGTGAACGGGCAAAATAATGGCTAGTTCGATTCTGGTAAATATCCCACCGCACGTTCATTGAGCATCTAATGAGCGTTTGTTATTCTCTTTAAAAGCTTTGGATCCATAGGTCATTTGCATCTTTAACATGTTTCAAACATGCATATCCATTTTTAAAACACGTGTAGAAGAAATCTCTTTCTTGTAAAATTCCATGCAATTAGGGTTGAACTAGTGGAATTTCTCAAACTTGGAAAACAAAAATTTTGTGTTCATTTGTGGTGTGTGAGTAAATTTTCTTTACTTACATCTGTTATTGTTTTAATTTTTTTTCACACATAAACTCTAAAATTTTCATTTTGTTGTGATCTATTTGCCTTTTTTGGTTTACGGGATTAAGGGAGAGCGAAAAATCAAAGTTTTGATTTAAGAAAAAACGTGTACATCTAAAATGGAGATGCACAATGCACAAATGTAGGGAGAGATAATTCCAAAGAGTGTTTGTAATTTTTAGGGATTGTATGATCTTTTTAGTTTTTGTATCTCAGGTTTTGCAATCGTCGGGAAAACGGAGGCGTGGTATTTTTAACTGACTGTTGACTCCCAATCCGTATGTCATTTCTTACAAAAATATAGTCCGTTACTCATGATAAATCACATTACAATCATCTATGATTGTTAGGTCAGCTTTTTGAAAACGGGCAAAATGATGGCTTGTGTGACTCGGGTGAATATCCCGCCGCACGTTCACTTCAAAATTTAATGAGTGTTTGTTATTCTCATTAAAAGCTTCGTATCCATAGGTCATTTGCATCTTTAACATGTTTCAAGCATGCATATCCATTTTTAAAATACGTTTAGAAGAATTTGCTTTCTTGTAAAATTTCAAGCTATTAGGGTTGAACTAGTGGAATTTCCCAAACTTGGATAACAAAAATTTTGTGTTCAATTGTGGTGTGTGAATAAATTTTCATTACTTACATTTGTTAATGTTTTAATTTTTTTTCATACATAAACTCTAAAATTTACATTTTTTTGTGATCTATTATTTACCTTTTTTTGTTTACGGCATGAAGGGAGATTGAAAACTCAAAGTTTTGATTTAATAAAAAAGTGTATATCTAAAATGGAGATGCACAATGCACAAATGTGGAGAGATATAATTCCAAAGAGTGTCTGTGATTTTTCAGGATTGTGACCTCTTTTCAGTTTTTAGTTCTCAGGTTTTGCAATCGTCGGGAAAAGGGCAGGCGGGGGGTTTTTAATTGAGTGTTGACTCCCAATCCATAAAACATTTCCTACAATAATAGAGCGCGTTACGAATGAAAAATCATTTTACAATCATCTATGATTGTTAGGTCAGCTTTTTGCAAACGGGCAAAATAATGGCTTGTTTGACTCGGGTAAATATCCCACCGCACGTTCACTAGAGAATTTAATGAGTGTATGTTATTCTCTTTAAAAGCTTTGGATCCATAGGTCATTTGCATCATTAACATGTTTCAAGCTTGCATATCCATTTTTAAAACTCGTGTGGAACAAATCTCTTTCTTGTAAATTTTCAAGCTGAATGGGTTGAACTAGTGGAATTTCCCAAACTTAGATATCAAAAGTTTTGTGTTTAGTTTTGGTGTGTGAATAAATTTTTTTTACTTACATTTGTTCTTGTTTTAAAATTTTTCCATACATAAACTCAAAAATTTTCATTTTTCTGTGATCTATTTGCCTTTTTTTGTTTACGGGATGGAGGGAGAGAGAGAAAAGTCAAGGTTTTGATTTATGAAAAAAGTGTACATCTAAAATGGAGTCGCACAGTGCAAAAATGTAGAGAGAGATATTTCCAATGAATGTCTATAATTTTTAGGGAATTTCAGCTCTTTTTAGTTTTTATATCTCAGGTTTTGCAATCGTCGGGAAAAGGGGGAGGCGGGGTGTTTTTAACTGAGTGTTAACTCCCAATCCGTAAGTCATTTCTTACAAAAATATAGCCCATTACGGATGATAAATAACTTTACAATCATCTATGATTGTTAGGTAAGCTTTTTGTGAACGGGCAAAATAATGGCTAGTTCGATTCTGGTAAATATCCCACCGCACGTTCATTGAGCATCTAATGAGCGTTCGTTATTCTCTTTAAAAGCTTTGGATCCATAGGTCATTTGCATCTTTAACATGTTTCAAACATGCATATCCATTTTTAAAACACGTGTAGAAGAAATCTCTTTCTTGTAAAATTCCATGCAATTAGGGTTGAACTAGTGGAATTTCTCAAACTTGGAAAACAAAAATTTTGTGTTCATTTGTGGTGTGTGAGTAAATTTTCTTTACTTACATCTGTTATTGTTTTAATTTTTTTTCACACATAAACTCTAAAATTTTCATTTTGTTGTGATCTATTTGCCTTTTTTGGTTTACGGGATTAAGGGAGAGCGAAAAATCAAAGTTTTGATTTAAGAAAAAACGTGTACATCTAAAATGGAGATGCACAATGCACAAATGTAGGGAGAGATAATTCCAAAGAGTGTTTGTAATTTTTAGGGATTGTATGATCTTTTTAGTTTTTGTATCTCAGGTTTTGCAATCGTCGGGAAAACGGAGGCGTGGTATTTTTAACTGACTGTTGACTCCCAATCCGTATGTCATTTCTTACAAAAATATAGTCCGTTACTCATGATAAATCACATTACAATCATCTATGATTGTTAGGTCAGCTTTTTGAAAACGGGCAAAATGATGGCTTGTGTGACTCGGGTGAATATCCCGCCGCACGTTCACTTCAAAATTTAATGAGTGTTTGTTATTCTCATTAAAAGCTTCGTATCCATAGGTCATTTGCATCTTTAACATGTTTCAAGCATGCATATCCATTTTTAAAATACGTTTAGAAGAATTTGCTTTCTTGTAAAATTTCAAGCTATTAGGGTTGAACTAGTGGAATTTCCCAAACTTGGATAACAAAAATTTTGTGTTCAATTGTGGTGTGTGAATAAATTTTCATTACTTACATTTGTTAATGTTTTAATTTTTTTTCATACATAAACTCTAAAATTTACATTTTTTTGTGATCTATTATTTACCTTTTTTTGTTTACGGCATGAAGGGAGATTGAAAACTCAAAGTTTTGATTTAATAAAAAAGTGTATATCTAAAATGGAGATGCACAATGCACAAATGTGGAGAGATATAATTCCAAAGAGTGTCTGTGATTTTTCAGGATTGTGACCTCTTTTCAGTTTTTAGTTCTCAGGTTTTGCAATCGTCGGGAAAAGGGCAGGCGGGGGGTTTTTAATTGAGTGTTGACTCCCAATCCATAAAACATTTCCTACAATAATAGAGCGCGTTACGAATGAAAAATCATTTTACAATCATCTATGATTGTTAGGTCAGCTTTTTGCAAACGGGCAAAATAATGGCTTGTTTGACTCGGGTAAATATCCCACCGCACGTTCACTAGAGAATTTAATGAGTGTATGTTATTCTCTTTAAAAGCTTTGGATCCATAGGTCATTTGCATCATTAACATGTTTCAAGCTTGCATATCCATTTTTAAAACTCGTGTGGAACAAATCTCTTTCTTGTAAATTTTCAAGCTGAATGGGTTGAACTAGTGGAATTTCCCAAACTTAGATATCAAAAGTTTTGTGTTTAGTTTTGGTGTGTGAATAAATTTTTTTTACTTACATTTGTTCTTGTTTTAAAATTTTTCCATACATAAACTCAAAAATTTTCATTTTTCTGTGATCTATTTGCCTTTTTTTGTTTACGGGATGGAGGGAGAGAGAGAAAAGTCAAGGTTTTGATTTATGAAAAAAGTGTACATCTAAAATGGAGTCGCACAGTGCAAAAATGTAGAGAGAGATATTTCCAATGAATGTCTATAATTTTTAGGGAATTTCAGCTCTTTTTAGTTTTTATATCTCAGGTTTTGCAATCGTCGGGAAAAGGGGGAGGCGGGGTGTTTTTAACTGAGTGTTAACTCCCAATCCGTAAGTCATTTCTTACAAAAATATAGCCCATTACGGATGATAAATAACTTTACAATCATCTATGATTGTTAGGTAAGCTTTTTGTGAACGGGCAAAATAATGGCTAGTTCGATTCTGGTAAATATCCCACCGCACGTTCATTGAGCATCTAATGAGCGTTTGTTATTCTCTTTAAAAGCTTTGGATCCATAGGTCATTTGCATCTTTAACATGTTTCAAACATGCATATCCATTTTTAAAACACGTGTAGAAGAAATCTCTTTCTTGTAAAATTCCATGCAATTAGGGTTGAACTAGTGGAATTTCTCAAACTTGGAAAACAAAAATTTTGTGTTCATTTGTGGTGTGTGAGTAAATTTTCTTTACTTACATCTGTTATTGTTTTAATTTTTTTTCACACATAAACTCTAAAATTTTCATTTTGTTGTGATCTATTTGCCTTTTTTGGTTTACGGGATTAAGGGAGAGCGAAAAATCAAAGTTTTGATTTAAGAAAAAACGTGTACATCTAAAATGGAGATGCACAATGCACAAATGTAGGGAGAGATAATTCCAAAGAGTGTTTGTAATTTTTAGGGATTGTATGATCTTTTTAGTTTTTGTATCTCAGGTTTTGCAATCGTCGGGAAAACGGAGGCGTGGTATTTTTAACTGACTGTTGACTCCCAATCCGTATGTCATTTCTTACAAAAATATAGTCCGTTACTCATGATAAATCACATTACAATCATCTATGATTGTTAGGTCAGCTTTTTGAAAACGGGCAAAATGATGGCTTGTGTGACTCGGGTGAATATCCCGCCGCACGTTCACTTCAAAATTTAATGAGTGTTTGTTATTCTCATTAAAAGCTTCGTATCCATAGGTCATTTGCATCTTTAACATGTTTCAAGCATGCATATCCATTTTTAAAATACGTTTAGAAGAATTTGCTTTCTTGTAAAATTTCAAGCTATTAGGGTTGAACTAGTGGAATTTCCCAAACTTGGATAACAAAAATTTTGTGTTCAATTGTGGTGTGTGAATAAATTTTCATTACTTACATTTGTTAATGTTTTAATTTTTTTTCATACATAAACTCTAAAATTTACATTTTTTTGTGATCTATTATTTACCTTTTTTTGTTTACGGCATGAAGGGAGATTGAAAACTCAAAGTTTTGATTTAATAAAAAAGTGTATATCTAAAATGGAGATGCACAATGCACAAATGTGGAGAGATATAATTCCAAAGAGTGTCTGTGATTTTTCAGGATTGTGACCTCTTTTCAGTTTTTAGTTCTCAGGTTTTGCAATCGTCGGGAAAAGGGCAGGCGGGGGATTTTTAATTGAGTGTTGACTCCCAATCCATAAAACATTTCCTACAATAATAGAGCGCGTTACGAATGAAAAATCATTTTACAATCATCTATGATTGTTAGGTCAGCTTTTTGCAAACGGGCAAAATAATGGCTTGTTTGACTCGGGTAAATATCCCACCGCACGTTCACTAGAGAATTTAATGAGTGTATGTTATTCTCTTTAAAAGCTTTGGATCCATAGGTCATTTGCATCATTAACATGTTTCAAGCTTGCATATCCATTTTTAAAACTCGTGTGGAACAAATCTCTTTCTTGTAAATTTTCAAGCTGAATGGGTTGAACTAGTGGAATTTCCCAAACTTAGATATCAAAAGTTTTGTGTTTAGTTTTGGTGTGTGAATAAATTTTTTTTACTTACATTTGTTCTTGTTTTAAAATTTTTCCATACATAAACTCAAAAATTTTCATTTTTCTGTGATCTATTTGCCTTTTTTTGTTTACGGGATGGAGGGAGAGAGAGAAAAGTCAAGGTTTTGATTTATGAAAAAAGTGTACATCTAAAATGGAGTCGCACAGTGCAAAAATGTAGAGAGAGATATTTCCAATGAATGTCTATAATTTTTAGGGAATTTCAGCTCTTTTTAGTTTTTATATCTCAGGTTTTGCAATCGTCGGGAAAAGGGGGAGGCGGGGTGTTTTTAACTGAGTGTTAACTCCCAATCCGTAAGTCATTTCTTACAAAAATATAGCCCATTACGGATGATAAATAACTTTACAATCATCTATGATTGTTAGGTAAGCTTTTTGTGAACGGGCAAAATAATGGCTAGTTCGATTCTGGTAAATATCCCACCGCACGTTCATTGAGCATCTAATGAGCGTTCGTTATTCTCTTTAAAAGCTTTGGATCCATAGGTCATTTGCATCTTTAACATGTTTCAAACATGCATATCCATTTTTAAAACACGTGTAGAAGAAATCTCTTTCTTGTAAAATTCCATGCAATTAGGGTTGAACTAGTGGAATTTCTCAAACTTGGAAAACAAAAATTTTGTGTTCATTTGTGGTGTGTGAGTAAATTTTCTTTACTTACATCTGTTATTGTTTTAATTTTTTTTCACACATAAACTCTAAAATTTTCATTTTGTTGTGATCTATTTGCCTTTTTTGGTTTACGGGATTAAGGGAGAGCGAAAAATCAAAGTTTTGATTTAAGAAAAAACGTGTACATCTAAAATGGAGATGCACAATGCACAAATGTAGGGAGAGATAATTCCAAAGAGTGTTTGTAATTTTTAGGGATTGTATGATCTTTTTAGTTTTTGTATCTCAGGTTTTGCAATCGTCGGGAAAACGGAGGCGTGGTATTTTTAACTGACTGTTGACTCCCAATCCGTATGTCATTTCTTACAAAAATATAGTCCGTTACTCATGATAAATCACATTACAATCATCTATGATTGTTAGGTCAGCTTTTTGAAAACGGGCAAAATGATGGCTTGTGTGACTCGGGTGAATATCCCGCCGCACGTTCACTTCAAAATTTAATGAGTGTTTGTTATTCTCATTAAAAGCTTCGTATCCATAGGTCATTTGCATCTTTAACATGTTTCAAGCATGCATATCCATTTTTAAAATACGTTTAGAAGAATTTGCTTTCTTGTAAAATTTCAAGCTATTAGGGTTGAACTAGTGGAATTTCCCAAACTTGGATAACAAAAATTTTGTGTTCAATTGTGGTGTGTGAATAAATTTTCATTACTTACATTTGTTAATGTTTTAATTTTTTTTCATACATAAACTCTAAAATTTACATTTTTTTGTGATCTATTATTTACCTTTTTTTGTTTACGGCATGAAGGGAGATTGAAAACTCAAAGTTTTGATTTAATAAAAAAGTGTATATCTAAAATGGAGATGCACAATGCACAAATGTGGAGACATATAATTCCAAAGAGTGTCTGTGATTTTTCAGGATTGTGACCTCTTTTCAGTTTTTAGTTCTCAGGTTTTGCAATCGTCGGGAAAAGGGCAGGCGGGGGATTTTTAATTGAGTGTTGACTCCCAATCCATAAAACATTTCCTACAATAATAGAGCGCGTTACGAATGAAAAATCATTTTACAATCATCTATGATTGTTAGGTCAGCTTTTTGCAAACGGGCAAAATAATGGCTTGTTTGACTCGGGTAAATATCCCACCGCACGTTCACGAGAGAATTTAATGAGTGTATGTTATTCTCTTTAAAAGCTTTGGATCCATAGGTCATTTGCATCATTAACATGTTTCAAGCTTGCATATCCATTTTTAAAACTCGTGTGGAACAAATCTCTTTCTTGTAAATTTTCAAGCTGAATGGGTTGAACTAGTGGAATTTCCCAAACTTAGATATCAAAAGTTTTGTGTTTAGTTTTGGTGTGTGAATAAATTTTTTTTACTTACATTTGTTCTTGTTTTAAAATTTTTCCATACATAAACTCAAAAATTTTCATTTTTCTGTGATCTATTTGCCTTTTTTTGTTTACGGGATGGAGGGAGAGAGAGAAAAGTCAAGGTTTTGATTTATGAAAAAAGTGTACATCTAAAATGGAGTCGCACAGTGCAAAAATGTAGAGAGAGATATTTCCAATGAATGTCTATAATTTTTAGGGAATTTCAGCTCTTTTTAGTTTTTATATCTCAGGTTTTGCAATCGTCGGGAAAAGGGGGAGGCGGGGTGTTTTTAACTGAGTGTTAACTCCCAATCCGTAAGTCATTTCTTACAAAAATATAGCCCATTACGGATGATAAATAACTTTACAATCATCTATGATTGTTAGGTAAGCTTTTTGTGAACGGGCAAAATAATGGCTAGTTCGATTCTGGTAAATATCCCACCGCACGTTCATTGAGCATCTAATGAGCGTTCGTTATTCTCTTTAAAAGCTTTGGATCCATAGGTCATTTGCATCTTTAACATGTTTCAAACATGCATATCCATTTTTAAAACACGTGTAGAAGAAATCTCTTTCTTGTAAAATTCCATGCAATTAGGGTTGAACTAGTGGAATTTCTCAAACTTGGAAAACAAAAATTTTGTGTTCATTTGTGGTGTGTGAGTAAATTTTCTTTACTTACATCTGTTATTGTTTTAATTTTTTTTCACACATAAACTCTAAAATTTTCATTTTGTTGTGATCTATTTGCCTTTTTTGGTTTACGGGATTAAGGGAGAGCGAAAAATCAAAGTTTTGATTTAAGAAAAAACGTGTACATCTAAAATGGAGATGCACAATGCACAAATGTAGGGAGAGATAATTCCAAAGAGTGTTTGTAATTTTTAGGGATTGTATGATCTTTTTAGTTTTTGTATCTCAGGTTTTGCAATCGTCGGGAAAACGGAGGCGTGGTATTTTTAACTGACTGTTGACTCCCAATCCGTATGTCATTTCTTACAAAAATATAGTCCGTTACTCATGATAAATCACATTACAATCATCTATGATTGTTAGGTCAGCTTTTTGAAAACGGGCAAAATGATGGCTTGTGTGACTCGGGTGAATATCCCGCCGCACGTTCACTTCAAAATTTAATGAGTGTTTGTTATTCTCATTAAAAGCTTCGTATCCATAGGTCATTTGCATCTTTAACATGTTTCAAGCATGCATATCCATTTTTAAAATACGTTTAGAAGAATTTGCTTTCTTGTAAAATTTCAAGCTATTAGGGTTGAACTAGTGGAATTTCCCAAACTTGGATAACAAAAATTTTGTGTTCAATTGTGGTGTGTGAATAAATTTTCATTACTTACATTTGTTAATGTTTTAATTTTTTTTCATACATAAACTCTAAAATTTACATTTTTTTGTGATCTATTATTTACCTTTTTTTGTTTACGGCATGAAGGGAGATTGAAAACTCAAAGTTTTGATTTAATAAAAAAGTGTATATCTAAAATGGAGATGCACAATGCACAAATGTGGAGAGATATAATTCCAAAGAGTGTCTGTGATTTTTCAGGATTGTGACCTCTTTTCAGTTTTTAGTTCTCAGGTTTTGCAATCGTCGGGAAAAGGGCAGGCGGGGGGTTTTTAATTGAGTGTTGACTCCCAATCCATAAAACATTTCCTACAATAATAGAGCGCGTTACGAATGAAAAATCATTTTACAATCATCTATGATTGTTAGGTCAGCTTTTTGCAAACGGGCAAAATAATGGCTTGTTTGACTCGGGTAAATATCCCACCGCACGTTCACTAGAGAATTTAATGAGTGTATGTTATTCTCTTTAAAAGCTTTGGATCCATAGGTCATTTGCATCATTAACATGTTTCAAGCTTGCATATCCATTTTTAAAACTCGTGTGGAACAAATCTCTTTCTTGTAAATTTTCAAGCTGAATGGGTTGAACTAGTGGAATTTCCCAAACTTAGATATCAAAAGTTTTGTGTTTAGTTTTGGTGTGTGAATAAATTTTTTTTACTTACATTTGTTCTTGTTTTAAAATTTTTCCATACATAAACTCAAAAATTTTCATTTTTCTGTGATCTATTTGCCTTTTTTTGTTTACGGGATGGAGGGAGAGAGAGAAAAGTCAAGGTTTTGATTTATGAAAAAAGTGTACATCTAAAATGGAGTCGCACAGTGCAAAAATGTAGAGAGAGATATTTCCAATGAATGTCTATAATTTTTAGGGAATTTCAGCTCTTTTTAGTTTTTATATCTCAGGTTTTGCAATCGTCGGGAAAAGGGGGAGGCGGGGTGTTTTTAACTGAGTGTTAACTCCCAATCCGTAAGTCATTTCTTACAAAAATATAGCCCATTACGGATGATAAATAACTTTACAATCATCTATGATTGTTAGGTAAGCTTTTTGTGAACGGGCAAAATAATGGCTAGTTCGATTCTGGTAAATATCCCACCGCACGTTCATTGAGCATCTAATGAGCGTTCGTTATTCTCTTTAAAAGCTTTGGATCCATAGGTCATTTGCATCTTTAACATGTTTCAAACATGCATATCCATTTTTAAAACACGTGTAGAAGAAATCTCTTTCTTGTAAAATTCCATGCAATTAGGGTTGAACTAGTGGAATTTCTCAAACTTGGAAAACAAAAATTTTGTGTTCATTTGTGGTGTGTGAGTAAATTTTCTTTACTTACATCTGTTATTGTTTTAATTTTTTTTCACACATAAACTCTAAAATTTTCATTTTGTTGTGATCTATTTGCCTTTTTTGGTTTACGGGATTAAGGGAGAGCGAAAAATCAAAGTTTTGATTTAAGAAAAAACGTGTACATCTAAAATGGAGATGCACAATGCACAAATGTAGGGAGAGATAATTCCAAAGAGTGTTTGTAATTTTTAGGGATTGTATGATCTTTTTAGTTTTTGTATCTCAGGTTTTGCAATCGTCGGGAAAACGGAGGCGTGGTATTTTTAACTGACTGTTGACTCCCAATCCGTATGTCATTTCTTACAAAAATATAGTCCGTTACTCATGATAAATCACATTACAATCATCTATGATTGTTAGGTCAGCTTTTTGAAAACGGGCAAAATGATGGCTTGTGTGACTCGGGTGAATATCCCGCCGCACGTTCACTTCAAAATTTAATGAGTGTTTGTTATTCTCATTAAAAGCTTCGTATCCATAGGTCATTTGCATCTTTAACATGTTTCAAGCATGCATATCCATTTTTAAAATACGTTTAGAAGAATTTGCTTTCTTGTAAAATTTCAAGCTATTAGGGTTGAACTAGTGGAATTTCCCAAACTTGGATAACAAAAATTTTGTGTTCAATTGTGGTGTGTGAATAAATTTTCATTACTTACATTTGTTAATGTTTTAATTTTTTTTCATACATAAACTCTAAAATTTACATTTTTTTGTGATCTATTATTTACCTTTTTTTGTTTACGGCATGAAGGGAGATTGAAAACTCAAAGTTTTGATTTAATAAAAAAGTGTATATCTAAAATGGAGATGCACAATGCACAAATGTGGAGAGATATAATTCCAAAGAGTGTCTGTGATTTTTCAGGATTGTGACCTCTTTTCAGTTTTTAGTTCTCAGGTTTTGCAATCGTCGGGAAAAGGGCAGGCGGGGGGTTTTTAATTGAGTGTTGACTCCCAATCCATAAAACATTTCCTACAATAATAGAGCGCGTTACGAATGAAAAATCATTTTACAATCATCTATGATTGTTAGGTCAGCTTTTTGCAAACGGGCAAAATAATGGCTTGTTTGACTCGGGTAAATATCCCACCGCACGTTCACTAGAGAATTTAATGAGTGTATGTTATTCTCTTTAAAAGCTTTGGATCCATAGGTCATTTGCATCATTAACATGTTTCAAGCTTGCATATCCATTTTTAAAACTCGTGTGGAACAAATCTCTTTCTTGTAAATTTTCAAGCTGAATGGGTTGAACTAGTGGAATTTCCCAAACTTAGATATCAAAAGTTTTGTGTTTAGTTTTGGTGTGTGAATAAATTTTTTTTACTTACATTTGTTCTTGTTTTAAAATTTTTCCATACATAAACTCAAAAATTTTCATTTTTCTGTGATCTATTTGCCTTTTTTTGTTTACGGGATGGAGGGAGAGAGAGAAAAGTCAAGGTTTTGATTTATGAAAAAAGTGTACATCTAAAATGGAGTCGCACAGTGCAAAAATGTAGAGAGAGATATTTCCAATGAATGTCTATAATTTTTAGGGAATTTCAGCTCTTTTTAGTTTTTATATCTCAGGTTTTGCAATCGTCGGGAAAAGGGGGAGGCGGGGTGTTTTTAACTGAGTGTTAACTCCCAATCCGTAAGTCATTTCTTACAAAAATATAGCCCATTACGGATGATAAATAACTTTACAATCATCTATGATTGTTAGGTAAGCTTTTTGTGAACGGGCAAAATAATGGCTAGTTCGATTCTGGT
The DNA here is from genome assembly GCF_029961685.1 of Aristolochia californica. Classification (NCBI taxonomy): domain Eukaryota; kingdom Viridiplantae; phylum Streptophyta; class Magnoliopsida; order Piperales; family Aristolochiaceae; genus Aristolochia; species Aristolochia californica. The sequence goes on along the minus strand of NW_027181926.1, from coordinate 95,534 downwards.
AAATATCCCACCGCACGTTCATTGAGCATCTAATGAGCGTTCGTTATTCTCTTTAAAAGCTTTGGATCCATAGGTCATTTGCATCTTTAACATGTTTCAAACATGCATATCCATTTTTAAAACACGTGTAGAAGAAATCTCTTTCTTGTAAAATTCCATGCAATTAGGGTTGAACTAGTGGAATTTCTCAAACTTGGAAAACAAAAATTTTGTGTTCATTTGTGGTGTGTGAGTAAATTTTCTTTACTTACATCTGTTATTGTTTTAATTTTTTTTCACACATAAACTCTAAAATTTTCATTTTGTTGTGATCTATTTGCCTTTTTTGGTTTACGGGATTAAGGGAGAGCGAAAAATCAAAGTTTTGATTTAAGAAAAAACGTGTACATCTAAAATGGAGATGCACAATGCACAAATGTAGGGAGAGATAATTCCAAAGAGTGTTTGTAATTTTTAGGGATTGTATGATCTTTTTAGTTTTTGTATCTCAGGTTTTGCAATCGTCGGGAAAACGGAGGCGTGGTATTTTTAACTGACTGTTGACTCCCAATCCGTATGTCATTTCTTACAAAAATATAGTCCGTTACTCATGATAAATCACATTACAATCATCTATGATTGTTAGGTCAGCTTTTTGAAAACGGGCAAAATGATGGCTTGTGTGACTCGGGTGAATATCCCGCCGCACGTTCACTTCAAAATTTAATGAGTGTTTGTTATTCTCATTAAAAGCTTCGTATCCATAGGTCATTTGCATCTTTAACATGTTTCAAGCATGCATATCCATTTTTAAAATACGTTTAGAAGAATTTGCTTTCTTGTAAAATTTCAAGCTATTAGGGTTGAACTAGTGGAATTTCCCAAACTTGGATAACAAAAATTTTGTGTTCAATTGTGGTGTGTGAATAAATTTTCATTACTTACATTTGTTAATGTTTTAATTTTTTTTCATACATAAACTCTAAAATTTACATTTTTTTGTGATCTATTATTTACCTTTTTTTGTTTACGGCATGAAGGGAGATTGAAAACTCAAAGTTTTGATTTAATAAAAAAGTGTATATCTAAAATGGAGATGCACAATGCACAAATGTGGAGAGATATAATTCCAAAGAGTGTCTGTGATTTTTCAGGATTGTGACCTCTTTTCAGTTTTTAGTTCTCAGGTTTTGCAATCGTCGGGAAAAGGGCAGGCGGGGGGTTTTTAATTGAGTGTTGACTCCCAATCCATAAAACATTTCCTACAATAATAGAGCGCGTTACGAATGAAAAATCATTTTACAATCATCTATGATTGTTAGGTCAGCTTTTTGCAAACGGGCAAAATAATGGCTTGTTTGACTCGGGTAAATATCCCACCGCACGTTCACTAGAGAATTTAATGAGTGTATGTTATTCTCTTTAAAAGCTTTGGATCCATAGGTCATTTGCATCATTAACATGTTTCAAGCTTGCATATCCATTTTTAAAACTCGTGTGGAACAAATCTCTTTCTTGTAAATTTTCAAGCTGAATGGGTTGAACTAGTGGAATTTCCCAAACTTAGATATCAAAAGTTTTGTGTTTAGTTTTGGTGTGTGAATAAATTTTTTTTACTTACATTTGTTCTTGTTTTAAAATTTTTCCATACATAAACTCAAAAATTTTCATTTTTCTGTGATCTATTTGCCTTTTTTTGTTTACGGGATGGAGGGAGAGAGAGAAAAGTCAAGGTTTTGATTTATGAAAAAAGTGTACATCTAAAATGGAGTCGCACAGTGCAAAAATGTAGAGAGAGATATTTCCAATGAATGTCTATAATTTTTAGGGAATTTCAGCTCTTTTTAGTTTTTATATCTCAGGTTTTGCAATCGTCGGGAAAAGGGGGAGGCGGGGTGTTTTTAACTGAGTGTTAACTCCCAATCCGTAAGTCATTTCTTACAAAAATATAGCCCATTACGGATGATAAATAACTTTACAATCATCTATGATTGTTAGGTAAGCTTTTTGTGAACGGGCAAAATAATGGCTAGTTCGATTCTGGTAAATATCCCACCGCACGTTCATTGAGCATCTAATGAGCGTTCGTTATTCTCTTTAAAAGCTTTGGATCCATAGGTCATTTGCATCTTTAACATGTTTCAAACATGCATATCCATTTTTAAAACACGTGTAGAAGAAATCTCTTTCTTGTAAAATTCCATGCAATTAGGGTTGAACTAGTGGAATTTCTCAAACTTGGAAAACAAAAATTTTGTGTTCATTTGTGGTGTGTGAGTAAATTTTCTTTACTTACATCTGTTATTGTTTTAATTTTTTTTCACACATAAACTCTAAAATTTTCATTTTGTTGTGATCTATTTGCCTTTTTTGGTTTACGGGATTAAGGGAGAGCGAAAAATCAAAGTTTTGATTTAAGAAAAAACGTGTACATCTAAAATGGAGATGCACAATGCACAAATGTAGGGAGAGATAATTCCAAAGAGTGTTTGTAATTTTTAGGGATTGTATGATCTTTTTAGTTTTTGTATCTCAGGTTTTGCAATCGTCGGGAAAACGGAGGCGTGGTATTTTTAACTGACTGTTGACTCCCAATCCGTATGTCATTTCTTACAAAAATATAGTCCGTTACTCATGATAAATCACATTACAATCATCTATGATTGTTAGGTCAGCTTTTTGAAAACGGGCAAAATGATGGCTTGTGTGACTCGGGTGAATATCCCGCCGCACGTTCACTTCAAAATTTAATGAGTGTTTGTTATTCTCATTAAAAGCTTCGTATCCATAGGTCATTTGCATCTTTAACATGTTTCAAGCATGCATATCCATTTTTAAAATACGTTTAGAAGAATTTGCTTTCTTGTAAAATTTCAAGCTATTAGGGTTGAACTAGTGGAATTTCCCAAACTTGGATAACAAAAATTTTGTGTTCAATTGTGGTGTGTGAATAAATTTTCATTACTTACATTTGTTAATGTTTTAATTTTTTTTCATACATAAACTCTAAAATTTACATTTTTTTGTGATCTATTATTTACCTTTTTTTGTTTACGGCATGAAGGGAGATTGAAAACTCAAAGTTTTGATTTAATAAAAAAGTGTATATCTAAAATGGAGATGCACAATGCACAAATGTGGAGAGATATAATTCCAAAGAGTGTCTGTGATTTTTCAGGATTGTGACCTCTTTTCAGTTTTTAGTTCTCAGGTTTTGCAATCGTCGGGAAAAGGGCAGGCGGGGGGTTTTTAATTGAGTGTTGACTCCCAATCCATAAAACATTTCCTACAATAATAGAGCGCGTTACGAATGAAAAATCATTTTACAATCATCTATGATTGTTAGGTCAGCTTTTTGCAAACGGGCAAAATAATGGCTTGTTTGACTCGGGTAAATATCCCACCGCACGTTCACTAGAGAATTTAATGAGTGTATGTTATTCTCTTTAAAAGCTTTGGATCCATAGGTCATTTGCATCATTAACATGTTTCAAGCTTGCATATCCATTTTTAAAACTCGTGTGGAACAAATCTCTTTCTTGTAAATTTTCAAGCTGAATGGGTTGAACTAGTGGAATTTCCCAAACTTAGATATCAAAAGTTTTGTGTTTAGTTTTGGTGTGTGAATAAATTTTTTTTACTTACATTTGTTCTTGTTTTAAAATTTTTCCATACATAAACTCAAAAATTTTCATTTTTCTGTGATCTATTTGCCTTTTTTTGTTTACGGGATGGAGGGAGAGAGAGAAAAGTCAAGGTTTTGATTTATGAAAAAAGTGTACATCTAAAATGGAGTCGCACAGTGCAAAAATGTAGAGAGAGATATTTCCAATGAATGTCTATAATTTTTAGGGAATTTCAGCTCTTTTTAGTTTTTATATCTCAGGTTTTGCAATCGTCGGGAAAAGGGGGAGGCGGGGTGTTTTTAACTGAGTGTTAACTCCCAATCCGTAAGTCATTTCTTACAAAAATATAGCCCATTACGGATGATAAATAACTTTACAATCATCTATGATTGTTAGGTAAGCTTTTTGTGAACGGGCAAAATAATGGCTAGTTCGATTCTGGTAAATATCCCACCGCACGTTCATTGAGCATCTAATGAGCGTTCGTTATTCTCTTTAAAAGCTTTGGATCCATAGGTCATTTGCATCTTTAACATGTTTCAAACATGCATATCCATTTTTAAAACACGTGTAGAAGAAATCTCTTTCTTGTAAAATTCCATGCAATTAGGGTTGAACTAGTGGAATTTCTCAAACTTGGAAAACAAAAATTTTGTGTTCATTTGTGGTGTGTGAGTAAATTTTCTTTACTTACATCTGTTATTGTTTTAATTTTTTTTCACACATAAACTCTAAAATTTTCATTTTGTTGTGATCTATTTGCCTTTTTTGGTTTACGGGATTAAGGGAGAGCGAAAAATCAAAGTTTTGATTTAAGAAAAAACGTGTACATCTAAAATGGAGATGCACAATGCACAAATGTAGGGAGAGATAATTCCAAAGAGTGTTTGTAATTTTTAGGGATTGTATGATCTTTTTAGTTTTTGTATCTCAGGTTTTGCAATCGTCGGGAAAACGGAGGCGTGGTATTTTTAACTGACTGTTGACTCCCAATCCGTATGTCATTTCTTACAAAAATATAGTCCGTTACTCATGATAAATCACATTACAATCATCTATGATTGTTAGGTCAGCTTTTTGAAAACGGGCAAAATGATGGCTTGTGTGACTCGGGTGAATATCCCGCCGCACGTTCACTTCAAAATTTAATGAGTGTTTGTTATTCTCATTAAAAGCTTCGTATCCATAGGTCATTTGCATCTTTAACATGTTTCAAGCATGCATATCCATTTTTAAAATACGTTTAGAAGAATTTGCTTTCTTGTAAAATTTCAAGCTATTAGGGTTGAACTAGTGGAATTTCCCAAACTTGGATAACAAAAATTTTGTGTTCAATTGTGGTGTGTGAATAAATTTTCATTACTTACATTTGTTAATGTTTTAATTTTTTTTCATACATAAACTCTAAAATTTACATTTTTTTGTGATCTATTATTTACCTTTTTTTGTTTACGGCATGAAGGGAGATTGAAAACTCAAAGTTTTGATTTAATAAAAAAGTGTATATCTAAAATGGAGATGCACAATGCACAAATGTGGAGAGATATAATTCCAAAGAGTGTCTGTGATTTTTCAGGATTGTGACCTCTTTTCAGTTTTTAGTTCTCAGGTTTTGCAATCGTCGGGAAAAGGGCAGGCGGGGGGTTTTTAATTGAGTGTTGACTCCCAATCCATAAAACATTTCCTACAATAATAGAGCGCGTTACGAATGAAAAATCATTTTACAATCATCTATGATTGTTAGGTCAGCTTTTTGCAAACGGGCAAAATAATGGCTTGTTTGACTCGGGTAAATATCCCACCGCACGTTCACTAGAGAATTTAATGAGTGTATGTTATTCTCTTTAAAAGCTTTGGATCCATAGGTCATTTGCATCATTAACATGTTTCAAGCTTGCATATCCATTTTTAAAACTCGTGTGGAACAAATCTCTTTCTTGTAAATTTTCAAGCTGAATGGGTTGAACTAGTGGAATTTCCCAAACTTAGATATCAAAAGTTTTGTGTTTAGTTTTGGTGTGTGAATAAATTTTTTTTACTTACATTTGTTCTTGTTTTAAAATTTTTCCATACATAAACTCAAAAATTTTCATTTTTCTGTGATCTATTTGCCTTTTTTTGTTTACGGGATGGAGGGAGAGAGAGAAAAGTCAAGGTTTTGATTTATGAAAAAAGTGTACATCTAAAATGGAGTCGCACAGTGCAAAAATGTAGAGAGAGATATTTCCAATGAATGTCTATAATTTTTAGGGAATTTCAGCTCTTTTTAGTTTTTATATCTCAGGTTTTGCAATCGTCGGGAAAAGGGGGAGGCGGGGTGTTTTTAACTGAGTGTTAACTCCCAATCCGTAAGTCATTTCTTACAAAAATATAGCCCATTACGGATGATAAATAACTTTACAATCATCTATGATTGTTAGGTAAGCTTTTTGTGAACGGGCAAAATAATGGCTAGTTCGATTCTGGTAAATATCCCACCGCACGTTCATTGAGCATCTAATGAGCGTTTGTTATTCTCTTTAAAAGCTTTGGATCCATAGGTCATTTGCATCTTTAACATGTTTCAAACATGCATATCCATTTTTAAAACACGTGTAGAAGAAATCTCTTTCTTGTAAAATTCCATGCAATTAGGGTTGAACTAGTGGAATTTCTCAAACTTGGAAAACAAAAATTTTGTGTTCATTTGTGGTGTGTGAGTAAATTTTCTTTACTTACATCTGTTATTGTTTTAATTTTTTTTCACACATAAACTCTAAAATTTTCATTTTGTTGTGATCTATTTGCCTTTTTTGGTTTACGGGATTAAGGGAGAGCGAAAAATCAAAGTTTTGATTTAAGAAAAAACGTGTACATCTAAAATGGAGATGCACAATGCACAAATGTAGGGAGAGATAATTCCAAAGAGTGTTTGTAATTTTTAGGGATTGTATGATCTTTTTAGTTTTTGTATCTCAGGTTTTGCAATCGTCGGGAAAACGGAGGCGTGGTATTTTTAACTGACTGTTGACTCCCAATCCGTATGTCATTTCTTACAAAAATATAGTCCGTTACTCATGATAAATCACATTACAATCATCTATGATTGTTAGGTCAGCTTTTTGAAAACGGGCAAAATGATGGCTTGTGTGACTCGGGTGAATATCCCGCCGCACGTTCACTTCAAAATTTAATGAGTGTTTGTTATTCTCATTAAAAGCTTCGTATCCATAGGTCATTTGCATCTTTAACATGTTTCAAGCATGCATATCCATTTTTAAAATACGTTTAGAAGAATTTGCTTTCTTGTAAAATTTCAAGCTATTAGGGTTGAACTAGTGGAATTTCCCAAACTTGGATAACAAAAATTTTGTGTTCAATTGTGGTGTGTGAATAAATTTTCATTACTTACATTTGTTAATGTTTTAATTTTTTTTCATACATAAACTCTAAAATTTACATTTTTTTGTGATCTATTATTTACCTTTTTTTGTTTACGGCATGAAGGGAGATTGAAAACTCAAAGTTTTGATTTAATAAAAAAGTGTATATCTAAAATGGAGATGCACAATGCACAAATGTGGAGAGATATAATTCCAAAGAGTGTCTGTGATTTTTCAGGATTGTGACCTCTTTTCAGTTTTTAGTTCTCAGGTTTTGCAATCGTCGGGAAAAGGGCAGGCGGGGGGTTTTTAATTGAGTGTTGACTCCCAATCCATAAAACATTTCCTACAATAATAGAGCGCGTTACGAATGAAAAATCATTTTACAATCATCTATGATTGTTAGGTCAGCTTTTTGCAAACGGGCAAAATAATGGCTTGTTTGACTCGGGTAAATATCCCACCGCACGTTCACTAGAGAATTTAATGAGTGTATGTTATTCTCTTTAAAAGCTTTGGATCCATAGGTCATTTGCATCATTAACATGTTTCAAGCTTGCATATCCATTTTTAAAACTCGTGTGGAACAAATCTCTTTCTTGTAAATTTTCAAGCTGAATGGGTTGAACTAGTGGAATTTCCCAAACTTAGATATCAAAAGTTTTGTGTTTAGTTTTGGTGTGTGAATAAATTTTTTTTACTTACATTTGTTCTTGTTTTAAAATTTTTCCATACATAAACTCAAAAATTTTCATTTTTCTGTGATCTATTTGCCTTTTTTTGTTTACGGGATGGAGGGAGAGAGAGAAAAGTCAAGGTTTTGATTTATGAAAAAAGTGTACATCTAAAATGGAGTCGCACAGTGCAAAAATGTAGAGAGAGATATTTCCAATGAATGTCTATAATTTTTAGGGAATTTCAGCTCTTTTTAGTTTTTATATCTCAGGTTTTGCAATCGTCGGGAAAAGGGGGAGGCGGGGTGTTTTTAACTGAGTGTTAACTCCCAATCCGTAAGTCATTTCTTACAAAAATATAGCCCATTACGGATGATAAATAACTTTACAATCATCTATGATTGTTAGGTAAGCTTTTTGTGAACGGGCAAAATAATGGCTAGTTCGATTCTGGTAAATATCCCACCGCACGTTCATTGAGCATCTAATGAGCGTTTGTTATTCTCTTTAAAAGCTTTGGATCCATAGGTCATTTGCATCTTTAACATGTTTCAAACATGCATATCCATTTTTAAAACACGTGTAGAAGAAATCTCTTTCTTGTAAAATTCCATGCAATTAGGGTTGAACTAGTGGAATTTCTCAAACTTGGAAAACAAAAATTTTGTGTTCATTTGTGGTGTGTGAGTAAATTTTCTTTACTTACATCTGTTATTCTTTTAATTTTTTTTCACACATAAACTCTAAAATTTTCATTTTGTTGTGATCTATTTGCCTTTTTTGGTTTACGGGATTAAGGGAGAGCGAAAAATCAAAGTTTTGATTTAAGAAAAAACGTGTACATCTAAAATGGAGATGCACAATGCACAAATGTAGGGAGAGATAATTCCAAAGAGTGTTTGTAATTTTTAGGGATTGTATGATCTTTTTAGTTTTTGTATCTCAGGTTTTGCAATCGTCGGGAAAACGGAGGCGTGGTATTTTTAACTGACTGTTGACTCCCAATCCGTATGTCATTTCTTACAAAAATATAGTCCGTTACTCATGATAAATCACATTACAATCATCTATGATTGTTAGGTCAGCTTTTTGAAAACGGGCAAAATGATGGCTTGTGTGACTCGGGTGAATATCCCGCCGCACGTTCACTTCAAAATTTAATGAGTGTTTGTTATTCTCATTAAAAGCTTCGTATCCATAGGTCATTTGCATCTTTAACATGTTTCAAGCATGCATATCCATTTTTAAAATACGTTTAGAAGAATTTGCTTTCTTGTAAAATTTCAAGCTATTAGGGTTGAACTAGTGGAATTTCCCAAACTTGGATAACAAAAATTTTGTGTTCAATTGTGGTGTGTGAATAAATTTTCATTACTTACATTTGTTAATGTTTTAATTTTTTTTCATACATAAACTCTAAAATTTACATTTTTTTGTGATCTATTATTTACCTTTTTTTGTTTACGGCATGAAGGGAGATTGAAAACTCAAAGTTTTGATTTAATAAAAAAGTGTATATCTAAAATGGAGATGCACAATGCACAAATGTGGAGAGATATAATTCCAAAGAGTGTCTGTGATTTTTCAGGATTGTGACCTCTTTTCAGTTTTTAGTTCTCAGGTTTTGCAATCGTCGGGAAAAGGGCAGGCGGGGGATTTTTAATTGAGTGTTGACTCCCAATCCATAAAACATTTCCTACAATAATAGAGCGCGTTACGAATGAAAAATCATTTTACAATCATCTATGATTGTTAGGTCAGCTTTTTGCAAACGGGCAAAATAATGGCTTGTTTGACTCGGGTAAATATCCCACCGCACGTTCACTAGAGAATTTAATGAGTGTATGTTATTCTCTTTAAAAGCTTTGGATCCATAGGTCATTTGCATCATTAACATGTTTCAAGCTTGCATATCCATTTTTAAAACTCGTGTGGAACAAATCTCTTTCTTGTAAATTTTCAAGCTGAATGGGTTGAACTAGTGGAATTTCCCAAACTTAGATATCAAAAGTTTTGTGTTTAGTTTTGGTGTGTGAATAAATTTTTTTTACTTACATTTGTTCTTGTTTTAAAATTTTTCCATACATAAACTCAAAAATTTTCATTTTTCTGTGATCTATTTGCCTTTTTTTGTTTACGGGATGGAGGGAGAGAGAGAAAAGTCAAGGTTTTGATTTATGAAAAAAGTGTACATCTAAAATGGAGTCGCACAGTGCAAAAATGTAGAGAGAGATATTTCCAATGAATGTCTATAATTTTTAGGGAATTTCAGCTCTTTTTAGTTTTTATATCTCAGGTTTTGCAATCGTCGGGAAAAGGGGGAGGCGGGGTGTTTTTAACTGAGTGTTAACTCCCAATCCGTAAGTCATTTCTTACAAAAATATAGCCCATTACGGATGATAAATAACTTTACAATCATCTATGATTGTTAGGTAAGCTTTTTGTGAACGGGCAAAATAATGGCTAGTTCGATTCTGGTAAATATCCCACCGCACGTTCATTGAGCATCTAATGAGCGTTCGTTATTCTCTTTAAAAGCTTTGGATCCATAGGTCATTTGCATCTTTAACATGTTTCAAACATGCATATCCATTTTTAAAACACGTGTAGAAGAAATCTCTTTCTTGTAAAATTCCATGCAATTAGGGTTGAACTAGTGGAATTTCTCAAACTTGGAAAACAAAAATTTTGTGTTCATTTGTGGTGTGTGAGTAAATTTTCTTTACTTACATCTGTTATTGTTTTAATTTTTTTTCACACATAAACTCTAAAATTTTCATTTTGTTGTGATCTATTTGCCTTTTTTGGTTTACGGGATTAAGGGAGAGCGAAAAATCAAAGTTTTGATTTAAGAAAAAACGTGTACATCTAAAATGGAGATGCACAATGCACAAATGTAGGGAGAGATAATTCCAAAGAGTGTTTGTAATTTTTAGGGATTGTATGATCTTTTTAGTTTTTGTATCTCAGGTTTTGCAATCGTCGGGAAAACGGAGGCGTGGTATTTTTAACTGACTGTTGACTCCCAATCCGTATGTCATTTCTTACAAAAATATAGTCCGTTACTCATGATAAATCACATTACAATCATCTATGATTGTTAGGTCAGCTTTTTGAAAACGGGCAAAATGATGGCTTGTGTGACTCGGGTGAATATCCCGCCGCACGTTCACTTCAAAATTTAATGAGTGTTTGTTATTCTCATTAAAAGCTTCGTATCCATAGGTCATTTGCATCTTTAACATGTTTCAAGCATGCATATCCATTTTTAAAATACGTTTAGAAGAATTTGCTTTCTTGTAAAATTTCAAGCTATTAGGGTTGAACTAGTGGAATTTCCCAAACTTGGATAACAAAAATTTTGTGTTCAATTGTGGTGTGTGAATAAATTTTCATTACTTACATTTGTTAATGTTTTAATTTTTTTTCATACATAAACTCTAAAATTTACATTTTTTTGTGATCTATTATTTACCTTTTTTTGTTTACGGCATGAAGGGAGATTGAAAACTCAAAGTTTTGATTTAATAAAAAAGTGTATATCTAAAATGGAGATGCACAATGCACAAATGTGGAGACATATAATTCCAAAGAGTGTCTGTGATTTTTCAGGATTGTGACCTCTTTTCAGTTTTTAGTTCTCAGGTTTTGCAATCGTCGGGAAAAGGGCAGGCGGGGGATTTTTAATTGAGTGTTGACTCCCAATGCATAAAACATTTCCTACAATAATAGAGCGCGTTACGAATGAAAAATCATTTTACAATCATCTATGATTGTTAGGTCAGCTTTTTGCAAACGGGCAAAATAATGGCTTGTTTGACTCGGGTAAATATCCCACCGCACGTTCACCAGAGAATTTAATGAGTGTATGTTATTCTCTTTAAAAGCTTTGGATCCATAGGTCATTTGCATCATTAACATGTTTCAAGCTTGCATATCCATTTTTAAAACTCGTGTGGAACAAATCTCTTTCTTGTAAATTTTCAAGCTGAATGGGTTGAACTAGTGGAATTTCCCAAACTTAGATATCAAAAGTTTTGTGTTTAGTTTTGGTGTGTGAATAAATTTTTTTTACTTACATTTGTTCTTGTTTTAAAATTTTTCCATACATAAACTCAAAAATTTTCATTTTTCTGTGATCTATTTGCCTTTTTTTGTTTACGGGATGGAGGGAGAGAGAGAAAAGTCAAGGTTTTGATTTATGAAAAAAGTGTACATCTAAAATGGAGTCGCACAGTGCAAAAATGTAGAGAGAGATATTTCCAATGAATGTCTATAATTTTTAGGGAATTTCAGCTCTTTTTAGTTTTTATATCTCAGGTTTTGCAATCGTCGGGAAAAGGGGGAGGCGGGGTGTTTTTAACTGAGTGTTAACTCCCAATCCGTAAGTCATTTCTTACAAAAATATAGCCCATTACGGATGATAAATAACTTTACAATCATCTATGATTGTTAGGTAAGCTTTTTGTGAACGGGCAAAATAATGGCTAGTTCGATTCTGGTAAATATCCCACCGCACGTTCATTGAGCATCTAATGAGCGTTCGTTATTCTCTTTAAAAGCTTTGGATCCATAGGTCATTTGCATCTTTAACATGTTTCAAACATGCATATCCATTTTTAAAACACGTGTAGAAGAAATCTCTTTCTTGTAAAATTCCATGCAATTAGGGTTGAACTAGTGGAATTTCTCAAACTTGGAAAACAAAAATTTTGTGTTCATTTGTGGTGTGTGAGTAAATTTTCTTTACTTACATCTGTTATTGTTTTAATTTTTTTTCACACATAAACTCTAAAATTTTCATTTTGTTGTGATCTATTTGCCTTTTTTGGTTTACGGGATTAAGGGAGAGCGAAAAATCAAAGTTTTGATTTACGAAAAAACGTGTACATCTAAAATGGAGATGCACAATGCACAAATGTAGGGAGAGATAATTCCAAAGAGTGTTTGTAATTTCTAGGGATTGTATGATCTTTTTAGTTTTTGTATCTCAGGTTTTGCAATCGTCGGGAAAACGGAGGCGTGGTATTTTTAACTGACTGTTGACTCCCAATCCGTATGTCATTTCTTACAAAAATATAGTCCGTTACTCATGATAAATCACATTACAATCATCTATGATTGTTAGGTCAGCTTTTTGAAAACGGGCAAAATGATGGCTTGTGTGACTCGGGTGAATATCCCGCCGCACGTTCACTTCAAAATTTAATGAGTGTTTGTTATTCTCATTAAAAGCTTCGTATCCATAGGTCATTTGCATCTTTAACATGTTTCAAGCATGCATATCCATTTTTAAAATACGTTTAGAAGAATTTGCTTTCTTGTAAAATTTCAAGCTATTAGGGTTGAACTAGTGGAATTTCCCAAACTTGGATAACAAAAATTTTGTGTTCAATTGTGGTGTGTGAATAAATTTTCATTACTTACATTTGTTAATGTTTTAATTTTTTTTCATACATAAACTCTAAAATTTACATTTTTTTGTGATCTATTATTTACCTTTTTTTGTTTACGGCATGAAGGGAGATTGAAAACTCAAAGTTTTGATTTAATAAAAAAGTGTATATCTAAAATGGAGATGCACAATGCACAAATGTGGAGACATATAATTCCAAAGAGTGTCTGTGATTTTTCAGGATTGTGACCTCTTTTCAGTTTTTAGTTCTCAGGTTTTGCAATCGTCGGGAAAAGGGCAGGCGGGGGATTTTTAATTGAGTGTTGACTCCCAATGCATAAAACATTTCCTACAATAATAGAGCGCGTTACGAATGAAAAATCATTTTACAATCATCTATGATTGTTAGGTCAGCTTTTTGCAAACGGGCAAAATAATGGCTTGTTTGACTCGGGTAAATATCCCACCGCACGTTCACCAGAGAATTTAATGAGTGTATGTTATTCTCTTTAAAAGCTTTGGATCCATAGGTCATTTGCATCATTAACATGTTTCAAGCTTGCATATCCATTTTTAAAACTCGTGTGGAACAAATCTCTTTCTTGTAAATTTTCAAGCTGAATGGGTTGAACTAGTGGAATTTCCCAAACTTAGATATCAAAAGTTTTGTGTTTAGTTTTGGTGTGTGAATAAATTTTTTTTACTTACATTTGTTCTTGTTTTAAAATTTTTCCATACATAAACTCAAAAATTTTCATTTTTCTGTGATCTATTTGCCTTTTTTTGTTTACGGGATGGAGGGAGAGAGAGAAAAGTCAAGGTTTTGATTTATGAAAAAAGTGTACATCTAAAATGGAGTCGCACAGTGCAAAAATGTAGAGAGAGATATTTCCAATGAATGTCTATAATTTTTAGGGAATTTCAGCTCTTTTTAGTTTTTATATCTCAGGTTTTGCAATCGTCGGGAAAAGGGGGAGGCGGGGTGTTTTTAACTGAGTGTTAACTCCCAATCCGTAAGTCATTTCTTACAAAAATATAGCCCATTACGGATGATAAATAACTTTACAATCATCTATGATTGTTAGGTAAGCTTTTTGTGAACGGGCAAAATAATGGCTAGTTCGATTCTGGTAAATATCCCACCGCACGTTCATTGAGCATCTAATGAGCGTTCGTTATTCTCTTTAAAAGCTTTGGATCCATAGGTCATTTGCATCTTTAACATGTTTCAAACATGCATATCCATTTTTAAAACACGTGTAGAAGAAATCTCTTTCTTGTAAAATTCCATGCAATTAGGGTTGAACTAGTGGAATTTCTCAAACTTGGAAAACAAAAATTTTGTGTTCATTTGTGGTGTGTGACTAAATTTTCTTTACTTACATCTGTTATTGTTTTAATTTTTTTTCACACATAAACTCTAAAATTTTCATTTTGTTGTGATCTATTTGCCTTTTTTGGTTTACGGGATTAAGGGAGAGCGAAAAATCAAAGTTTTGATTTACGAAAAAACGTGTACATCTAAAATGGAGATGCACAATGCACAAATGTAGGGAGAGATAATTCCAAAGAGTGTTTGTAATTTCTAGGGATTGTATGATCTTTTTAGTTTTTGTATCTCAGGTTTTGCAATCGTCGGGAAAACGGAGGCGTGGTATTTTTAACTGACTGTTGACTCCCAATCCGTATGTCATTTCTTACAAAAATATAGTCCGTTACTCATGATAAATCACATTACAATCATCTATGATTGTTAGGTCAGCTTTTTGAAAACGGGCAAAATGATGGCTTGTGTGACTCGGGTGAATATCCCGCCGCACGTTCACTTCAAAATTTAATGAGTGTTTGTTATTCTCATTAAAAGCTTCGTATCCATAGGTCATTTGCATCTTTAACATGTTTCAAGCATGCATATCCATTTTTAAAATACGTTTAGAAGAATTTGCTTTCTTGTAAAATTTCAAGCTATTAGGGTTGAACTAGTGGAATTTCCCAAACTTGGATAACAAAAATTTTGTGTTCAATTGTGGTGTGTGAATAAATTTTCATTACTTACATTTGTTAATGTTTTAATTTTTTTTCATACATAAACTCTAAAATTTACATTTTTTTGTGATCTATTATTTACCTTTTTTTGTTTACGGCATGAAGGGAGATTGAAAACTCAAAGTTTTGATTTAATAAAAAAGTGTATATCTAAAATGGAGATGCACAATGCACAAATGTGGAGACATATAATTCCAAAGAGTGTCTGTGATTTTTCAGGATTGTGACCTCTTTTCAGTTTTTAGTTCTCAGGTTTTGCAATCGTCGGGAAAAGGGCAGGCGGGGGATTTTTAATTGAGTGTTGACTCCCAATGCATAAAACATTTCCTACAATAATAGAGCGCGTTACGAATGAAAAATCATTTTACAATCATCTATGATTGTTAGGTCAGCTTTTTGCAAACGGGCAAAATAATGGCTTGTTTGACTCGGGTAAATATCCCACCGCACGTTCACCAGAGAATTTAATGAGTGTATGTTATTCTCTTTAAAAGCTTTGGATCCATAGGTCATTTGCATCATTAACATGTTTCAAGCTTGCATATCCATTTTTAAAACTCGTGTGGAACAAATCTCTTTCTTGTAAATTTTCAAGCTGAATGGGTTGAACTAGTGGAATTTCCCAAACTTAGATATCAAAAGTTTTGTGTTTAGTTTTGGTGTGTGAATAAATTTTTTTTACTTACATTTGTTCTTGTTTTAAAATTTTTCCATACATAAACTCAAAAATTTTCATTTTTCTGTGATCTATTTGCCTTTTTTTGTTTACGGGATGGAGGGAGAGAGAGAAAAGTCAAGGTTTTGATTTATGAAAAAAGTGTACATCTAAAATGGAGTCGCACAGTGCAAAAATGTAGAGAGAGATATTTCCAATGAATGTCTATAATTTTTAGGGAATTTCAGCTCTTTTTAGTTTTTATATCTCAGGTTTTGCAATCGTCGGGAAAAGGGGGAGGCGGGGTGTTTTTAACTGAGTGTTAACTCCCAATCCGTAAGTCATTTCTTACAAAAATATAGCCCATTACGGATGATAAATAACTTTACAATCATCTATGATTGTTAGGTAAGCTTTTTGTGAACGGGCAAAATAATGGCTAGTTCGATTCTGGTAAATATCCCACCGCACGTTCATTGAGCATCTAATGAGCGTTCGTTATTCTCTTTAAAAGCTTTGGATCCATAGGTCATTTGCATCTTTAACATGTTTCAAACATGCATATCCATTTTTAAAACACGTGTAGAAGAAATCTCTTTCTTGTAAAATTCCATGCAATTAGGGTTGAACTAGTGGAATTTCTCAAACTTGGAAAACAAAAATTTTGTGTTCATTTGTGGTGTGTGAGTAAATTTTCTTTACTTACATCTGTTATTGTTTTAATTTTTTTTCACACATAAACTCTAAAATTTTCATTTTGTTGTGATCTATTTGCCTTTTTTGGTTTACGGGATTAAGGGAGAGCGAAAAATCAAAGTTTTGATTTAAGAAAAAACGTGTACATCTAAAATGGAGATGCACAATGCACAAATGTAGGGAGAGATAATTCCAAAGAGTGTTTGTAATTTTTAGGGATTGTATGATCTTTTTAGTTTTTGTATCTCAGGTTTTGCAATCGTCGGGAAAACGGAGGCGTGGTATTTTTAACTGACTGTTGACTCCCAATCCGTATGTCATTTCTTACAAAAATATAGTCCGTTACTCATGATAAATCACATTACAATCATCTATGATTGTTAGGTCAGCTTTTTGAAAACGGGCAAAATGATGGCTTGTGTGACTCGGGTGAATATCCCGCCGCACGTTCACTTCAAAATTTAATGAGTGTTTGTTATTCTCATTAAAAGCTTCGTATCCATAGGTCATTTGCATCTTTAACATGTTTCAAGCATGCATATCCATTTTTAAAATACGTTTAGAAGAATTTGCTTTCTTGTAAAATTTCAAGCTATTAGGGTTGAACTAGTGGAATTTCCCAAACTTGGATAACAAAAATTTTGTGTTCAATTGTGGTGTGTGAATAAATTTTTATTACTTACATTTGTTAATGTTTTAATTTTTTTTCATACATAAACTCTAAAATTTACATTTTTTTGTGATCTATTATTTACCTTTTTTTGTTTACGGCATGAAGGGAGATTGAAAACTCAAAGTTTTGATTTAATAAAAAAGTGTATATCTAAAATGGAGATGCACAATGCACAAATGTGGAGACATATAATTCCAAAGAGTGTCTGTGATTTTTCAGGATTGTGACCTCTTTTCAGTTTTTAGTTCTCAGGTTTTGCAATCGTCGGGAAAAGGGCAGGCGGGGGATTTTTAATTGAGTGTTGACTCCCAATCCATAAAACATTTCCTACAATAATAGAGCGCGTTACGAATGAAAAATCATTTTACAATCATCTATGATTGTTAGGTCAGCTTTTTGCAAACGGGCAAAATAATGGCTTGTTTGACTCGGGTAAATATCCCACCGCACGTTCACGAGAGAATTTAATGAGTGTATGTTATTCTCTTTAAAAGCTTTGGATCCATAGGTCATTTGCATCATTAACATGTTTCAAGCTTGCATATCCATTTTTAAAACTCGTGTGGAACAAATCTCTTTCTTGTAAATTTTCAAGCTGAATGGGTTGAACTAGTGGAATTTCCCAAACTTAGATATCAAAAGTTTTGTGTTTAGTTTTGGTGTGTGAATAAATTTTTTTTACTTACATTTGTTCTTGTTTTAAAATTTTTCCATACATAAACTCAAAAATTTTCATTTTTCTGTGATCTATTTGCCTTTTTTTGTTTACGGGATGGAGGGAGAGAGAGAAAAGTCAAGGTTTTGATTTATGAAAAAAGTGTACATCTAAAATGGAGTCGCACAGTGCAAAAATGTAGAGAGAGATATTTCCAATGAATGTCTATAATTTTTAGGGAATTTCAGCTCTTTTTAGTTTTTATATCTCAGGTTTTGCAATCGTCGGGAAAAGGGGGAGGCGGGGTGTTTTTAACTGAGTGTTAACTCCCAATCCGTAAGTCATTTCTTACAAAAATATAGCCCATTACGGATGATAAATAACTTTACAATCATCTATGATTGTTAGGTAAGCTTTTTGTGAACGGGCAAAATAATGGCTAGTTCGATTCTGGTAAATATCCCACCGCACGTTCATTGAGCATCTAATGAGCGTTCGTTATTCTCTTTAAAAGCTTTGGATCCATAGGTCATTTGCATCTTTAACATGTTTCAAACATGCATATCCATTTTTAAAACACGTGTAGAAGAAATCTCTTTCTTGTAAAATTCCATGCAATTAGGGTTGAACTAGTGGAATTTCTCAAACTTGGAAAACAAAAATTTTGTGTTCATTTGTGGTGTGTGAGTAAATTTTCTTTACTTACATCTGTTATTGTTTTAATTTTTTTTCACACATAAACTCTAAAATTTTCATTTTGTTGTGATCTATTTGCCTTTTTTGGTTTACGGGATTAAGGGAGAGCGAAAAATCAAAGTTTTGATTTAAGAAAAAACGTGTACATCTAAAATGGTGATGCACAATGCACAAATGTAGGGAGAGATAATTCCAAAGAGTGTTTGTAATTTTTAGGGATTGTATGATCTTTTTAGTTTTTGTATCTCAGGTTTTGCAATCGTCGGGAAAACGGAGGCGTGGTATTTTTAACTGACTGTTGACTCCCAATCCGTATGTCATTTCTTACAAAAATATAGTCCGTTACTCATGATAAATCACATTACAATCATCTATGATTGTTAGGTCAGCTTTTTGAAAACGGGCAAAATGATGGCTTGTGTGACTCGGGTGAATATCCCGCCGCACGTTCACTTCAAAATTTAATGAGTGTTTGTTATTCTCATTAAAAGCTTCGTATCCATAGGTCATTTGCATCTTTAACATGTTTCAAGCATGCATATCCATTTTTAAAATACGTTTAGAAGAATTTGCTTTCTTGTAAAATTTCAAGCTATTAGGGTTGAACTAGTGGAATTTCCCAAACTTGGATAACAAAAATTTTGTGTTCAATTGTGGTGTGTGAATAAATTTTCATTACTTACATTTGTTAATGTTTTAATTTTTTTTCATACATAAACTCTAAAATTTACATTTTTTTGTGATCTATTATTTACCTTTTTTTGTTTACGGCATGAAGGGAGATTGAAAACTCAAAGTTTTGATTTAATAAAAAAGTGTATATCTAAAATGGAGATGCACAATGCACAAATGTGGAGACATATAATTCCAAAGAGTGTCTGTGATTTTTCAGGATTGTGACCTCTTTTCAGTTTTTAGTTCTCAGGTTTTGCAATCGTCGGGAAAAGGGCAGGCGGGGGATTTTTAATTGAGTGTTGACTCCCAATCCATAAAACATTTCCTACAATAATAGAGCGCGTTACGAATGAAAAATCATTTTACAATCATCTATGATTGTTAGGTCAGCTTTTTGCAAACGGGCAAAATAATGGCTTGTTTGACTCGGGTAAATATCCCACCGCACGTTCACGAGAGAATTTAATGAGTGTATGTTATTCTCTTTAAAAGCTTTGGATCCATAGGTCATTTGCATCATTAACATGTTTCAAGCTTGCATATCCATTTTTAAAACTCGTGTGGAACAAATCTCTTTCTTGTAAATTTTCAAGCTGAATGGGTTGAACTAGTGGAATTTCCCAAACTTAGATATCAAAAGTTTTGTGTTTAGTTTTGGTGTGTGAATAAATTTTTTTTACTTACATTTGTTCTTGTTTTAAAATTTTTCCATACATAAACTCAAAAATTTTCATTTTTCTGTGATCTATTTGCCTTTTTTTGTTTACGGGATGGAGGGAGAGAGAGAAAAGTCAAGGTTTTGATTTATGAAAAAAGTGTACATCTAAAATGGAGTCGCACAGTGCAAAAATGTAGAGAGAGATATTTCCAATGAATGTCTATAATTTTTAGGGAATTTCAGCTCTTTTTAGTTTTTATATCTCAGGTTTTGCAATCGTCGGGAAAAGGGGGAGGCGGGGTGTTTTTAACTCCCAATCCGTAAGTCATTTCTTACAAAAATATAGCCCATTACGGATGATAAATAACTTTACAATCATCTATGATTGTTAGGTAAGCTTTTTGTGAACGGGCAAAATAATGGCTAGTTCGATTCTGGTAAATATCCCACCGCACGTTCATTGAGCATCTAATGAGCGTTCGTTATTCTCTTTAAAAGCTTTGGATCCATAGGTCATTTGCATCTTTAACATGTTTCAAACATGCATATCCATTTTTAAAACACGTGTAGAAGAAATCTCTTTCTTGTAAAATTCCATGCAATTAGGGTTGAACTAGTGGAATTTCTCAAACTTGGAAAACAAAAATTTTGTGTTCATTTGTGGTGTGTGAGTAAATTTTCTTTACTTACATCTGTTATTGTTTTAATTTTTTTTCACACATAAACTCTAAAATTTTCATTTTGTTGTGATCTATTTGCCTTTTTTGGTTTACGGGATTAAGGGAGAGCGAAAAATCAAAGTTTTGATTTAAGAAAAAACGTGTACATCTAAAATGGAGATGCACAATGCACAAATGTAGGGAGAGATAATTCCAAAGAGTGTTTGTAATTTTTAGGGATTGTATGATCTTTTTAGTTTTTGTATCTCAGGTTTTGCAATCGTCGGGAAAACGGAGGCGTGGTATTTTTAACTGACTGTTGACTCCCAATCCGTATGTCATTTCTTACAAAAATATAGTCCGTTACTCATGATAAATCACATTACAATCATCTATGATTGTTAGGTCAGCTTTTTGAAAACGGGCAAAATGATGGCTTGTGTGACTCGGGTGAATATCCCGCCGCACGTTCACTTCAAAATTTAATGAGTGTTTGTTATTCTCATTAAAAGCTTCGTATCCATAGGTCATTTGCATCTTTAACATGTTTCAAGCATGCATATCCATTTTTAAAATACGTTTAGAAGAATTTGCTTTCTTGTAAAATTTCAAGCTATTAGGGTTGAACTAGTGGAATTTCCCAAACTTGGATAACAAAAATTTTGTGTTCAATTGTGGTGTGTGAATAAATTTTCATTACTTACATTTGTTAATGTTTTAATTTTTTTTCATACATAAACTCTAAAATTTACATTTTTTTGTGATCTATTATTTACCTTTTTTTGTTTACGGCATGAAGGGAGATTGAAAACTCAAAGTTTTGATTTAATAAAAAAGTGTATATCTAAAATGGAGATGCACAATGCACAAATGTGGAGACATATAATTCCAAAGAGTGTCTGTGATTTTTCAGGATTGTGACCTCTTTTCAGTTTTTAGTTCTCAGGTTTTGCAATCGTCGGGAAAAGGGCAGGCGGGGGATTTTTAATTGAGTGTTGACTCCCAATCCATAAAACATTTCCTACAATAATAGAGCGCGTTACGAATGAAAAATCATTTTACAATCATCTATGATTGTTAGGTCAGCTTTTTGCAAACGGGCAAAATAATGGCTTGTTTGACTCGGGTAAATATCCCACCGCACGTTCACGAGAGAATTTAATGAGTGTATGTTATTCTCTTTAAAAGCTTTGGATCCATAGGTCATTTGCATCATTAACATGTTTCAAGCTTGCATATCCATTTTTAAAACTCGTGTGGAACAAATCTCTTTCTTGTAAATTTTCAAGCTGAATGGGTTGAACTAGTGGAATTTCCCAAACTTAGATATCAAAAGTTTTGTGTTTAGTTTTGGTGTGTGAATAAATTTTTTTTACTTACATTTGTTCTTGTTTTAAAATTTTTCCATACATAAACTCAAAAATTTTCATTTTTCTGTGATCTATTTGCCTTTTTTTGTTTACGGGATGGAGGGAGAGAGAGAAAAGTCAAGGTTTTGATTTATGAAAAAAGTGTACATCTAAAATGGAGTCGCACAGTGCAAAAATGTAGAGAGAGATATTTCCAATGAATGTCTATAATTTTTAGGGAATTTCAGCTCTTTTTAGTTTTTATATCTCAGGTTTTGCAATCGTCGGGAAAAGGGGGAGGCGGGGTGTTTTTAACTGAGTGTTAACTCCCAATCCGTAAGTCATTTCTTACAAAAATATAGCCCATTACGGATGATAAATAACTTTACAATCATCTATGATTGTTAGGTAAGCTTTTTGTGAACGGGCAAAATAATGGCTAGTTCGATTCTGGTAAATATCCCACCGCACGTTCATTGAGCATCTAATGAGCGTTCGTTATTCTCTTTAAAAGCTTTGGATCCATAGGTCATTTGCATCTTTAACATGTTTCAAACATGCATATCCATTTTTAAAACACGTGTAGAAGAAATCTCTTTCTTGTAAAATTCCATGCAATTAGGGTTGAACTAGTGGAATTTCTCAAACTTGGAAAACAAAAATTTTGTGTTCATTTGTGGTGTGTGAGTAAATTTTCTTTACTTACATCTGTTATTGTTTTAATTTTTTTTCACACATAAACTCTAAAATTTTCATTTTGTTGTGATCTATTTGCCTTTTTTGGTTTACGGGATTAAGGGAGAGCGAAAAATCAAAGTTTTGATTTAAGAAAAAACGTGTACATCTAAAATGGAGATGCACAATGCACAAATGTAGGGAGAGATAATTCCAAAGAGTGTTTGTAATTTTTAGGGATTGTATGATCTTTTTAGTTTTTGTATCTCAGGTTTTGCAATCGTCGGGAAAACGGAGGCGTGGTATTTTTAACTGACTGTTGACTCCCAATCCGTATGTCATTTCTTACAAAAATATAGTCCGTTACTCATGATAAATCACATTACAATCATCTATGATTGTTAGGTCAGCTTTTTGAAAACGGGCAAAATGATGGCTTGTGTGACTCGGGTGAATATCCCGCCGCACGTTCACTTCAAAATTTAATGAGTGTTTGTTATTCTCATTAAAAGCTTCGTATCCATAGGTCATTTGCATCTTTAACATGTTTCAAGCATGCATATCCATTTTTAAAATACGTTTAGAAGAATTTGCTTTCTTGTAAAATTTCAAGCTATTAGGGTTGAACTAGTGGAATTTCCCAAACTTGGATAACAAAAATTTTGTGTTCAATTGTGGTGTGTGAATAAATTTTCATTACTTACATTTGTTAATGTTTTAATTTTTTTTCATACATAAACTCTAAAATTTACATTTTTTTGTGATCTATTATTTACCTTTTTTTGTTTACGGCATGAAGGGAGATTGAAAACTCAAAGTTTTGATTTAATAAAAAAGTGTATATCTAAAATGGAGATGCACAATGCACAAATGTGGAGACATATAATTCCAAAGAGTGTCTGTGATTTTTCAGGATTGTGACCTCTTTTCAGTTTTTAGTTCTCAGGTTTTGCAATCGTCGGGAAAAGGGCAGGCGGGGGATTTTTAATTGAGTGTTGACTCCCAATCCATAAAACATTTCCTACAATAATAGAGCGCGTTACGAATGAAAAATCATTTTACAATCATCTATGATTTTAGGTCAGCTTTTTGCAAACGGGCAAAATAATGGCTTGTTTGACTCGGGTAAATATCCCACCGCACGTTCACGAGAGAATTTAATGAGTGTATGTTATTCTCTTTAAAAGCTTTGGATCCATAGGTCATTTGCATCATTAACATGTTTCAAGCTTGCATATCCATTTTTAAAACTCGTGTGGAACAAATCTCTTTCTTGTAAATTTTCAAGCTGAATGGGTTGAACTAGTGGAATTTCCCAAACTTAGATATCAAAAGTTTTGTGTTTAGTTTTGGTGTGTGAATAAATTTTTTTTACTTACATTTGTTCTTGTTTTAAAATTTTTCCATACATAAACTCAAAAATTTTCATTTTTCTGTGATCTATTTGCCTTTTTTTGTTTACGGGATGGAGGGAGAGAGAGAAAAGTCAAGGTTTTGATTTATGAAAAAAGTGTACATCTAAAATGGAGTCGCACAGTGCAAAAATGTAGAGAGAGATATTTCCAATGAATGTCTATAATTTTTAGGGAATTTCAGCTCTTTTTAGTTTTTATATCTCAGGTTTTGCAATCGTCGGGAAAAGGGGGAGGCGGGGTGTTTTTAACTGAGTGTTAACTCCCAATCCGTAAGTCATTTCTTACAAAAATATAGCCCATTACGGATGATAAATAACTTTACAATCATCTATGATTGTTAGGTAAGCTTTTTGTGAACGGGCAAAATAATGGCTAGTTCGATTCTGGTAAATATCCCACCGCACGTTCATTGAGCATCTAATGAGCGTTCGTTATTCTCTTTAAAAGCTTTGGATCCATAGGTCATTTGCATCTTTAACATGTTTCAAACATGCATATCCATTTTTAAAACACGTGTAGAAGAAATCTCTTTCTTGTAAAATTCCATGCAATTAGGGTTGAACTAGTGGAATTTCTCAAACTTGGAAAACAAAAATTTTGTGTTCATTTGTGGTGTGTGAGTAAATTTTCTTTACTTACATCTGTTATTGTTTTAATTTTTTTTCACACATAAACTCTAAAATTTTCATTTTGTTGTGATCTATTTGCCTTTTTTGGTTTACGGGATTAAGGGAGAGCGAAAAATCAAAGTTTTGATTTAAGAAAAAACGTGTACATCTAAAATGGAGATGCACAATGCACAAATGTAGGGAGAGATAATTCCAAAGAGTGTTTGTAATTTTTAGGGATTGTATGATCTTTTTAGTTTTTGTATCTCAGGTTTTGCAATCGTCGGGAAAACGGAGGCGTGGTATTTTTAACTGACTGTTGACTCCCAATCCGTATGTCATTTCTTACAAAAATATAGTCCGTTACTCATGATAAATCACATTACAATCATCTATGATTGTTAGGTCAGCTTTTTGAAAACGGGCAAAATGATGGCTTGTGTGACTCGGGTGAATATCCCGCCGCACGTTCACTTCAAAATTTAATGAGTGTTTGTTATTCTCATTAAAAGCTTCGTATCCATAGGTCATTTGCATCTTTAACATGTTTCAAGCATGCATATCCATTTTTAAAATACGTTTAGAAGAATTTGCTTTCTTGTAAAATTTCAAGCTATTAGGGTTGAACTAGTGGAATTTCCCAAACTTGGATAACAAAAATTTTGTGTTCAATTGTGGTGTGTGAATAAATTTTCATTACTTACATTTGTTAATGTTTTAATTTTTTTTCATACATAAACTCTAAAATTTACATTTTTTTGTGATCTATTATTTACCTTTTTTTGTTTACGGCATGAAGGGAGATTGAAAACTCAAAGTTTTGATTTAATAAAAAAGTGTATATCTAAAATGGAGATGCACAATGCACAAATGTGGAGACATATAATTCCAAAGAGTGTCTGTGATTTTTCAGGATTGTGACCTCTTTTCAGTTTTTAGTTCTCAGGTTTTGCAATCGTCGGGAAAAGGGCAGGCGGGGGATTTTTAATTGAGTGTTGACTCCCAATCCATAAAACATTTCCTACAATAATAGAGCGCGTTACGAATGAAAAATCATTTTACAATCATCTATGATTGTTAGGTCAGCTTTTTGCAAACGGGCAAAATAATGGCTTGTTTGACTCGGGTAAATATCCCACCGCACGTTCACGAGAGAATTTAATGAGTGTATGTTATTCTCTTTAAAAGCTTTGGATCCATAGGTCATTTGCATCATTAACATGTTTCAAGCTTGCATATCCATTTTTAAAACTCGTGTGGAACAAATCTCTTTCTTGTAAATTTTCAAGCTGAATGGGTTGAACTAGTGGAATTTCCCAAACTTAGATATCAAAAGTTTTGTGTTTAGTTTTGGTGTGTGAATAAATTTTTTTTACTTACATTTGTTCTTGTTTTAAAATTTTTCCATACATAAACTCAAAAATTTTCATTTTTCTGTGATCTATTTGCCTTTTTTTGTTTACGGGATGGAGGGAGAGAGAGAAAAGTCAAGGTTTTGATTTATGAAAAAAGTGTACATCTAAAATGGAGTCGCACAGTGCAAAAATGTAGAGAGAGATATTTCCAATGAATGTCTATAATTTTTAGGGAATTTCAGCTCTTTTTAGTTTTTATATCTCAGGTTTTGCAATCGTCGGGAAAAGGGGGAGGCGGGGTGTTTTTAACTCCCAATCCGTAAGTCATTTCTTACAAAAATATAGCCCATTACGGATGATAAATAACTTTACAATCATCTATGATTGTTAGGTAAGCTTTTTGTGAACGGGCAAAATAATGGCTAGTTCGATTCTGGTAAATATCCCACCGCACGTTCATTGAGCATCTAATGAGCGTTCGTTATTCTCTTTAAAAGCTTTGGATCCATAGGTCATTTGCATCTTTAACATGTTTCAAACATGCATATCCATTTTTAAAACACGTGTAGAAGAAATCTCTTTCTTGTAAAATTCCATGCAATTAGGGTTGAACTAGTGGAATTTCTCAAACTTGGAAAACAAAAATTTTGTGTTCATTTGTGGTGTGTGAGTAAATTTTCTTTACTTACATCTGTTATTGTTTTAATTTTTTTTCACACATAAACTCTAAAATTTTCATTTTGTTGTGATCTATTTGCCTTTTTTGGTTTACGGGATTAAGGGAGAGCGAAAAATCAAAGTTTTGATTTAAGAAAAAACGTGTACATCTAAAATGGAGATGCACAATGCACAAATGTAGGGAGAGATAATTCCAAAGAGTGTTTGTAATTTTTAGGGATTGTATGATCTTTTTAGTTTTTGTATCTCAGGTTTTGCAATCGTCGGGAAAACGGAGGCGTGGTATTTTTAACTGACTGTTGACTCCCAATCCGTATGTCATTTCTTACAAAAATATAGTCCGTTACTCATGATAAATCACATTACAATCATCTATGATTGTTAGGTCAGCTTTTTGAAAACGGGCAAAATGATGGCTTGTGTGACTCGGGTGAATATCCCGCCGCACGTTCACTTCAAAATTTAATGAGTGTTTGTTATTCTCATTAAAAGCTTCGTATCCATAGGTCATTTGCATCTTTAACATGTTTCAAGCATGCATATCCATTTTTAAAATACGTTTAGAAGAATTTGCTTTCTTGTAAAATTTCAAGCTATTAGGGTTGAACTAGTGGAATTTCCCAAACTTGGATAACAAAAATTTTGTGTTCAATTGTGGTGTGTGAATAAATTTTCATTACTTACATTTGTTAATGTTTTAATTTTTTTTCATACATAAACTCTAAAATTTACATTTTTTTGTGATCTATTATTTACCTTTTTTTGTTTACGGCATGAAGGGAGATTGAAAACTCAAAGTTTTGATTTAATAAAAAAGTGTATATCTAAAATGGAGATGCACAATGCACAAATGTGGAGACATATAATTCCAAAGAGTGTCTGTGATTTTTCAGGATTGTGACCTCTTTTCAGTTTTTAGTTCTCAGGTTTTGCAATCGTCGGGAAAAGGGCAGGCGGGGGATTTTTAATTGAGTGTTGACTCCCAATCCATAAAACATTTCCTACAATAATAGAGCGCGTTACGAATGAAAAATCATTTTACAATCATCTATGATTTTAGGTCAGCTTTTTGCAAACGGGCAAAATAATGGCTTGTTTGACTCGGGTAAATATCCCACCGCACGTTCACGAGAGAATTTAATGAGTGTATGTTATTCTCTTTAAAAGCTTTGGATCCATAGGTCATTTGCATCATTAACATGTTTCAAGCTTGCATATCCATTTTTAAAACTCGTGTGGAACAAATCTCTTTCTTGTAAATTTTCAAGCTGAATGGGTTGAACTAGTGGAATTTCCCAAACTTAGATATCAAAAGTTTTGTGTTTAGTTTTGGTGTGTGAATAAATTTTTTTTACTTACATTTGTTCTTGTTTTAAAATTTTTCCATACATAAACTCAAAAATTTTCATTTTTCTGTGATCTATTTGCCTTTTTTTGTTTACGGGATGGAGGGAGAGAGAGAAAAGTCAAGGTTTTGATTTATGAAAAAAGTGTACATCTAAAATGGAGTCGCACAGTGCAAAAATGTAGAGAGAGATATTTCCAATGAATGTCTATAATTTTTAGGGAATTTCAGCTCTTTTTAGTTTTTATATCTCAGGTTTTGCAATCGTCGGGAAAAGGGGGAGGCGGGGTGTTTTTAACTCCCAATCCGTAAGTCATTTCTTACAAAAATATAGCCCATTACGGATGATAAATAACTTTACAATCATCTATGATTGTTAGGTAAGCTTTTTGTGAACGGGCAAAATAATGGCTAGTTCGATTCTGGTAAATATCCCACCGCACGTTCATTGAGCATCTAATGAGCGTTCGTTATTCTCTTTAAAAGCTTTGGATCCATAGGTCATTTGCATCTTTAACATGTTTCAAACATGCATATCCATTTTTAAAACACGTGTAGAAGAAATCTCTTTCTTGTAAAATTCCATGCAATTAGGGTTGAACTAGTGGAATTTCTCAAACTTGGAAAACAAAAATTTTGTGTTCATTTGTGGTGTGTGAGTAAATTTTCTTTACTTACATCTGTTATTGTTTTAATTTTTTTTCACACATAAACTCTAAAATTTTCATTTTGTTGTGATCTATTTGCCTTTTTTGGTTTACGGGATTAAGGGAGAGCGAAAAATCAAAGTTTTGATTTAAGAAAAAACGTGTACATCTAAAATGGAGATGCACAATGCACAAATGTAGGGAGAGATAATTCCAAAGAGTGTTTGTAATTTTTAGGGATTGTATGATCTTTTTAGTTTTTGTATCTCAGGTTTTGCAATCGTCGGGAAAACGGAGGCGTGGTATTTTTAACTGACTGTTGACTCCCAATCCGTATGTCATTTCTTACAAAAATATAGTCCGTTACTCATGATAAATCACATTACAATCATCTATGATTGTTAGGTCAGCTTTTTGAAAACGGGCAAAATGATGGCTTGTGTGACTCGGGTGAATATCCCGCCGCACGTTCACTTCAAAATTTAATGAGTGTTTGTTATTCTCATTAAAAGCTTCGTATCCATAGGTCATTTGCATCTTTAACATGTTTCAAGCATGCATATCCATTTTTAAAATACGTTTAGAAGAATTTGCTTTCTTGTAAAATTTCAAGCTATTAGGGTTGAACTAGTGGAATTTCCCAAACTTGGATAACAAAAATTTTGTGTTCAATTGTGGTGTGTGAATAAATTTTCATTACTTACATTTGTTAATGTTTTAATTTTTTTTCATACATAAACTCTAAAATTTACATTTTTTTGTGATCTATTATTTACCTTTTTTTGTTTACGGCATGAAGGGAGATTGAAAACTCAAAGTTTTGATTTAATAAAAAAGTGTATATCTAAAATGGAGATGCACAATGCACAAATGTGGAGACATATAATTCCAAAGAGTGTCTGTGATTTTTCAGGATTGTGACCTCTTTTCAGTTTTTAGTTCTCAGGTTTTGCAATCGTCGGGAAAAGGGCAGGCGGGGGATTTTTAATTGAGTGTTGACTCCCAATCCATAAAACATTTCCTACAATAATAGAGCGCGTTACGAATGAAAAATCATTTTACAATCATCTATGATTTTAGGTCAGCTTTTTGCAAACGGGCAAAATAATGGCTTGTTTGACTCGGGTAAATATCCCACCGCACGTTCACGAGAGAATTTAATGAGTGTATGTTATTCTCTTTAAAAGCTTTGGATCCATAGGTCATTTGCATCATTAACATGTTTCAAGCTTGCATATCCATTTTTAAAACTCGTGTGGAACAAATCTCTTTCTTGTAAATTTTCAAGCTGAATGGGTTGAACTAGTGGAATTTCCCAAACTTAGATATCAAAAGTTTTGTGTTTAGTTTTGGTGTGTGAATAAATTTTTTTTACTTACATTTGTTCTTGTTTTAAAATTTTTCCATACATAAACTCAAAAATTTTCATTTTTCTGTGATCTATTTGCCTTTTTTTGTTTACGGGATGGAGGGAGAGAGAGAAAAGTCAAGGTTTTGATTTATGAAAAAAGTGTACATCTAAAATGGAGTCGCACAGTGCAAAAATGTAGAGAGAGATATTTCCAATGAATGTCTATAATTTTTAGGGAATTTCAGCTCTTTTTAGTTTTTATATCTCAGGTTTTGCAATCGTCGGGAAAAGGGGGAGGCGGGGTGTTTTTAACTGAGTGTTAACTCCCAATCCGTAAGTCATTTCTTACAAAAATATAGCCCATTACGGATGATAAATAACTTTACAATCATCTATGATTGTTAGGTAAGCTTTTTGTGAACGGGCAAAATAATGGCTAGTTCGATTCTGGTAAATATCCCACCGCACGTTCATTGAGCATCTAATGAGCGTTCGTTATTCTCTTTAAAAGCTTTGGATCCATAGGTCATTTGCATCTTTAACATGTTTCAAACATGCATATCCATTTTTAAAACACGTGTAGAAGAAATCTCTTTCTTGTAAAATTCCATGCAATTAGGGTTGAACTAGTGGAATTTCTCAAACTTGGAAAACAAAAATTTTGTGTTCATTTGTGGTGTGTGAGTAAATTTTCTTTACTTACATCTGTTATTGTTTTAATTTTTTTTCACACATAAACTCTAAAATTTTCATTTTGTTGTGATCTATTTGCCTTTTTTGGTTTACGGGATTAAGGGAGAGCGAAAAATCAAAGTTTTGATTTAAGAAAAAACGTGTACATCTAAAATGGAGATGCACAATGCACAAATGTAGGGAGAGATAATTCCAAAGAGTGTTTGTAATTTTTAGGGATTGTATGATCTTTTTAGTTTTTGTATCTCAGGTTTTGCAATCGTCGGGAAAACGGAGGCGTGGTATTTTTAACTGACTGTTGACTCCCAATCCGTATGTCATTTCTTACAAAAATATAGTCCGTTACTCATGATAAATCACATTACAATCATCTATGATTGTTAGGTCAGCTTTTTGAAAACGGGCAAAATGATGGCTTGTGTGACTCGGGTGAATATCCCGCCGCACGTTCACTTCAAAATTTAATGAGTGTTTGTTATTCTCATTAAAAGCTTCGTATCCATAGGTCATTTGCATCTTTAACATGTTTCAAGCATGCATATCCATTTTTAAAATACGTTTAGAAGAATTTGCTTTCTTGTAAAATTTCAAGCTATTAGGGTTGAACTAGTGGAATTTCCCAAACTTGGATAACAAAAATTTTGTGTTCAATTGTGGTGTGTGAATAAATTTTCATTACTTACATTTGTTAATGTTTTAATTTTTTTTCATACATAAACTCTAAAATTTACATTTTTTTGTGATCTATTATTTACCTTTTTTTGTTTACGGCATGAAGGGAGATTGAAAACTCAAAGTTTTGATTTAATAAAAAAGTGTATATCTAAAATGGAGATGCACAATGCACAAATGTGGAGACATATAATTCCAAAGAGTGTCTGTGATTTTTCAGGATTGTGACCTCTTTTCAGTTTTTAGTTCTCAGGTTTTGCAATCGTCGGGAAAAGGGCAGGCGGGGGATTTTTAATTGAGTGTTGACTCCCAATCCATAAAACATTTCCTACAATAATAGAGCGCGTTACGAATGAAAAATCATTTTACAATCATCTATGATTTTAGGTCAGCTTTTTGCAAACGGGCAAAATAATGGCTTGTTTGACTCGGGTAAATATCCCACCGCACGTTCACGAGAGAATTTAATGAGTGTATGTTATTCTCTTTAAAAGCTTTGGATCCATAGGTCATTTGCATCATTAACATGTTTCAAGCTTGCATATCCATTTTTAAAACTCGTGTGGAACAAATCTCTTTCTTGTAAATTTTCAAGCTGAATGGGTTGAACTAGTGGAATTTCCCAAACTTAGATATCAAAAGTTTTGTGTTTAGTTTTGGTGTGTGAATAAATTTTTTTTACTTACATTTGTTCTTGTTTTAAAATTTTTCCATACATAAACTCAAAAATTTTCATTTTTCTGTGATCTATTTGCCTTTTTTTGTTTACGGGATGGAGGGAGAGAGAGAAAAGTCAAGGTTTTGATTTATGAAAAAAGTGTACATCTAAAATGGAGTCGCACAGTGCAAAAATGTAGAGAGAGATATTTCCAATGAATGTCTATAATTTTTAGGGAATTTCAGCTCTTTTTAGTTTTTATATCTCAGGTTTTGCAATCGTCGGGAAAAGGGGGAGGCGGGGTGTTTTTAACTGAGTGTTAACTCCCAATCCGTAAGTCATTTCTTACAAAAATATAGCCCATTACGGATGATAAATAACTTTACAATCATCTATGATTGTTAGGTAAGCTTTTTGTGAACGGGCAAAATAATGGCTAGTTCGATTCTGGTAAATATCCCACCGCACGTTCATTGAGCATCTAATGAGCGTTCGTTATTCTCTTTAAAAGCTTTGGATCCATAGGTCATTTGCATCTTTAACATGTTTCAAACATGCATATCCATTTTTAAAACACGTGTAGAAGAAATCTCTTTCTTGTAAAATTCCATGCAATTAGGGTTGAACTAGTGGAATTTCTCAAACTTGGAAAACAAAAATTTTGTGTTCATTTGTGGTGTGTGAGTAAATTTTCTTTACTTACATCTGTTATTGTTTTAATTTTTTTTCACACATAAACTCTAAAATTTTCATTTTGTTGTGATCTATTTGCCTTTTTTGGTTTACGGGATTAAGGGAGAGCGAAAAATCAAAGTTTTGATTTAAGAAAAAACGTGTACATCTAAAATGGAGATGCACAATGCACAAATGTAGGGAGAGATAATTCCAAAGAGTGTTTGTAATTTTTAGGGATTGTATGATCTTTTTAGTTTTTGTATCTCAGGTTTTGCAATCGTCGGGAAAACGGAGGCGTGGTATTTTTAACTGACTGTTGACTCCCAATCCGTATGTCATTTCTTACAAAAATATAGTCCGTTACTCATGATAAATCACATTACAATCATCTATGATTGTTAGGTCAGCTTTTTGAAAACGGGCAAAATGATGGCTTGTGTGACTCGGGTGAATATCCCGCCGCACGTTCACTTCAAAATTTAATGAGTGTTTGTTATTCTCATTAAAAGCTTCGTATCCATAGGTCATTTGCATCTTTAACATGTTTCAAGCATGCATATCCATTTTTAAAATACGTTTAGAAGAATTTGCTTTCTTGTAAAATTTCAAGCTATTAGGGTTGAACTAGTGGAATTTCCCAAACTTGGATAACAAAAATTTTGTGTTCAATTGTGGTGTGTGAATAAATTTTCATTACTTACATTTGTTAATGTTTTAATTTTTTTTCATACATAAACTCTAAAATTTACATTTTTTTGTGATCTATTATTTACCTTTTTTTGTTTACGGCATGAAGGGAGATTGAAAACTCAAAGTTTTGATTTAATAAAAAAGTGTATATCTAAAATGGAGATGCACAATGCACAAATGTGGAGACATATAATTCCAAAGAGTGTCTGTGATTTTTCAGGATTGTGACCTCTTTTCAGTTTTTAGTTCTCAGGTTTTGCAATCGTCGGGAAAAGGGCAGGCGGGGGATTTTTAATTGAGTGTTGACTCCCAATCCGTAAGTCATTTCTTAAAATAATATAGCCCGTTACGAATGAAAAATCACTTTACAATCATCTATGATTGTTAGGTCAGCTTTTTGCAATCGGGCAAAATAATGGCTTGTTTGAATCGGGTAAATATCCCACCGCACGTTCACCAGAGAATTTAATGAGTGTATGTTATTCTCTTTAAAAGCTTTGGATCCATAGGTCATTTGCATCATTAACATGTTTCAAGCTTGCATATCCATTTTTAAAACTCGTGTGGAACAAATCTCTTTCTTGTAAATTTTCAAGCTGAATGGGTTGAACTAGTGGAATTTCCCAAACTTAGATATCAAAAGTTTTGTGTTTAGTTTTGGTGTGTGAATAAATTTTTTTTACTTACATTTGTTCTTGTTTTAAAATTTTTCCATACATAAACTCAAAACTTTTCATTTTTCTGTGATCTATTTGCCTTTTTTTGTTTACGGGATGGAGGGAGAGAGAGAAAAGTCAAGGTTTTGATTTATGAAAAAAGTGTACATCTAAAATGGAGTCGCACAGTGCAAAAATGTAGAGAGAGATATTTCCAATGAATGTCTATAATTTTTAGGGAATTTCAGCTCTTTTTAGTTTTTATATCTCAGGTTTTGCAATCGTCGGGAAAAGGGGGAGGCGGGGTGTTTTTAACTGAGTGTTAACTCCCAATCCGTAAGTCATTTCTTACAAAAATATAGCCCATTACGGATGATAAATAACTTTACAATCATCTATGATTGTTAGGTAAGCTTTTTGTGAACGGGCAAAATAATGGCTAGTTCGATTCTGGTAAATATCCCACCGCACGTTCATTGAGAATTTAATGAGCGTTTGTTATTCTCTTTAAAAGCTTTGGATCCATAGGTCATTTGCATCTTTAACATGTTTCAAACATGCATATCCATTTTTAAAACACGTGTAGAAGAAATCTCTTTCTTGTAAAATTCCATGCAATTAGGGTTGAACTAGTGGAATTTCTCAAACTTGGAAAACAAAAATTTTGTGTTCATTTGTGGTGTGTGAGTAAATTTTCTTTACTTACATCTGTTATTGTTTTAATTTTTTTTCACACATAAACTCTAAAATTTTCATTTTGTTGTGATCTATTTGCCTTTTTTGGTTTACGGGATTAAGGGAGAGCGAAAAATCAAAGTTTTGATTTAAGAAAAAACGTGTACATCTAAAATGGTGATGCACAATGCACAAATGTAGGGAGAGATAATTCCAAAGAGTGTTTGTAATTTTTAGGGATTGTATGATCTTTTTAGTTTTTGTATCTCAGGTTTTGCAATCGTCGGGAAAACGGAGGCGTGGTATTTTTAACTGACTGTTGACTCCCAATCCGTATGTCATTTCTTACAAAAATATAGTCCGTTACTCATGATAAATCACATTACAATCATCTATGATTGTTAGGTCAGCTTTTTGAAAACGGGCAAAATGATGGCTTGTGTGACTCGGGTGAATATCCCGCCGCACGTTCACTTCAAAATTTAATGAGTGTTTGTTATTCTCATTAAAAGCTTCGTATCCATAGGTCATTTGCATCTTTAACATGTTTCAAGCATGCATATCCATTTTTAAAATACGTTTAGAAGAATTTGCTTTCTTGTAAAATTTCAAGCTATTAGGGTTGAACTAGTGGAATTTCCCAAACTTGGATAACAAAAATTTTGTGTTCAATTGTGGTGTGTGAATAAATTTTCATTACTTACATTTGTTAATGTTTTAATTTTTTTTCATACATAAACTCACAAATTTACATTTTTTTGTGATCTATTATTTACCTTTTTTTGTTTACGGCATGAAGGGAGATTGAAAACTCAAAGTTTTGATTTAATAAAAAAGTGTATATCTAAAATGGAGATGCACAATGCACAAATGTGGAGACATATAATTCCAAAGAGTGTCTGTGATTTTTCAGGATTGTGACCTCTTTTCAGTTTTTAGTTCTCAGGTTTTGCAATCGTCGGGAAAAGGGCAGGCGGGGGATTTTTAATTGAGTGTTGACTCCCAATCCGTAAGTCATTTCTTAAAATAATATAGCCCGTTACGAATGAAAAATCACTTTACAATCATCTATGATTGTTAGGTCAGCTTTTTGCAATCGGGCAAAATAATGGCTTGTTTGAATCGGGTAAATATCCCACCGCACTTTCACTAGAGAATTTAATGAGCGTATGTTATTCTCTTTAAAAGCTTTGGATCCATAGGTCATTTGCATCTTTAACATGTTTCAAGCTTGCATATCCATTTTTAAAACACGTGTGGAACAAATCTCTTTCGTGTAAAATTCCAAGCTATTAGGGTTGAACTAGTGGAATTTCCCAAACTTAGATATCAAAAGTTTTGTCTTAATTTTTGGTGTGTGAATAAATTTTTTTTACTTACATTTGTTCTTGTTTTAAAATTTTTCCATACATAAACTCAAAAATTTTCATTTTTCTGTGATCTATTTGCCTTTTTTTGTTTACGGGATGGAGGGAGAGAGAGAAAAGTCAAGGTTTTGATTTATGAAAAAAGTGTACATCTAAAATGGAGTCGCACAGTGCAAAAATGTAGAGAGAGATATTTCCAATGAATGTCTATAATTTTTAGGGAATTTCAGCTCTTTTTAGTTTTTATATCTCAGGTTTTGCAATCGTCGGGAAAAGGGGGAGGCGGGGTGTTTTTAACTGAGTGTTAACTCCCAATCCGTAAGTCATTTCTTACAAAAATATAGCCCATTACGGATGATAAATAACTTTACAATCATCTATGATTGTTAGGTAAGCTTTTTGTGAACGGGCAAAATAATGGCTAGTTCGATTCTGGTAAATATCCCACCGCACGTTCATTGAGAATTTAATGAGCGTTTGTTATTCTCTTTAAAAGCTTTGGATCCATAGGTCATTTGCATCTTTAACATGTTTCAAACATGCATATCCATTTTTAAAACACGTGTAGAAGAAATCTCTTTCTTGTAAAATTCCATGCAATTAGGGTTGAACTAGTGGAATTTCTCAAACTTGGAAAACAAAAATTTTGTGTTCATTTGTGGTGTGTGAGTAAATTTTCTTTACTTACATCTGTTATTGTTTTAATTTTTTTTCACACATAAACTCTAAAATTTTCATTTTGTTGTGATCTATTTGCCTTTTTTGGTTTACGGGATTAAGGGAGAGCAAAAAATCAAAGTTTTGATTTAAGAAAAAACGTGTACATCTAAAATGGAGATGCACAATGCACAAATGTAGGGAGAGATAATTCCAAAGAGTGTTTGTAATTTTTAGGGATTGTATGATCTTTTTAGATTTTGTATCTCAGGTTTTGCAATCGTCGGGAAAACGGAGGCGTGGTATTTTTAACTGACTGTTGACTCCCAATCCGTATGTCATTTCTTACAAAAATATAGTCCGTTACTCATGATAAATCACATTACAATCATCTATGATTGTTAGGTCAGCTTTTTGAAAACGGGCAAAATAATGGCTTCTTTCACTCGGGTGAATATCCCACCGCACATTCACTTCAGAATTTAATGAGTGTTTGTTATTCTAATTAAAAGCTTTGGATCCATTGGTCATTTGCATCTTTAACGTGTTTCAAGCATGCATATCCATTTTTAAAACACGTCTAGAAGAATTCTCTTTCTTGTAAAATTTCAAGCTATTAGGGTTGAACTAGTGGAATTTCCCAAACTTGGATAACAAAAATTTTGTGTTCAATTGTGGTGTGTGAATAAATTTTCATTACTTACATTTGTTAATGTTTTAATTTTTTTTCATACATAAACTCTAAAATTTACATTTTTTTGTGATCTATTTACCTTTTTTTGTTTACGGCATGAAGGGAGATTGAAAACTCAAAGTTTTGATTTAATAAAAAAGTGTATATCTAAAATGGAGATGCACAATGCACAAATGTGGAGACATATAATTCCAAAGAGTGTCTGTGATTTTTCAGGATTGTGACCTCTTTTCAGTTTTTAGTTCTCAGGTTTTGCAATCGTCGGGAAAAGGGCAGGCGGGGGATTTTTAATTGAGTGTTGACTCCCAATCCATAAAACATTTCCTACAATAATAGAGCGCGTTACGAATGAAAAATCATTTTACAATCATCTATGATTGTTAGGTCAGCTTTTTGCAAACGGGCAAAATAATGGCTTGTTTGACTCGGGTAAATATCCCACCGCACGTTCACTAGAGAATTTAATGAGTGTATGTTATTCTCTTTAAAAGCTTTGGATCCATAGGTCATTTGCATCATTAACATGTTTCAAGCTTGCATATCCATTTTTAAAACTCGTGTGGAACAAATCTCTTTCTTGTAAATTTTCAAGCTGAATGGGTTGAACTAGTGGAATTTCCCAAACTTAGATATCAAAAGTTTTGTGTTTAGTTTTGGTGTGTGAATAAATTTTCTTTACTTACATTTGTTCTTGTTTTAAAATTTTTCCATACATAAACTCAAAAATTTTCATTTTTCTGTGATCTATTTGCCTTTTTTTGTTTACGGGATGGAGGGAGAGAGAGAAAAGTCAAGGTTTTGATTTATGAAAAAAGTGTACATCTAAAATGGAGTCGCACAGTGCAAAAATGTAGAGAGAGATATTTCCAATGAATGTCTATAATTTTTAGGGAATTTCAGCTCTTTTTAGTTTTTATATCTCAGGTTTTGATATCGTTGGGAAAAGGGGGAGGCGGGGTGTTTTTAACTGAGTGTTAACTCCCAATCCGTAAGTCATTTCTTACAAAAATATAGCCCATTACGGATGATAAATAACTTTACAATCATCTATGATTGTTAGGTAGGCTTTTTGTGAACGGGCAAAATAATGGCTAGTTCGATTCTGGTAAATATCCCACCGCACGTTCATTGAGAATTTAATGAGCGTTTGTTATTCTCTTTAAAAGCTTTGGATCCATAGGTCATTTGCATCTTTAACATGTTTCAAACATGCATATCCATTTTTAAAACACGTGTAGAAGAAATCTCTTTCTTGTAAAATTCCATGCAATTAGGGTTGAACTAGTGGAATTTCTCAAACTTGGAAAACAAAAATTTTGTGTTCATTTGTGGTGTGTGAGTAAATTTTCTTTACTTACATCTGTTATTGTTTTAATTTTTTTTCACACATAAACTCTAAAATTTTCATTTTGTTGTGATCTATTTGCCTTTTTTGGTTTACGGGATTAAGGGAGAGCGAAAAATCAAAGTTTTGATTTAAGAAAAAACGTGTACATCTAAAATGGAGATGCACAATGCACAAATGTAGGGAGAGATAATTCCAAAGAGTGTTTGTAATTTTTAGGGATTGTATGATCTTTTTAGTTTTTGTATCTCAGGTTTTGCAATCGTCGGGAAAACGGAGGCGTGGTATTTTTAACTGACTGTTGACTCCCAATCCGTATGTCATTTCTTACAAAAATATAGTCCGTTACTCATGATAAATCACATTACAATCATCTATGATTGTTAGGTCAGCTTTTTGAAAACGGGCAAAATGATGGCTTGTGTGACTCGGGTGAATATCCCGCCGCACGTTCACTTCAAAATTTAATGAGTGTTTGTTATTCTCATTAAAAGCTTCGTATCCATAGGTCATTTGCATCTTTAACATGTTTCAAGCA
The DNA here is from genome assembly GCF_029961685.1 of Aristolochia californica. NCBI lineage: Eukaryota > Viridiplantae > Streptophyta > Magnoliopsida > Piperales > Aristolochiaceae > Aristolochia > Aristolochia californica. The sequence goes on along the minus strand of NW_027181926.1, from coordinate 56,342 downwards.
TGCATATCCATTTTTAAAATACGTTTAGAAGAATTTGCTTTCTTGTAAAATTTCAAGCTATTAGGGTTGAACTAGTGGAATTTCCCAAACTTGGATAACAAAAATTTTGTGTTCAATTGTGGTGTGTGAATAAATTTTCATTACTTACATTTGTTAATGTTTTAATTTTTTTCCATACATAAACTCACAAATTTACATTTTTTTGTGATCTATTTACCTTTTGTTGTTTACGGCATGAAGGGAGAATGAAAACTTAAAGTTTTGATTTAATATAAAGTGTACATCTAAAATGGAGATGCACAATGTACAAATGTGGAGAGATATAATTCCAAAGAGTGTCTGTGATTTTTCAGGATTGTGAGCTCTTTTCAGTTTTTAGTTCTCAGATTTGGCAATCGCCGGGAAAAGGGGGAGGCGGGGGATTTTTAATTGAGTGTTGACTCCCAATCCGTAAGTCATTTCTTAAAATAATATAGCCCGTTACGAATGAAAAATCACTTTACAATCATCTATGATTGTTAGGTCAGCTTTTTGCAATCGGGCAAAATAATGGCTTGTTTGACTCGGGTAAATATCCCACCGCACGTTCACTAGAGAATTTAATGAGCGTATGTTATTCTCTTTAAAAGCTTTGGATCCATAGGTCATTTGCATCTTTAACATGTTTCAAGTTTGCATATCCATTTTTAAAACACGTGTGGAACAAATCTCTTTCGTGTAAAATTCCAAGCTATTAGGGTTGAACTAGTGGAATTTCCCAAACTTGGATAACAAAAGTTTTGTCTTAATTTTTGGTGTGTGAATAAATTTGCTTTACTTACATTTGTTATTGTTTTAAAATTTTTCCATACATAAACTCAAAAATTTTCATTTGGCTGTGATCTATTTGCCTTTTTTTGTTTACGGGATGGAGGGAGAGAGAAAACTCAAAGTTTTGATTTTAGAAAAAAGTGTACATCAAAAATAGAGACGCACAGTGCACAAATGTAGAGAGAGATAATTCCAATGAGTGTCTGTAATTTTTAAGGAATTTAAGCTCTTTTTAGTTTTTATATCTCAGGTTTTGCACTCGTCGGGAAAAGGGGGAGGCGGGGTGTTTTTAACTGAGTGTTGGCTCCCAATCCGTAAGTCATTTCTTACAAAAATATAGCCCATTACGGATGATAAATCACTCTACAATCATCGATAATTTTTAGGTAAGCTTTTTGTGAACAGGAAAAATAATGGCTAGTTTGATTCTGGTAAATATCCCACCGCACGTTCATTGAGAATTTTATGAGTGTTTGTTATTCTCTTTAAAAGCTTTGGATCCATAGGTCATTTGCATCTTTAACATGTTTCAAGCATGCCTATCCATTTTTGAAACACGTGTGGAACAAATCTCTTTCTGGTAAAATTCCATGAAATTAGGGTTGAACTAGTGGAATTTCGCAAACTTGGAAAACAAAAACTTTTATGTTCATTTTTGGTGTGTGAGTAAATTTTCTATACTTATATTTGTTATTGTTTTATTATTTTTTCACACATAAACTCTAAAATCTTCATTTTGTTGTGATCTATTTGCCTTTTTTGGTTTACGGGATGAAGGGAGAGCGAAAACTCAAAGTTTTGATTTAAGAAAAGAGTTTACATCTAAAATGGAGATTCACAATGCACAAATGTTGGGAGAGATAATTCCAAAGAGTGTTTCAAATTTTTAGGGATTGTAAGATCTTTTTAGTTTTTGTATCTCAGGTTTTGCAATCGTCGGGAAAATGGGGAGGCGTGGTATTTTTAACTGACTGTTGACTCCCAATCCGTATGTCATTACTTACAAAAATATAGCCCGTTACTCATGATAAATCACATTACAATCATCTATGATTGTTAGGTCAGCTTTTTGAAAACGGGCAAAATAATGGCTTGTTTGACTCGGGTGAGTATCCCGCTGCACGTTCACTTCAGAATTTAATGAGTGTTTGTTATTCTCATTAAAAGCTTTGGATCCATAGGTCGTTTGCATCTTTAACATGTTTCAAGCATGCATATCCATTTTTAAAACACGTCTAGAAGAATTCTCTTTCTTGTAAAATTTCAAGCTATTAGGGTTGAACTAGTGGAATTTCCCAAACTTGGATAACGAAAATTTTGTGTTCAATTGTGGTGAGTGAATAAATTATCATTTCTTACATTTGTTAATGTTTGAATTTTTTTCCATACATAAACTCTAAAATTAAATTTTTTTGTGATCTATTTACCTTTTTTTGTTTACGGCATGAAGGGAGAACGAAAACTCAATGTTTTGATTTAATAAAAAAGTGTACATCTAAACTGGAGATGCACAATGCACAAATGTGGAGAGATATAATACCAAAGAGTGTCTGTGATTTTTCAGGATTGTGAGCTCTTTTCAGTTTTTACTTCTCAGGGTTTACAATCGTCAGGAAAAGGGAGAGGCGGGGGATTTTTAATTGAGTGTTGACTCCCAATCCGCAAGTCATTTCTTACAATAATATAGCCCGTTACGAATGAAAAATCACTTTACAATCATCTATGATTGTTAGGTCAGCTTTTTGCAAACGGGCAAAATAATGGCTTGTTTGACTCGGGTAAATATCCCACCGCACGTTCACTAGAGAATTTAATGAGCGTATGTTATTCTCTTTAAAAGCTTTGGATCCATAGGTCATTTGCATCTTTAACATGCTTGAAGCTTGCATATCCATTTTTAAAACACGTGTGGAACAAATCTCTTTCTTGTAAAATTCCAAGCTATTAGGGTTGCACTAGTTGAATTTCCCAAACTTGGATAACAAAAGTTTTGTGTTAATTTTTGGTGTGTGAAAATTTTTTTTTACTTACATTTATTATTGTTTTAAATTTTTTCCATACATAAACTCAAAAATTTTCATTTTGCTGTGATCTATTTGCCTTTTTTTGTTTACGGGATCAAGGGAGAGTGAAAACTCAAAGTTTTGATTTAAGAAAAAAGTGTACATCTAAAATGGAGACGCACAGTGCACAAATGAAGAGAGAGATAATTCCAATGAGTGTCTGTAATTTTTAGGGAATTTAAGCTCTTTTTAGTTTTTATATCTCAGGTTTTACAATCTTCGGGAAAAGGGGGAGGCGGGGTGTTTTTAACTGAGTGTTGACTCCCAATCCGTAAGTCATTTCTTACAAAAATATAGCCCGTTACGGATGATAAATCACTTTACAATCATCTATGATTGTTAGGTAAGCTTTTTGTGAACGGGCAAAATAATGGCTAGTTTGATTCTGGTAAATATCCCACCGCACGTTCATTGAGAATTTAATGAGTGTTTGTTATTCTCTTTAAAAGCTTTGGATCCATAGGTCATTTGCATCTTTAACATGTTTCAAGCTTGCATATCCATTTTTAAAACACGTGTGGAACAAATCTCTTTCTTGTAAAATTCCAAGCTATTAGGGTTGAACTAGTGGAATTTCCCAAACTTGGATAACAAAAGTTTTGTGTTAATTTTTGGTGTGTTAATAAATTTTCTTTACTTACATTTGTTATTGTTTTAAAATTTTACCATACATAAACTCAAAAATTTTCATTTTGCTGTGATCTATTTTCCTTTTTTGGTTTACGGGATGAAGGGAGAGCGAAAACTCAAAGTTTTGATTTAAGAAAAAATTTCACATCTAAAATGGAGATGCACAATGCCCAAATGTTGGGAGATATAATTCCAAAGAGTGTTTGTAATTTAGATCTTTTTAGTTTTTGTATCTCAGGATTGGCAATCGTCGGGAAAACGAGGAGGTGTGGTGTTTTTAACTGACTGTTGACTCCCATTCCGTATGTCATTTCTTACAAAAATATAGCCCGTTACTCACGATAAATCACATTACAATCATCTATGATTGTTAGGTCAGCTTTTTGAAAACGGACAAAATAATGGCTTGTTAGGTAAATATCCCGCCGCACGTTCACTTCTGAATTTAATGAGTGTTTGTTATTCTCATTAAAAGCTTTGGATCCATAGGTCATTTTCAACTTTAACATGTTTCAAGCATGCATATCCATTTTAAAACACGTCTAGAAGAGTTCTCTTTTTTGTTAAATTTCAAGCTATTAGGGTTGAACTAGTGGAATTTCCCAAACTTGGATAACAAAATTTTGTGTTCAGTTGTGGTGTGTGAATAAATTTTCATTACTTACATTTTTTCCCATACATAAACTCTAAAATTTACATTTTTTTTTGTGATCTATTTACCTTTTTTTTGTTTATGGCATGAAGGGAGAACGAAAAACTAGAAATTTTGATTTAATAAAAAAGTGTACATCTAAAATGGAGATGCACAATGCACAAATGTGGAGAGATATAATTCCAAAGAGTGTCTATGGTTTTTCAGGATTGTGAGGTCTTTTCAGTTTTTAGTTCTCAGGTTTTGCAATCGTCGGGAAAAGGGGGAGGCGGGGGATTTTTAATTGAGTGTTGACTCCCAACCCGTAAGTCATTTCTTACAATAATACATCCCGTTACGAATGAAAAATCACTTTACAATCATCTATGATTGTTAGGTCAGCTTTTTGCAAACGGGCAAAATAATGGCTTGTTTGACTCTGGTAAATATCCCACCGCACGTTCACTAGATAATTTAATGAGCGTATGTTATTCTCTTTAAAAGCTTTGGATCCATAGGCCATTTGCATCTTTAACATGTTTCAAGCTTGCATATCCATTTTTAAAACACGTGTGGAACAAATCTCTTTCTTGTAAAATTCCGAGCTATTAGGGTTGAACAAGTGGAATTTCCCAAACTTGGATAACAAAAGTTTTGTGTTAATTTTTGGTGTGTGAATAAGTTTTCTTTACTTACATTTGTTATTGTTTCCATACATAAACTCAAAAATTTTCATTTTGCTGTGATATATTTGCCTTTTTTTGTTTACGGGATGAAGGGAGAGAGAAAACTCAAAGTTTTGATTTAAGAAAAAAGTGTACATCTAAAATGGAGATGGACGGTGCACAAATGTAGAGAGAGATAATTCCAATGAGTGTCTGTAATTTTTAGGGAATTTAAGCTTTTTTTAGTTTTTATATCTCAGGTTTTACAATCTTCGGGAAAATGGGGAGGCGGGGTGTTTTTAACTGAGTGTTGACTCCCAATCCGTAAGTCATTTCTTACAAAAATATAGCCCGTTACGGATGATAAATCACTTTACAATCATCTATGATTGTTCGGTAAGCTTTTTGTGAACTGGCAAAATAATGGCTAGTTTGATTCTGGTAAATATCCCACCACACGTTCATTGATAATTTAATGAGTGTTTGTTATTCTCTTTAAAAGCTTTGGATCCATAGGTCATTTGCATCTTTAACATGTTTCAAGCTTGCATATCCATTTTTAAAACACGTGTGGAACAAATCACTTTCTTGTAAAATTCCAAGCTATTAGGGTTGGACTAGTGGAATTTCCCAAACTTGGATAACAAAAGTTTTGTGTTAATTTTTGGTGTGTGAATAAATTTTCTTAACTTACATTTGTTATTGTTTTAAAATTTTTCCATACATAAACTCAAAAATTTTCATTTTGCTGTGATCTATTTGCCTTTTTTTGTTTACGGGATCAAGGGAGAGTGAAAACTCAAAGTTTTGATTTAAGAAAAAAGTGTACATCTAAAATGGAGACGCACAGTGCACAAATGAAGAGAGAGATAATTCCAATGAGTGTCTGTAATTTTTAGGGAATTTAAGCTCTTTTTAGTTTTTATATCTCAGGTTTTACAATCTTCGGGAAAAGGGGGAGGCGGGGTGTTTTTAACTGAGTGTTGACTCCCAATCCGTAAGTCATTTCTTACAAAAATATAGCCCGTTACGGATGATAAATCACTTTACAATCATCTATGATTGTTAGGTAAGCTTTTTGTGAACGGGCAAAATAATGGCTAGTTTGATTCTGGTAAATATCCCACCGCACGTTCATTGAGAATTTAATGAGTGTTTGTTATTCTCTTTAAAAGCTTTGGATCCATAGGTCATTTGCATCTTTAACATGTTTCAAGCTTGCATATCCATTTTTAAAACACGTGTGGAACAAATCTCTTTCTTGTAAAATTCCAAGCTATTAGGGTTGAACTAGTGGAATTTCCCAAACTTGGATAACAAAAGTTTTGTGTTAATTTTTGGTGTGTTAATAAATTTTCTTTACTTACATTTGTTATTGTTTTAAAATTTTACCATACATAAACTCAAAAATTTTCATTTTGCTGTGATCTATTTTCCTTTTTTGGTTTACGGGATGAAGGGAGAGCGAAAACTCAAAGTTTTGATTTAAGAAAAAATTTCGCATCTAAAATGGAGATGCACAATGCCCAAATGTTGGGAGATATAATTCCAAAGAGTGTTTGTAATTTAGATCTTTTTAGTTTTTGTATCTCAGGATTTGCAATCGTCGGGAAAACGAGGAGGTGTGGTGCTTTTAACTGACTGTTGACTCCCATTCCGTATGTCATTTCTTACAAAAATATAGCCCGTTACTCATGATAAATCACATTACAATCATCTATGATTGTTAGGTCAGCTTTTTGAAAACGGACAAAATAATGGCTTGTTAGGTAAATATCCCGCCGCACGTTCACTTCTGAATTTAATGAGTGTTTGTTATTCTCATTAAAAGCTTTGGATCCATAGGTCATTTTCAACTTTAAAAGCATGCATATCCATTTTAAAACACGTCTAGAAGAGTTCTCTTTTTTGTTAAATTTCAAGCTATTAGGGTTGAACTAGTGGAATTTCCCAAACTTGGATAACAAAATTTTGTGTTCAGTTGTGGTGTGTGAATAAATTTTCATTACTTACATTTTTTCCCATACATAAACTCTAAAATTTACATTTTTTTTGTGATCTTTTTACCTTTTTTTTGTTTATGGCATGAAGGGAGAACGAAAAACTAGAAATTTTGATTTAATAAAAAAGTGTACATCTAAAATGGAGATGCACAATGCACAAATGTGGAGAGATATAATTCCAAAGAGTGTCTATGATTTTTCAGGATTGTGAGGTCTTTTCAGTTTTTAGTTCTCAGGTTTTGCAATCGTCGGGAAAAGGGGGAGGCGGGGGATTTTTAATTGAGTGTTGACTCCCAACCCGTAAGTCATTTCTTACAATAATACATCCCGTTACGAATGAAAAATCACTTTACAATCATCTATGATTGTTAGGTCAGCTTTTTGCAAACGGGCAAAATAATGGCTTGTTTGACTCTGGTAAATATCCCACCGCACGTTCACTAGATAATTTAATGAGCGTATGTTATTCTCTTTAAAAGCTTTGGATCCATAGGCCATTTGCATCTTTAACATGTTTCAAGCTTGCATATCCATTTTTAAAACACGTGTGGAACAAATCTCTTTCTTGTAAAATTCCGAGCTATTAGGGTTGAACAAGTGGAATTTCCCAAACTTGGATAACAAAAGTTTTGTGTTAATTTTTGGTGTGTGAATAAGTTTTCTTTACTTACATTTGTTATTGTTTCCATACATAAACTCAAAAATTTTCATTTTGCTGTGATATATTTGCCTTTTTTTGTTTACGGGATGAAGGGAGAGAGAAAACTCAAAGTTTTGATTTAAGAAAAAAGTGTACATCTAAAATGGAGATGGACGGTGCACAAATGTAGAGAGAGATAATTCCAATGAGTGTCTGTAATTTTTAGGGAATTTAAGCTTTTTTTAGTTTTTATATCTCAGGTTTTACAATCTTCGGGAAAATGGGGAGGCGGGGTGTTTTTAACTGAGTGTTGACTCCCAATCCGTAAGTCATTTCTTACAAAAATATAGCCCGTTACGGATGATAAATCACTTTACAATCATCTATGATTGTTCGGTAAGCTTTTTGTGAACTGGCAAAATAATGGCTAGTTTGATTCTGGTAAATATCCCACCACACGTTCATTGATAATTTAATGAGTGTTTGTTATTCTCTTTAAAAGCTTTGGATCCATAGGTCATTTGCATCTTTAACATGTTTCAAGCTTGCATATCCATTTTTAAAACACGTGTGGAACAAATCACTTTCTTGTAAAATTCCAAGCTATTAGGGTTGGACTAGTGGAATTTCCCAAACTTGGATAACAAAAGTTTTGTGTTAATTTTTGGTGTGTGAATAAATTTTCTTAACTTACATTTGTTATTGTTTTAAAATTTTTCCATACATAAACTCAAAAATTTTCATTTTGCTGTGATCTATTTGCCTTTTTTTGTTTACGGGATCAAGGGAGAGTGAAAACTCAAAGTTTTGATTTAAGAAAAAAGTGTACATCTAAAATGGAGACGCACAGTGCACAAATGAAGAGAGAGATAATTCCAATGAGTGTCTGTAATTTTTAGGGAATTTAAGCTCTTTTTAGTTTTTATATCTCAGGTTTTACAATCTTCGGGAAAAGGGGGAGGCGGGGTGTTTTTAACTGAGTGTTGACTCCCAATCCGTAAGTCATTTCTTACAAAAATATAGCCCGTTACGGATGATAAATCACTTTACAATCATCTATGATTGTTAGGTAAGCTTTTTGTGAACGGGCAAAATAATGGCTAGTTTGATTCTGGTAAATATCCCACCGCACGTTCATTGAGAATTTAATGAGTGTTTGTTATTCTCTTTAAAAGCTTTGGATCCATAGGTCATTTGCATCTTTAACATGTTTCAAGCTTGCATATCCATTTTTAAAACACGTGTGGAACAAATCTCTTTCTTGTAAAATTCCAAGCTATTAGGGTTGAACTAGTGGAATTTCCCAAACTTGGATAACAAAAGTTTTGTGTTAATTTTTGGTGTGTTAATAAATTTTCTTTACTTACATTTGTTATTGTTTTAAAATTTTACCATACATAAACTCAAAAATTTTCATTTTGCTGTGATCTATTTTCCTTTTTTGGTTTACGGGATGAAGGGAGAGCGAAAACTCAAAGTTTTGATTTAAGAAAAAATTTCGCATCTAAAATGGAGATGCACAATGCCCAAATGTTGGGAGATATAATTCCAAAGAGTGTTTGTAATTTAGATCTTTTTAGTTTTTGTATCTCAGGATTTGCAATCGTCGGGAAAACGAGGAGGTGTGGTGCTTTTAACTGACTGTTGACTCCCATTCCGTATGTCATTTCTTACAAAAATATAGCCCGTTACTCATGATAAATCACATTACAATCATCTATGATTGTTAGGTCAGCTTTTTGAAAACGGACAAAATAATGGCTTGTTAGGTAAATATCCCGCCGCACGTTCACTTCTGAATTTAATGAGTGTTTGTTATTCTCATTAAAAGCTTTGGATCCATAGGTCATTTTCAACTTTAAAAGCATGCATATCCATTTTAAAACACGTCTAGAAGAGTTCTCTTTTTTGTTAAATTTCAAGCTATTAGGGTTGAACTAGTGGAATTTCCCAAACTTGGATAACAAAATTTTGTGTTCAGTTGTGGTGTGTGAATAAATTTTCATTACTTACATTTTTTCCCATACATAAACTCTAAAATTTACATTTTTTTTGTGATCTTTTTACCTTTTTTTTGTTTATGGCATGAAGGGAGAACGAAAAACTAGAAATTTTGATTTAATAAAAAAGTGTACATCTAAAATGGAGATGCACAATGCACAAATGTGGAGAGATATAATTCCAAAGAGTGTCTATGATTTTTCAGGATTGTGAGGTCTTTTCAGTTTTTAGTTCTCAGGTTTTGCAATCGTCGGGAAAAGGGGGAGGCGGGGGATTTTTAATTGAGTGTTGACTCCCAACCCGTAAGTCATTTCTTACAATAATACATCCCGTTACGAATGAAAAATCACTTTACAATCATCTATGATTGTTAGGTCAGCTTTTTGCAAACGGGCAAAATAATGGCTTGTTTGACTCTGGTAAATATCCCACCGCACGTTCACTAGATAATTTAATGAGCGTATGTTATTCTCTTTAAAAGCTTTGGATCCATAGGCCATTTGCATCTTTAACATGTTTCAAGCTTGCATATCCATTTTTAAAACACGTGTGGAACAAATCTCTTTCTTGTAAAATTCCGAGCTATTAGGGTTGAACAAGTGGAATTTCCCAAACTTGGATAACAAAAGTTTTGTGTTAATTTTTGGTGTGTGAATAAGTTTTCTTTACTTACATTTGTTATTGTTTCCATACATAAACTCAAAAATTTTCATTTTGCTGTGATATATTTGCCTTTTTTTGTTTACGGGATGAAGGGAGAGAGAAAACTCAAAGTTTTGATTTAAGAAAAAAGTGTACATCTAAAATGGAGATGGACGGTGCACAAATGTAGAGAGAGATAATTCCAATGAGTGTCTGTAATTTTTAGGGAATTTAAGCTTTTTTTAGTTTTTATATCTCAGGTTTTACAATCTTCGGGAAAATGGGGAGGCGGGGTGTTTTTAACTGAGTGTTGACTCCCAATCCGTAAGTCATTTCTTACAAAAATATAGCCCGTTACGGATGATAAATCACTTTACAATCATCTATGATTGTTCGGTAAGCTTTTTGTGAACTGGCAAAATAATGGCTAGTTTGATTCTGGTAAATATCCCACCGCACGTTCATTGATAATTTAATGAGTGTTTGTTATTCTCTTTAAAAGCTTTGGATCCATAGGTCATTTGTCTCTTTAACATGTTTCAAGCTTGCATATCCATTTTTAAAACACGTGTGGAACAAATCTCTTTCTTGTAAAATTCCAAGCTATTAGGGTTGAACTAGTGGAATTTCCCAAACTTGGATAACAAAAGTTTTGTGTTAATTTTTGGTGTGTTAATAAATTTTCTTTACTTACATTTGTTATTGTTTTAAAATTTTACCATACATAAACTCAAAAATTTTCATTTTGCTGTGATCTATTTTCCTTTTTTGGTTTACGGGATGAAGGGAGAGCGAAAACTCAAAGTTTTGATTTAAGAAAAAATTTCGCATCTAAAATGGAGATGCACAATGCCCAAATGTTGGGAGATATAATTCCAAAGAGTGTTTGTAATTTAGATCTTTTTAGTTTTTGTATCTCAGGATTTGCAATCGTCGGGAAAACGAGGAGGTGTGGTGCTTTTAACTGACTATTGACTCCCATTCCGTATGTCATTTCTTACAAAAATATAGCCCGTTACTCATGATAAATCACATTACAATCATCTATGATTGTTAGGTCAGCTTTTTGAAAACGGACAAAATAATGGCTTGTTAGGTAAATATCCCGCCGCACGTTCACTTCTGAATTTAATGTGTTTGTTATTCTCATTAAAAGCTTTGGATCCATAGGTCATTTTCAACTTTAAAAGCATGCATATCCATTTTAAAACACGTCTAGAAGAGTTCTCTTTTTTGTTAAATTTCAAGCTATTAGGGTTGAACTAGTGGAATTTCCCAAACTTGGATAACAAAATTTTGTGTTCAGTTGTGGTGTGTGAATAAATTTTCATTACTTACATTTTTTCCCATACATAAACTCTAAAATTTACATTTTTTTTGTGATCTTTTTACCTTTTTTTTGTTTATGGCATGAAGGGAGAACGAAAAACTAGAAATTTTGATTTAATAAAAAAGTGTACATCTAAAATGGAGATGCACAATGCACAAATGTGGAGAGATATAATTCCAAAGAGTGTCTATGATTTTTCAGGATTGTGAGGTCTTTTCAGTTTTTAGTTCTCAGGTTTTGCAATCGTCGGGAAAAGGGGGAGGCGGGGGATTTTTAATTGAGTGTTGACTCCCAACCCGTAAGTCATTTCTTACAATAATACATCCCGTTACGAATGAAAAATCACTTTACAATCATCTATGATTGTTAGGTCAGCTTTTTGCAAACGGGCAAAATAATGGCTTGTTTGACTCTGGTAAATATCCCACCGCACGTTCACTAGATAATTTAATGAGCGTATGTTATTCTCTTTAAAAGCTTTGGATCCATAGGCCATTTGCATCTTTAACATGTTTCAAGCTTGCATATCCATTTTTAAAACACGTGTGGAACAAATCTCTTTCTTGTAAAATTCCGAGCTATTAGGGTTGAACAAGTGGAATTTCCCAAACTTGGATAACAAAAGTTTTGTGTTAATTTTTGGTGTGTGAATAAGTTTTCTTTACTTACATTTGTTATTGTTTCCATACATAAACTCAAAAATTTTCATTTTGCTGTGATATATTTGCCTTTTTTTGTTTACGGGATGAAGGGAGAGAGAAAACTCAAAGTTTTGATTTAAGAAAAAAGTGTACATCTAAAATGGAGATGGACGGTGCACAAATGTAGAGAGAGATAATTCCAATGAGTGTCTGTAATTTTTAGGGAATTTAAGCTTTTTTTAGTTTTTATATCTCAGGTTTTACAATCTTCGGGAAAATGGGGAGGCGGGGTGTTTTTAACTGAGTGTTGACTCCCAATCCGTAAGTCATTTCTTACAAAAATATAGCCCGTTACGGATGATAAATTACAAAAATATAGCCCGTTACGGATGATAAATCACTTTACAATCATCTATGATTGTTCGGTAAGCTTTTTGTGAACTGGCAAAATAATGGCTAGTTTGATTCTGGTAAATATCCCACCGCACGTTCATTGATAATTTAATGAGTGTTTGTTATTCTCTTTAAAAGCTTTGGATCCATAGGTCATTTGTCTCTTTAACATGTTTCAAGCTTGCATATCCATTTTTAAAACACGTGTGGAACAAATCTCTTTCTTGTAAAATTCCAAGCTATTAGGGTTGAACTAGTGGAATTTCCCAAACTTGGATAACAAAAGTTTTGTGTTAATTTTTGGTGTGTTAATAAATTTTCTTTACTTACATTTGTTATTGTTTTAAAATTTTACCATACATAAACTCAAAAATTTTCATTTTGCTGTGATCTATTTTCCTTTTTTGGTTTACGGGATGAAGGGAGAGCGAAAACTCAAAGTTTTGATTTAAGAAAAAATTTCGCATCTAAAATGGAGATGCACAATGCCCAAATGTTGGGAGATATAATTCCAAAGAGTGTTTGTAATTTAGATCTTTTTAGTTTTTGTATCTCAGGATTTGCAATCGTCGGGAAAACGAGGAGGTGTGGTGCTTTTAACTGACTGTTGACTCCCATTCCGTATGTCATTTCTTACAAAAATATAGCCCGTTACTCATGATAAATCACATTACAATCATCTATGATTGTTAGGTCAGCTTTTTGAAAACGGACAAAATAATGGCTTGTTAGGTAAATATCCCGCCGCACGTTCACTTCTGAATTTAATGAGTGTTTGTTATTCTCATTAAAAGCTTTGGATCCATAGGTCATTTTCAACTTTAAAAGCATGCATATCCATTTTAAAACACGTCTAGAAGAGTTCTCTTTTTTGTTAAATTTCAAGCTATTAGGGTTGAACTAGTGGAATTTCCCAAACTTGGATAACAAAATTTTGTGTTCAGTTGTGGTGTGTGAATAAATTTTCATTACTTACATTTTTTCCCATACATAAACTCTAAAATTTACATTTTTTTTGTGATCTTTTTACCTTTTTTTTGTTTATGGCATGAAGGGAGAACGAAAAACTAGAAATTTTGATTTAATAAAAAAGTGTACATCTAAAATGGAGATGCACAATGCACAAATGTGGAGAGATATAATTCCAAAGAGTGTCTATGATTTTTCAGGATTGTGAGGTCTTTTCAGTTTTTAGTTCTCAGGTTTTGCAATCGTCGGGAAAAGGGGGAGGCGGGGGATTTTTAATTGAGTGTTGACTCCCAACCCGTAAGTCATTTCTTACAATAATACATCCCGTTACGAATGAAAAATCACTTTACAATCATCTATGATTGTTAGGTCAGCTTTTTGCAAACGGGCAAAATAATGGCTTGTTTGACTCTGGTAAATATCCCACCGCACGTTCACTAGATAATTTAATGAGCGTATGTTATTCTCTTTAAAAGCTTTGGATCCATAGGCCATTTGCATCTTTAACATGTTTCAAGCTTGCATATCCATTTTTAAAACACGTGTGGAACAAATCTCTTTCTTGTAAAATTCCGAGCTATTAGGGTTGAACAAGTGGAATTTCCCAAACTTGGATAACAAAAGTTTTGTGTTAATTTTTGGTGTGTGAATAAGTTTTCTTTACTTACATTTGTTATTGTTTCCATACATAAACTCAAAAATTTTCATTTTGCTGTGATATATTTGCCTTTTTTTGTTTACGGGATGAAGGGAGAGAGAAAACTCAAAGTTTTGATTTAAGAAAAAAGTGTACATCTAAAATGGAGATGGACGGTGCACAAATGTAGAGAGAGATAATTCCAATGAGTGTCTGTAATTTTTAGGGAATTTAAGCTTTTTTTAGTTTTTATATCTCAGGTTTTACAATCTTCGGGAAAATGGGGAGGCGGGGTGTTTTTAACTGAGTGTTGACTCCCAATCCGTAAGTCATTTCTTACAAAAATATAGCCCGTTACGGATGATAAATCACTTTACAATCATCTATGATTGTTCGGTAAGCTTTTTGTGAACTGGCAAAATAATGGCTAGTTTGATTCTGGTAAATATCCCACCGCACGTTCATTGATAATTTAATGAGTGTTTGTTATTCTCTTTAAAAGCTTTGGATCCATAGGTCATTTGCATCTTTAACATGTTTCAAGCTTGCATATCCATTTTTAAAACACGTGTGGAACAAATCACTTTCTTGTAAAATTCCAAGCTATTAGGGTTGGACTAGTGGAATTTCCCAAACTTGGATAACAAAAGTTTTGTGTTAATTTTTGGTGTGTGAATAAATTTTCTTAACTTACATTTGTTATTGTTTTAAAATTTTTCCATACATAAACTCAAAAATTTTCATTTTGCTGTGATCTATTTGCCTTTTTTTGTTTACGGGATCAAGGGAGAGTGAAAACTCAAAGTTTTGATTTAAGAAAAAAGTGTACATCTAAAATGGAGACGCACAGTGCACAAATGAAGAGAGAGATAATTCCAATGAGTGTCTGTAATTTTTAGGGAATTTAAGCTCTTTTTAGTTTTTATATCTCAGGTTTTACAATCTTCGGGAAAAGGGGGAGGCGGGGTGTTTTTAACTGAGTGTTGACTCCCAATCCGTAAGTCATTTCTTACAAAAATATAGCCCGTTACGGATGATAAATCACTTTACAATCATCTATGATTGTTAGGTAAGCTTTTTGTGAACGGGCAAAATAATGGCTAGTTTGATTCTGGTAAATATCCCACCGCACGTTCATTGAGAATTTAATGAGTGTTTGTTATTATCTCTAAAAGCTTTGGATCCATAGGTCATTTGCATCTTTAACATGTTTCAAGCTTGCATATCCATTTTTAAAACACGTGTGGAACAAATCTCTTTCTTGTAAAATTCCAAGCTATTAGGGTTGAACTAGTGGAATTTCCCAAACTTGGATAACAAAAGTTTTGTGTTAATTTTTGGTGTGTTAATAAATTTTCTTTACTTACATTTGTTATTGTTTTAAAATTTTACCATACATAAACTCAAAAATTTTCATTTTGCTGTGATCTATTTTCCTTTTTTGGTTTACGGGATGAAGGGAGAGCGAAAACTCAAAGTTTTGATTTAAGAAAAAATTTCGCATCTAAAATGGAGATGCACAATGCCCAAATGTTGGGAGATATAATTCCAAAGAGTGTTTGTAATTTAGATCTTTTTAGTTTTTGTATCTCAGGATTTGCAATCGTCGGGAAAACGAGGAGGTGTGGTGCTTTTAACTGACTGTTGACTCCCATTCCGTATGTCATTTCTTACAAAAATATAGCCCGTTACTCATGATAAATCACATTACAATCATCTATGATTGTTAGGTCAGCTTTTTGAAAACGGACAAAATAATGGCTTGTTAGGTAAATATCCCGCCGCACGTTCACTTCTGAATTTAATGAGTGTTTGTTATTCTCATTAAAAGCTTTGGATCCATAGGTCATTTTCAACTTTAAAAGCATGCATATCCATTTTAAAACACGTCTAGAAGAGTTCTCTTTTTTGTTAAATTTCAAGCTATTAGGGTTGAACTAGTGGAATTTCCCAAACTTGGATAACAAAATTTTGTGTTCAGTTGTGGTGTGTGAATAAATTTTCATTACTTACATTTTTTCCCATACATAAACTCTAAAATTTACATTTTTTTTGTGATCTTTTTACCTTTTTTTTGTTTATGGCATGAAGGGAGAACGAAAAACTAGAAATTTTGATTTAATAAAAAAGTGTACATCTAAAATGGAGATGCACAATGCACAAATGTGGAGAGATATAATTCCAAAGAGTGTCTATGATTTTTCAGGATTGTGAGGTCTTTTTAGTTTTTAGTTCTCAGGTTTTGCAATCGTCGGGAAAAGGGGGAGGCGGGGGATTTTTAATTGAGTGTTGACTCCCAACCCGTAAGTCATTTCTTACAATAATACATCCCGTTACGAATGAAAAATCACTTTACAATCATCTATGATTGTTAGGTCAGCTTTTTGCAAACGGGCAAAATAATGGCTTGTTTGACTCTGGTAAATATCCCACCGCACGTTCACTAGATAATTTAATGAGCGTATGTTATTCTCTTTAAAAGCTTTGGATCCATAGGCCATTTGCATCTTTAACATGTTTCAAGCTTGCATATCCATTTTTAAAACACGTGTGGAACAAATCTCTTTCTTGTAAAATTCCGAGCTATTAGGGTTGAACAAGTGGAATTTCCCAAACTTGGATAACAAAAGTTTTGTGTTAATTTTTGGTGTGTGAATAAGTTTTCTTTACTTACATTTGTTATTGTTTCCATACATAAACTCAAAAATTTTCATTTTGCTGTGATATATTTGCCTTTTTTTGTTTACGGGATGAAGGGAGAGAGAAAACTCAAAGTTTTGATTTAAGAAAAAACTGTACATCTAAAATGGAGATGGACGGTGCACAAATGTAGAGAGAGATAATTCCAATGAGTGTCTGTAATTTTTAGGGAATTTAAGCTTTTTTTAGTTTTTATATCTCAGGTTTTACAATCTTCGGGAAAATGGGGAGGCGGGGTGTTTTTAACTGAGTGTTGACTCCCAATCCGTAAGTCATTTCTTACAAAAATATAGCCCGTTACGGATGATAAATCACTTTACAATCATCTATGATTGTTCGGTAAGCTTTTTGTGAACTGGCAAAATAATGGCTAGTTTGATTCTGGTAAATATCCCACCGCACGTTCATTGATAATTTAATGAGTGTTTGTTATTCTCTTTAAAAGCTTTGGATCCATAGGTCATTTGCATCTTTAACATGTTTCAAGCTTGCGTATCCATTTTTAAAACACGTGTGGAACAAATCACTTTCTTGTAAAATTCCAAGCTATTAGGGTTGGACTAGTGGAATTTCCCAAACTTGGATAACAAAAGTTTTGTGTTAATTTTTGGTGTGTGAATAAATTTTCTTAACTTACATTTGTTATTGTTTTAAAATTTTTCCATACATAAACTCAAAAATTTTCATTTTGCTGTGATCTATTTGCCTTTTTTTGTTTACGGGATCAAGGGAGAGTGAAAACTCAAAGTTTTGATTTAAGAAAAAAGTGTACATCTAAAATGGAGACGCACAGTGCACAAATGAAGAGAGAGATAATTCCAATGAGTGTCTGTAATTTTTAGGGAATTTAAGCTCTTTTTAGTTTTTATATCTCAGGTTTTACAATCTTCGGGAAAAGGGGGAGGCGGGGTGTTTTTAACTGAGTGTTGACTCCCAATCCGTAAGTCATTTCTTACAAAAATATAGCCCGTTACGGATGATAAATCACTTTACAATCATCTATGATTGTTAGGTAAGCTTTTTGTGAACGGGCAAAATAATGGCTAGTTTGATTCTGGTAAATATCCCACCGCACGTTCATTGAGAATTTAATGAGTGTTTGTTATTCTCTTTAAAAGCTTTGGATCCATAGGTCATTTGCATCTTTAACATGTTTCAAGCTTGCATATCCATTTTTAAAACACGTGTGGAACAAATCTCTTTCTTGTAAAATTCCAAGCTATTAGGGTTGAACTAGTGGAATTTCCCAAACTTGGATAACAAAAGTTTTGTGTTAATTTTTGGTGTGTTAATAAATTTTCTTTACTTACATTTGTTATTGTTTTAAAATTTTACCATACATAAACTCAAAAATTTTCATTTTGCTGTGATCTATTTTCCTTTTTTGGTTTACGGGATGAAGGGAGAGCGAAAACTCAAAGTTTTGATTTAAGAAAAAATTTCACATCTAAAATGGAGATGCACAATGCCCAAATGTTGGGAGATATAATTCCAAAGAGTGTTTGTAATTTAGATCTTTTTAGTTTTTGTATCTCAGGATTTGCAATCGTCGGGAAAACGAGGAGGTGTGGTGTTTTTAACTGACTGTTGACTCCCATTCCGTATGTCATTTCTTACAAAAATATAGCCCGTTACTCACGATAAATCACATTACAATCATCTATGATTGTTAGGTCAGCTTTTTGAAAACGGACAAAATAATGGCTTGTTAGGTAAATATCCCGCCGCACGTTCACTTCTGAATTTAATGAGTGTTTGTTATTCTCATTAAAAGCTTTGGATCCATAGGTCATTTTCAACTTTAACATGTTTCAAGCATGCATATCCATTTTAAAACACGTCTAGAAGAGTTCTCTTTTTTGTTAAATTTCAAGCTATTAGGGTTGAACTAGTGGAATTTCCCAAACTTGGATAACAAAATTTTGTGTTCAGTTGTGGTGTGTGAATAAATTTTCATTACTTACATTTTTTCCCATACATAAACTCTAAAATTTACATTTTTTTTTGTGATCTATTTACCTTTTTTTTGTTTATGGCATGAAGGGAGAACGAAAAACTAGAAATTTTGATTTAATAAAAAAGTGTACATCTAAAATGGAGATGCACAATGCACAAATGTGGAGAGATATAATTCCAAAGAGTGTCTATGATTTTTCAGGATTGTGAGGTCTTTTCAGTTTTTAGTTCTCAGGTTTTGCAATCGTCGGGAAAAGGGGGAGGCGGGGGATTTTTAATTGAGTGTTGACTCCCAACCCGTAAGTCATTTCTTACAATAATACATCCCGTTACGAATGAAAAATCACTTTACAATCATCTATGATTGTTAGGTCAGCTTTTTGCAAACGGGCAAAATAATGGCTTGTTTGACTCTGGTAAATATCCCACCGCACGTTCACTAGATAATTTAATGAGCGTATGTTATTCTCTTTAAAAGCTTTGGATCCATAGGCCATTTGCATCTTTAACATGTTTCAAGCTTGCATATCCATTTTTAAAACACGTGTGGAACAAATCTCTTTCTTGTAAAATTCCGAGCTATTAGGGTTGAACAAGTGGAATTTCCCAAACTTGGATAACAAAAGTTTTGTGTTAATTTTTGGTGTGTGAATAAGTTTTCTTTACTTACATTTGTTATTGTTTCCATACATAAACTCAAAAATTTTCATTTTGCTGTGATATATTTGCCTTTTTTTGTTTACGGGATGAAGGGAGAGAGAAAACTCAAAGTTTTGATTTAAGAAAAAAGTGTACATCTAAAATGGAGATGGACGGTGCACAAATGTAGAGAGAGATAATTCCAATGAGTGTCTGTAATTTTTAGGGAATTTAAGCTTTTTTTAGTTTTTATATCTCAGGTTTTACAATCTTCGGGAAAATGGGGAGGCGGGGTGTTTTTAACTGAGTGTTGACTCCCAATCCGTAAGTCATTTCTTACAAAAATATAGCCCGTTACGGATGATAAATCACTTTACAATCATCTATGATTGTTCGGTAAGCTTTTTGTGAACTGGCAAAATAATGGCTAGTTTGATTCTGGTAAATATCCCACCGCACGTTCATTGATAATTTAATGAGTGTTTGTTATTCTCTTTAAAAGCTTTGGATCCATAGGTCATTTGCATCTTTAACATGTTTCAAGCTTGCGTATCCATTTTTAAAACACGTGTGGAACAAATCACTTTCTTGTAAAATTCCAAGCTATTAGGGTTGGACTAGTGGAATTTCCCAAACTTGGATAACAAAAGTTTTGTGTTAATTTTTGGTGTGTGAATAAATTTTCTTAACTTACATTTGTTATTGTTTTAAAATTTTTCCATACATAAACTCAAAAATTTTCATTTTGCTGTGATCTATTTGCCTTTTTTTGTTTACGGGATCAAGGGAGAGTGAAAACTCAAAGTTTTGATTTAAGAAAAAAGTGTACATCTAAAATGGAGACGCACAGTGCACAAATGAAGAGAGAGATAATTCCAATGAGTGTCTGTAATTTTTAGGGAATTTAAGCTCTTTTTAGTTTTTATATCTCAGGTTTTACAATCTTCGGGAAAAGGGGGAGGCGGGGTGTTTTTAACTGAGTGTTGACTCCCAATCCGTAAGTCATTTCTTACAAAAATATAGCCCGTTACGGATGATAAATCACTTTACAATCATCTATGATTGTTAGGTAAGCTTTTTGTGAACGGGCAAAATAATGGCTAGTTTGATTCTGGTAAATATCCCACCGCACGTTCATTGAGAATTTAATGAGTGTTTGTTATTCTCTTTAAAAGCTTTGGATCCATAGGTCATTTGCATCTTTAACATGTTTCAAGCTTGCATATCCATTTTTAAAACACGTGTGGAACAAATCTCTTTCTTGTAAAATTCCAAGCTATTAGGGTTGAACTAGTGGAATTTCCCAAACTTGGATAACAAAAGTTTTGTGTTAATTTTTGGTGTGTTAATAAATTTTCTTTACTTACATTTGTTATTGTTTTAAAATTTTACCATACATAAACTCAAAAATTTTCATTTTGCTGTGATCTATTTTCCTTTTTTGGTTTACGGGATGAAGGGAGAGCGAAAACTCAAAGTTTTGATTTAAGAAAAAATTTCACATCTAAAATGGAGATGCACAATGCCCAAATGTTGGGAGATATAATTCCAAAGAGTGTTTGTAATTTAGATCTTTTTAGTTTTTGTATCTCAGGATTTGCAATCGTCGGGAAAACGAGGAGGTGTGGTGTTTTTAACTGACTGTTGACTCCCATTCCGTATGTCATTTCTTACAAAAATATAGCCCGTTACTCACGATAAATCACATTACAATCATCTATGATTGTTAGGTCAGCTTTTTGAAAACGGACAAAATAATGGCTTGTTAGGTAAATATCCCGCCGCACGTTCACTTCTGAATTTAATGAGTGTTTGTTATTCTCATTAAAAGCTTTGGATCCATAGGTCATTTTCAACTTTAACATGTTTCAAGCATGCATATCCATTTTAAAACACGTCTAGAAGAGTTCTCTTTTTTGTTAAATTTCAAGCTATTAGGGTTGAACTAGTGGAATTTCCCAAACTTGGATAACAAAATTTTGTGTTCAGTTGTGGTGTGTGAATAAATTTTCATTACTTACATTTTTTCCCATACATAAACTCTAAAATTTACATTTTTTTTTGTGATCTATTTACCTTTTTTTTGTTTATGGCATGAAGGGAGAACGAAAAACTAGAAATTTTGATTTAATAAAAAAGTGTACATCTAAAATGGAGATGCACAATGCACAAATGTGGAGAGATATAATTCCAAAGAGTGTCTATGATTTTTCAGGATTGTGAGGTCTTTTCAGTTTTTAGTTCTCAGGTTTTGCAATCGTCGGGAAAAGGGGGAGGCGGGGGATTTTTAATTGAGTGTTGACTCCCAACCCGTAAGTCATTTCTTACAATAATACATCCCGTTACGAATGAAAAATCACTTTACAATCATCTATGATTGTTAGGTCAGCTTTTTGCAAACGGGCAAAATAATGGCTTGTTTGACTCTGGTAAATATCCCACCGCACGTTCACTAGATAATTTAATGAGCGTATGTTATTCTCTTTAAAAGCTTTGGATCCATAGGCCATTTGCATCTTTAACATGTTTCAAGCTTGCATATCCATTTTTAAAACACGTGTGGAACAAATCTCTTTCTTGTAAAATTCCGAGCTATTAGGGTTGAACAAGTGGAATTTCCCAAACTTGGATAACAAAAGTTTTGTGTTAATTTTTGGTGTGTGAATAAGTTTTCTTTACTTACATTTGTTATTGTTTCCATACATAAACTCAAAAATTTTCATTTTGCTGTGATATATTTGCCTTTTTTTGTTTACGGGATGAAGGGAGAGAGAAAACTCAAAGTTTTGATTTAAGAAAAAAGTGTACATCTAAAATGGAGATGGACGGTGCACAAATGTAGAGAGAGATAATTCCAATGAGTGTCTGTAATTTTTAGGGAATTTAAGCTTTTTTTAGTTTTTATATCTCAGGTTTTACAATCTTCGGGAAAATGGGGAGGCGGGGTGTTTTTAACTGAGTGTTGACTCCCAATCCGTAAGTCATTTCTTACAAAAATATAGCCCGTTACGGATGATAAATCACTTTACAATCATCTATGATTGTTCGGTAAGCTTTTTGTGAACTGGCAAAATAATGGCTAGTTTGATTCTGGTAAATATCCCACCGCACGTTCATTGATAATTTAATGAGTGTTTGTTATTCTCTTTAAAAGCTTTGGATCCATAGGTCATTTGCATCTTTAACATGTTTCAAGCTTGCGTATCCATTTTTAAAACACGTGTGGAACAAATCACTTTCTTGTAAAATTCCAAGCTATTAGGGTTGGACTAGTGGAATTTCCCAAACTTGGATAACAAAAGTTTTGTGTTAATTTTTGGTGTGTGAATAAATTTTCTTAACTTACATTTGTTATTGTTTTAAAATTTTTCCATACATAAACTCAAAAATTTTCATTTTGCTGTGATCTATTTGCCTTTTTTTGTTTACGGGATCAAGGGAGAGTGAAAACTCAAAGTTTTGATTTAAGAAAAAAGTGTACATCTAAAATGGAGACGCACAGTGCACAAATGAAGAGAGAGATAATTCCAATGAGTGTCTGTAATTTTTAGGGAATTTAAGCTCTTTTTAGTTTTTATATCTCAGGTTTTACAATCTTCGGGAAAAGGGGGAGGCGGGGTGTTTTTAACTGAGTGTTGACTCCCAATCCGTAAGTCATTTCTTACAAAAATATAGCCCGTTACGGATGATAAATCACTTTACAATCATCTATGATTGTTAGGTAAGCTTTTTGTGAACGGGCAAAATAATGGCTAGTTTGATTCTGGTAAATATCCCACCGCACGTTCATTGAGAATTTAATGAGTGTTTGTTATTCTCTTTAAAAGCTTTGGATCCATAGGTCATTTGCATCTTTAACATGTTTCAAGCTTGCATATCCATTTTTAAAACACGTGTGGAACAAATCTCTTTCTTGTAAAATTCCAAGCTATTAGGGTTGAACTAGTGGAATTTCCCAAACTTGGATAACAAAAGTTTTGTGTTAATTTTTGGTGTGTTAATAAATTTTCTTTACTTACATTTGTTATTGTTTTAAAATTTTACCATACATAAACTCAAAAATTTTCATTTTGCTGTGATCTATTTTCCTTTTTTGGTTTACGGGATGAAGGGAGAGCGAAAACTCAAAGTTTTGATTTAAGAAAAAATTTCACATCTAAAATGGAGATGCACAATGCCCAAATGTTGGGAGATATAATTCCAAAGAGTGTTTGTAATTTAGATCTTTTTAGTTTTTGTATCTCAGGATTTGCAATCGTCGGGAAAACGAGGAGGTGTGGTGTTTTTAACTGACTGTTGACTCCCATTCCGTATGTCATTTCTTACAAAAATATAGCCCGTTACTCACGATAAATCACATTACAATCATCTATGATTGTTAGGTCAGCTTTTTGAAAACGGACAAAATAATGGCTTGTTAGGTAAATATCCCGCCGCACGTTCACTTCTGAATTTAATGAGTGTTTGTTATTCTCATTAAAAGCTTTGGATCCATAGGTCATTTTCAACTTTAACATGTTTCAAGCATGCATATCCATTTTAAAACACGTCTAGAAGAGTTCTCTTTTTTGTTAAATTTCAAGCTATTAGGGTTGAACTAGTGGAATTTCCCAAACTTGGATAACAAAATTTTGTGTTCAGTTGTGGTGTGTGAATAAATTTTCATTACTTACATTTTTTCCCATACATAAACTCTAAAATTTACATTTTTTTTTGTGATCTATTTACCTTTTTTTTGTTTATGGCATGAAGGGAGAACGAAAAACTAGAAATTTTGATTTAATAAAAAAGTGTACATCTAAAATGGAGATGCACAATGCACAAATGTGGAGAGATATAATTCCAAAGAGTGTCTATGATTTTTCAGGATTGTGAGGTCTTTTCAGTTTTTAGTTCTCAGGTTTTGCAATCGTCGGGAAAAGGGGGAGGCGGGGGATTTTTAATTGAGTGTTGACTCCCAACCCGTAAGTCATTTCTTACAATAATACATCCCGTTACGAATGAAAAATCACTTTACAATCATCTATGATTGTTAGGTCAGCTTTTTGCAAACGGGCAAAATAATGGCTTGTTTGACTCTGGTAAATATCCCACCGCACGTTCACTAGATAATTTAATGAGCGTATGTTATTCTCTTTAAAAGCTTTGGATCCATAGGCCATTTGCATCTTTAACATGTTTCAAGCTTGCATATCCATTTTTAAAACACGTGTGGAACAAATCTCTTTCTTGTAAAATTCCGAGCTATTAGGGTTGAACAAGTGGAATTTCCCAAACTTGGATAACAAAAGTTTTGTGTTAATTTTTGGTGTGTGAATAAGTTTTCTTTACTTACATTTGTTATTGTTTCCATACATAAACTCAAAAATTTTCATTTTGCTGTGATATATTTGCCTTTTTTTGTTTACGGGATGAAGGGAGAGAGAAAACTCAAAGTTTTGATTTAAGAAAAAAGTGTACATCTAAAATGGAGATGGACGGTGCACAAATGTAGAGAGAGATAATTCCAATGAGTGTCTGTAATTTTTAGGGAATTTAAGCTTTTTTTAGTTTTTATATCTCAGGTTTTACAATCTTCGGGAAAATGGGGAGGCGGGGTGTTTTTAACTGAGTGTTGACTCCCAATCCGTAAGTCATTTCTTACAAAAATATAGCCCGTTACGGATGATAAATCACTTTACAATCATCTATGATTGTTCGGTAAGCTTTTTGTGAACTGGCAAAATAATGGCTAGTTTGATTCTGGTAAATATCCCACCGCACGTTCATTGATAATTTAATGAGTGTTTGTTATTCTCTTTAAAAGCTTTGGATCCATAGGTCATTTGCATCTTTAACATGTTTCAAGCTTGCGTATCCATTTTTAAAACACGTGTGGAACAAATCACTTTCTTGTAAAATTCCAAGCTATTAGGGTTGGACTAGTGGAATTTCCCAAACTTGGATAACAAAAGTTTTGTGTTAATTTTTGGTGTGTGAATAAATTTTCTTAACTTACATTTGTTATTGTTTTAAAATTTTTCCATACATAAACTCAAAAATTTTCATTTTGCTGTGATCTATTTGCCTTTTTTTGTTTACGGGATCAAGGGAGAGTGAAAACTCAAAGTTTTGATTTAAGAAAAAAGTGTACATCTAAAATGGAGACGCACAGTGCACAAATGAAGAGAGAGATAATTCCAATGAGTGTCTGTAATTTTTAGGGAATTTAAGCTCTTTTTAGTTTTTATATCTCAGGTTTTACAATCTTCGGGAAAAGGGGGAGGCGGGGTGTTTTTAACTGAGTGTTGACTCCCAATCCGTAAGTCATTTCTTACAAAAATATAGCCCGTTACGGATGATAAATCACTTTACAATCATCTATGATTGTTAGGTAAGCTTTTTGTGAACGGGCAAAATAATGGCTAGTTTGATTCTGGTAAATATCCCACCGCACGTTCATTGAGAATTTAATGAGTGTTTGTTATTCTCTTTAAAAGCTTTGGATCCATAGGTCATTTGCATCTTTAACATGTTTCAAGCTTGCATATCCATTTTTAAAACACGTGTGGAACAAATCTCTTTCTTGTAAAATTCCAAGCTATTAGGGTTGAACTAGTGGAATTTCCCAAACTTGGATAACAAAAGTTTTGTGTTAATTTTTGGTGTGTTAATAAATTTTCTTTACTTACATTTGTTATTGTTTTAAAATTTTACCATACATAAACTCAAAAATTTTCATTTTGCTGTGATCTATTTTCCTTTTTTGGTTTACGGGATGAAGGGAGAGCGAAAACTCAAAGTTTTGATTTAAGAAAAAATTTCACATCTAAAATGGAGATGCACAATGCCCAAATGTTGGGAGATATAATTCCAAAGAGTGTTTGTAATTTAGATCTTTTTAGTTTTTGTATCTCAGGATTTGCAATCGTCGGGAAAACGAGGAGGTGTGGTGTTTTTAACTGACTGTTGACTCCCATTCCGTATGTCATTTCTTACAAAAATATAGCCCGTTACTCACGATAAATCACATTACAATCATCTATGATTGTTAGGTCAGCTTTTTGAAAACGGACAAAATAATGGCTTGTTAGGTAAATATCCCGCCGCACGTTCACTTCTGAATTTAATGAGTGTTTGTTATTCTCATTAAAAGCTTTGGATCCATAGGTCATTTTCAACTTTAACATGTTTCAAGCATGCATATCCATTTTAAAACACGTCTAGAAGAGTTCTCTTTTTTGTTAAATTTCAAGCTATTAGGGTTGAACTAGTGGAATTTCCCAAACTTGGATAACAAAATTTTGTGTTCAGTTGTGGTGTGTGAATAAATTTTCATTACTTACATTTTTTCCCATACATAAACTCTAAAATTTACATTTTTTTTTGTGATCTATTTACCTTTTTTTTGTTTATGGCATGAAGGGAGAACGAAAAACTAGAAATTTTGATTTAATAAAAAAGTGTACATCTAAAATGGAGATGCACAATGCACAAATGTGGAGAGATATAATTCCAAAGAGTGTCTATGATTTTTCAGGATTGTGAGGTCTTTTCAGTTTTTAGTTCTCAGGTTTTGCAATCGTCGGGAAAAGGGGGAGGCGGGGGATTTTTAATTGAGTGTTGACTCCCAACCCGTAAGTCATTTCTTACAATAATACATCCCGTTACGAATGAAAAATCACTTTACAATCATCTATGATTGTTAGGTCAGCTTTTTGCAAACGGGCAAAATAATGGCTTGTTTGACTCTGGTAAATATCCCACCGCACGTTCACTAGATAATTTAATGAGCGTATGTTATTCTCTTTAAAAGCTTTGGATCCATAGGCCATTTGCATCTTTAACATGTTTCAAGCTTGCATATCCATTTTTAAAACACGTGTGGAACAAATCTCTTTCTTGTAAAATTCCGAGCTATTAGGGTTGAACAAGTGGAATTTCCCAAACTTGGATAACAAAAGTTTTGTGTTAATTTTTGGTGTGTGAATAAGTTTTCTTTACTTACATTTGTTATTGTTTCCATACATAAACTCAAAAATTTTCATTTTGCTGTGATATATTTGCCTTTTTTTGTTTACGGGATGAAGGGAGAGAGAAAACTCAAAGTTTTGATTTAAGAAAAAAGTGTACATCTAAAATGGAGATGGACGGTGCACAAATGTAGAGAGAGATAATTCCAATGAGTGTCTGTAATTTTTAGGGAATTTAAGCTTTTTTTAGTTTTTATATCTCAGGTTTTACAATCTTCGGGAAAATGGGGAGGCGGGGTGTTTTTAACTGAGTGTTGACTCCCAATCCGTAAGTCATTTCTTACAAAAATATAGCCCGTTACGGATGATAAATCACTTTACAATCATCTATGATTGTTCGGTAAGCTTTTTGTGAACTGGCAAAATAATGGCTAGTTTGATTCTGGTAAATATCCCACCGCACGTTCATTGATAATTTAATGAGTGTTTGTTATTCTCTTTAAAAGCTTTGGATCCATAGGTCATTTGCATCTTTAACATGTTTCAAGCTTGCGTATCCATTTTTAAAACACGTGTGGAACAAATCACTTTCTTGTAAAATTCCAAGCTATTAGGGTTGGACTAGTGGAATTTCCCAAACTTGGATAACAAAAGTTTTGTGTTAATTTTTGGTGTGTGAATAAATTTTCTTAACTTACATTTGTTATTGTTTTAAAATTTTTCCATACATAAACTCAAAAATTTTCATTTTGCTGTGATCTATTTGCCTTTTTTTGTTTACGGGATCAAGGGAGAGTGAAAACTCAAAGTTTTGATTTAAGAAAAAAGTGTACATCTAAAATGGAGACGCACAGTGCACAAATGAAGAGAGAGATAATTCCAATGAGTGTCTGTAATTTTTAGGGAATTTAAGCTCTTTTTAGTTTTTATATCTCAGGTTTTACAATCTTCGGGAAAAGGGGGAGGCGGGGTGTTTTTAACTGAGTGTTGACTCCCAATCCGTAAGTCATTTCTTACAAAAATATAGCCCGTTACGGATGATAAATCACTTTACAATCATCTATGATTGTTAGGTAAGCTTTTTGTGAACGGGCAAAATAATGGCTAGTTTGATTCTGGTAAATATCCCACCGCACGTTCATTGAGAATTTAATGAGTGTTTGTTATTCTCTTTAAAAGCTTTGGATCCATAGGTCATTTGCATCTTTAACATGTTTCAAGCTTGCATATCCATTTTTAAAACACGTGTGGAACAAATCTCTTTCTTGTAAAATTCCAAGCTATTAGGGTTGAACTAGTGGAATTTCCCAAACTTGGATAACAAAAGTTTTGTGTTAATTTTTGGTGTGTTAATAAATTTTCTTTACTTACATTTGTTATTGTTTTAAAATTTTACCATACATAAACTCAAAAATTTTCATTTTGCTGTGATCTATTTTCCTTTTTTGGTTTACGGGATGAAGGGAGAGCGAAAACTCAAAGTTTTGATTTAAGAAAAAATTTCACATCTAAAATGGAGATGCACAATGCCCAAATGTTGGGAGATATAATTCCAAAGAGTGTTTGTAATTTAGATCTTTTTAGTTTTTGTATCTCAGGATTTGCAATCGTCGGGAAAACGAGGAGGTGTGGTGTTTTTAACTGACTGTTGACTCCCATTCCGTATGTCATTTCTTACAAAAATATAGCCCGTTACTCACGATAAATCACATTACAATCATCTATGATTGTTAGGTCAGCTTTTTGAAAACGGACAAAATAATGGCTTGTTAGGTAAATATCCCGCCGCACGTTCACTTCTGAATTTAATGAGTGTTTGTTATTCTCATTAAAAGCTTTGGATCCATAGGTCATTTTCAACTTTAACATGTTTCAAGCATGCATATCCATTTTAAAACACGTCTAGAAGAGTTCTCTTTTTTGTTAAATTTCAAGCTATTAGGGTTGAACTAGTGGAATTTCCCAAACTTGGATAACAAAATTTTGTGTTCAGTTGTGGTGTGTGAATAAATTTTCATTACTTACATTTTTTCCCATACATAAACTCTAAAATTTACATTTTTTTTTGTGATCTATTTACCTTTTTTTTGTTTATGGCATGAAGGGAGAACGAAAAACTAGAAATTTTGATTTAATAAAAAAGTGTACATCTAAAATGGAGATGCACAATGCACAAATGTGGAGAGATATAATTCCAAAGAGTGTCTATGATTTTTCAGGATTGTGAGGTCTTTTCAGTTTTTAGTTCTCAGGTTTTGCAATCGTCGGGAAAAGGGGGAGGCGGGGGATTTTTAATTGAGTGTTGACTCCCAACCCGTAAGTCATTTCTTACAATAATACATCCCGTTACGAATGAAAAATCACTTTACAATCATCTATGATTGTTAGGTCAGCTTTTTGCAAACGGGCAAAATAATGGCTTGTTTGACTCTGGTAAATATCCCACCGCACGTTCACTAGATAATTTAATGAGCGTATGTTATTCTCTTTAAAAGCTTTGGATCCATAGGCCATTTGCATCTTTAACATGTTTCAAGCTTGCATATCCATTTTTAAAACACGTGTGGAACAAATCTCTTTCTTGTAAAATTCCGAGCTATTAGGGTTGAACAAGTGGAATTTCCCAAACTTGGATAACAAAAGTTTTGTGTTAATTTTTGGTGTGTGAATAAGTTTTCTTTACTTACATTTGTTATTGTTTCCATACATAAACTCAAAAATTTTCATTTTGCTGTGATATATTTGCCTTTTTTTGTTTACGGGATGAAGGGAGAGAGAAAACTCAAAGTTTTGATTTAAGAAAAAAGTGTACATCTAAAATGGAGATGGACGGTGCACAAATGTAGAGAGAGATAATTCCAATGAGTGTCTGTAATTTTTAGGGAATTTAAGCTTTTTTTAGTTTTTATATCTCAGGTTTTACAATCTTCGGGAAAATGGGGAGGCGGGGTGTTTTTAACTGAGTGTTGACTCCCAATCCGTAAGTCATTTCTTACAAAAATATAGCCCGTTACGGATGATAAATCACTTTACAATCATCTATGATTGTTCGGTAAGCTTTTTGTGAACTGGCAAAATAATGGCTAGTTTGATTCTGGTAAATATCCCACCGCACGTTCATTGATAATTTAATGAGTGTTTGTTATTCTCTTTAAAAGCTTTGGATCCATAGGTCATTTGCATCTTTAACATGTTTCAAGCTTGCGTATCCATTTTTAAAACACGTGTGGAACAAATCACTTTCTTGTAAAATTCCAAGCTATTAGGGTTGGACTAGTGGAATTTCCCAAACTTGGATAACAAAAGTTTTGTGTTAATTTTTGGTGTGTGAATAAATTTTCTTAACTTACATTTGTTATTGTTTTAAAATTTTTCCATACATAAACTCAAAAATTTTCATTTTGCTGTGATCTATTTGCCTTTTTTTGTTTACGGGATCAAGGGAGAGTGAAAACTCAAAGTTTTGATTTAAGAAAAAAGTGTACATCTAAAATGGAGACGCACAGTGCACAAATGAAGAGAGAGATAATTCCAATGAGTGTCTGTAATTTTTAGGGAATTTAAGCTCTTTTTAGTTTTTATATCTCAGGTTTTACAATCTTCGGGAAAAGGGGGAGGCGGGGTGTTTTTAACTGAGTGTTGACTCCCAATCCGTAAGTCATTTCTTACAAAAATATAGCCCGTTACGGATGATAAATCACTTTACAATCATCTATGATTGTTAGGTAAGCTTTTTGTGAACGGGCAAAATAATGGCTAGTTTGATTCTGGTAAATATCCCACCGCACGTTCATTGAGAATTTAATGAGTGTTTGTTATTCTCTTTAAAAGCTTTGGATCCATAGGTCATTTGCATCTTTAACATGTTTCAAGCTTGCATATCCATTTTTAAAACACGTGTGGAACAAATCTCTTTCTTGTAAAATTCCAAGCTATTAGGGTTGAACTAGTGGAATTTCCCAAACTTGGATAACAAAAGTTTTGTGTTAATTTTTGGTGTGTTAATAAATTTTCTTTACTTACATTTGTTATTGTTTTAAAATTTTACCATACATAAACTCAAAAATTTTCATTTTGCTGTGATCTATTTTCCTTTTTTGGTTTACGGGATGAAGGGAGAGCGAAAACTCAAAGTTTTGATTTAAGAAAAAATTTCACATCTAAAATGGAGATGCACAATGCCCAAATGTTGGGAGATATAATTCCAAAGAGTGTTTGTAATTTAGATCTTTTTAGTTTTTGTATCTCAGGATTTGCAATCGTCGGGAAAACGAGGAGGTGTGGTGTTTTTAACTGACTGTTGACTCCCATTCCGTATGTCATTTCTTACAAAAATATAGCCCGTTACTCACGATAAATCACATTACAATCATCTATGATTGTTAGGTCAGCTTTTTGAAAACGGACAAAATAATGGCTTGTTAGGTAAATATCCCGCCGCACGTTCACTTCTGAATTTAATGAGTGTTTGTTATTCTCATTAAAAGCTTTGGATCCATAGGTCATTTTCAACTTTAACATGTTTCAAGCATGCATATCCATTTTAAAACACGTCTAGAAGAGTTCTCTTTTTTGTTAAATTTCAAGCTATTAGGGTTGAACTAGTGGAATTTCCCAAACTTGGATAACAAAATTTTGTGTTCAGTTGTGGTGTGTGAATAAATTTTCATTACTTACATTTTTTCCCATACATAAACTCTAAAATTTACATTTTTTTTTGTGATCTATTTACCTTTTTTTTGTTTATGGCATGAAGGGAGAACGAAAAACTAGAAATTTTGATTTAATAAAAAAGTGTACATCTAAAATGGAGATGCACAATGCACAAATGTGGAGAGATATAATTCCAAAGAGTGTCTATGATTTTTCAGGATTGTGAGGTCTTTTCAGTTTTTAGTTCTCAGGTTTTGCAATCGTCGGGAAAAGGGGGAGGCGGGGGATTTTTAATTGAGTGTTGACTCCCAACCCGTAAGTCATTTCTTACAATAATACATCCCGTTACGAATGAAAAATCACTTTACAATCATCTATGATTGTTAGGTCAGCTTTTTGCAAACGGGCAAAATAATGGCTTGTTTGACTCTGGTAAATATCCCACCGCACGTTCACTAGATAATTTAATG
Organism: Aristolochia californica; assembly: GCF_029961685.1. Classification (NCBI taxonomy): domain Eukaryota; kingdom Viridiplantae; phylum Streptophyta; class Magnoliopsida; order Piperales; family Aristolochiaceae; genus Aristolochia; species Aristolochia californica. The sequence continues at coordinate 23,917 of NW_027181926.1, read as the reverse complement.
AGCGTATGTTATTCTCTTTAAAAGCTTTGGATCCATAGGCCATTTGCATCTTTAACATGTTTCAAGCTTGCATATCCATTTTTAAAACACGTGTGGAACAAATCTCTTTCTTGTAAAATTCCGAGCTATTAGGGTTGAACAAGTGGAATTTCCCAAACTTGGATAACAAAAGTTTTGTGTTAATTTTTGGTGTGTGAATAAGTTTTCTTTACTTACATTTGTTATTGTTTCCATACATAAACTCAAAAATTTTCATTTTGCTGTGATATATTTGCCTTTTTTTGTTTACGGGATGAAGGGAGAGAGAAAACTCAAAGTTTTGATTTAAGAAAAAAGTGTACATCTAAAATGGAGATGGACGGTGCACAAATGTAGAGAGAGATAATTCCAATGAGTGTCTGTAATTTTTAGGGAATTTAAGCTTTTTTTAGTTTTTATATCTCAGGTTTTACAATCTTCGGGAAAATGGGGAGGCGGGGTGTTTTTAACTGAGTGTTGACTCCCAATCCGTAAGTCATTTCTTACAAAAATATAGCCCGTTACGGATGATAAATCACTTTACAATCATCTATGATTGTTCGGTAAGCTTTTTGTGAACTGGCAAAATAATGGCTAGTTTGATTCTGGTAAATATCCCACCGCACGTTCATTGATAATTTAATGAGTGTTTGTTATTCTCTTTAAAAGCTTTGGATCCATAGGTCATTTGCATCTTTAACATGTTTCAAGCTTGCGTATCCATTTTTAAAACACGTGTGGAACAAATCACTTTCTTGTAAAATTCCAAGCTATTAGGGTTGGACTAGTGGAATTTCCCAAACTTGGATAACAAAAGTTTTGTGTTAATTTTTGGTGTGTGAATAAATTTTCTTAACTTACATTTGTTATTGTTTTAAAATTTTTCCATACATAAACTCAAAAATTTTCATTTTGCTGTGATCTATTTGCCTTTTTTTGTTTACGGGATCAAGGGAGAGTGAAAACTCAAAGTTTTGATTTAAGAAAAAAGTGTACATCTAAAATGGAGACGCACAGTGCACAAATGAAGAGAGAGATAATTCCAATGAGTGTCTGTAATTTTTAGGGAATTTAAGCTCTTTTTAGTTTTTATATCTCAGGTTTTACAATCTTCGGGAAAAGGGGGAGGCGGGGTGTTTTTAACTGAGTGTTGACTCCCAATCCGTAAGTCATTTCTTACAAAAATATAGCCCGTTACGGATGATAAATCACTTTACAATCATCTATGATTGTTAGGTAAGCTTTTTGTGAACGGGCAAAATAATGGCTAGTTTGATTCTGGTAAATATCCCACCGCACGTTCATTGAGAATTTAATGAGTGTTTGTTATTCTCTTTAAAAGCTTTGGATCCATAGGTCATTTGCATCTTTAACATGTTTCAAGCTTGCATATCCATTTTTAAAACACGTGTGGAACAAATCTCTTTCTTGTAAAATTCCAAGCTATTAGGGTTGAACTAGTGGAATTTCCCAAACTTGGATAACAAAAGTTTTGTGTTAATTTTTGGTGTGTTAATAAATTTTCTTTACTTACATTTGTTATTGTTTTAAAATTTTACCATACATAAACTCAAAAATTTTCATTTTGCTGTGATCTATTTTCCTTTTTTGGTTTACGGGATGAAGGGAGAGCGAAAACTCAAAGTTTTGATTTAAGAAAAAATTTCACATCTAAAATGGAGATGCACAATGCCCAAATGTTGGGAGATATAATTCCAAAGAGTGTTTGTAATTTAGATCTTTTTAGTTTTTGTATCTCAGGATTTGCAATCGTCGGGAAAACGAGGAGGTGTGGTGTTTTTAACTGACTGTTGACTCCCATTCCGTATGTCATTTCTTACAAAAATATAGCCCGTTACTCACGATAAATCACATTACAATCATCTATGATTGTTAGGTCAGCTTTTTGAAAACGGACAAAATAATGGCTTGTTAGGTAAATATCCCGCCGCACGTTCACTTCTGAATTTAATGAGTGTTTGTTATTCTCATTAAAAGCTTTGGATCCATAGGTCATTTTCAACTTTAACATGTTTCAAGCATGCATATCCATTTTAAAACACGTCTAGAAGAGTTCTCTTTTTTGTTAAATTTCAAGCTATTAGGGTTGAACTAGTGGAATTTCCCAAACTTGGATAACAAAATTTTGTGTTCAGTTGTGGTGTGTGAATAAATTTTCATTACTTACATTTTTTCCCATACATAAACTCTAAAATTTACATTTTTTTTTGTGATCTATTTACCTTTTTTTTGTTTATGGCATGAAGGGAGAACGAAAAACTAGAAATTTTGATTTAATAAAAAAGTGTACATCTAAAATGGAGATGCACAATGCACAAATGTGGAGAGATATAATTCCAAAGAGTGTCTATGATTTTTCAGGATTGTGAGGTCTTTTCAGTTTTTAGTTCTCAGGTTTTGCAATCGTCGGGAAAAGGGGGAGGCGGGGGATTTTTAATTGAGTGTTGACTCCCAACCCGTAAGTCATTTCTTACAATAATACATCCCGTTACGAATGAAAAATCACTTTACAATCATCTATGATTGTTAGGTCAGCTTTTTGCAAACGGGCAAAATAATGGCTTGTTTGACTCTGGTAAATATCCCACCGCACGTTCACTAGATAATTTAATGAGCGTATGTTATTCTCTTTAAAAGCTTTGGATCCATAGGCCATTTGCATCTTTAACATGTTTCAAGCTTGCATATCCATTTTTAAAACACGTGTGGAACAAATCTCTTTCTTGTAAAATTCCGAGCTATTAGGGTTGAACAAGTGGAATTTCCCAAACTTGGATAACAAAAGTTTTGTGTTAATTTTTGGTGTGTGAATAAGTTTTCTTTACTTACATTTGTTATTGTTTCCATACATAAACTCAAAAATTTTCATTTTGCTGTGATATATTTGCCTTTTTTTGTTTACGGGATGAAGGGAGAGAGAAAACTCAAAGTTTTGATTTAAGAAAAAAGTGTACATCTAAAATGGAGATGGACGGTGCACAAATGTAGAGAGAGATAATTCCAATGAGTGTCTGTAATTTTTAGGGAATTTAAGCTTTTTTTAGTTTTTATATCTCAGGTTTTACAATCTTCGGGAAAATGGGGAGGCGGGGTGTTTTTAACTGAGTGTTGACTCCCAATCCGTAAGTCATTTCTTACAAAAATATAGCCCGTTACGGATGATAAATCACTTTACAATCATCTATGATTGTTCGGTAAGCTTTTTGTGAACTGGCAAAATAATGGCTAGTTTGATTCTGGTAAATATCCCACCGCACGTTCATTGATAATTTAATGAGTGTTTGTTATTCTCTTTAAAAGCTTTGGATCCATAGGTCATTTGCATCTTTAACATGTTTCAAGCTTGCGTATCCATTTTTAAAACACGTGTGGAACAAATCACTTTCTTGTAAAATTCCAAGCTATTAGGGTTGGACTAGTGGAATTTCCCAAACTTGGATAACAAAAGTTTTGTGTTAATTTTTGGTGTGTGAATAAATTTTCTTAACTTACATTTGTTATTGTTTTAAAATTTTTCCATACATAAACTCAAAAATTTTCATTTTGCTGTGATCTATTTGCCTTTTTTTGTTTACGGGATCAAGGGAGAGTGAAAACTCAAAGTTTTGATTTAAGAAAAAAGTGTACATCTAAAATGGAGACGCACAGTGCACAAATGAAGAGAGAGATAATTCCAATGAGTGTCTGTAATTTTTAGGGAATTTAAGCTCTTTTTAGTTTTTATATCTCAGGTTTTACAATCTTCGGGAAAAGGGGGAGGCGGGGTGTTTTTAACTGAGTGTTGACTCCCAATCCGTAAGTCATTTCTTACAAAAATATAGCCCGTTACGGATGATAAATCACTTTACAATCATCTATGATTGTTAGGTAAGCTTTTTGTGAACGGGCAAAATAATGGCTAGTTTGATTCTGGTAAATATCCCACCGCACGTTCATTGAGAATTTAATGAGTGTTTGTTATTCTCTTTAAAAGCTTTGGATCCATAGGTCATTTGCATCTTTAACATGTTTCAAGCTTGCATATCCATTTTTAAAACACGTGTGGAACAAATCTCTTTCTTGTAAAATTCCAAGCTATTAGGGTTGAACTAGTGGAATTTCCCAAACTTGGATAACAAAAGTTTTGTGTTAATTTTTGGTGTGTTAATAAATTTTCTTTACTTACATTTGTTATTGTTTTAAAATTTTACCATACATAAACTCAAAAATTTTCATTTTGCTGTGATCTATTTTCCTTTTTTGGTTTACGGGATGAAGGGAGAGCGAAAACTCAAAGTTTTGATTTAAGAAAAAATTTCACATCTAAAATGGAGATGCACAATGCCCAAATGTTGGGAGATATAATTCCAAAGAGTGTTTGTAATTTAGATCTTTTTAGTTTTTGTATCTCAGGATTTGCAATCGTCGGGAAAACGAGGAGGTGTGGTGTTTTTAACTGACTGTTGACTCCCATTCCGTATGTCATTTCTTACAAAAATATAGCCCGTTACTCACGATAAATCACATTACAATCATCTATGATTGTTAGGTCAGCTTTTTGAAAACGGACAAAATAATGGCTTGTTAGGTAAATATCCCGCCGCACGTTCACTTCTGAATTTAATGAGTGTTTGTTATTCTCATTAAAAGCTTTGGATCCATAGGTCATTTTCAACTTTAACATGTTTCAAGCATGCATATCCATTTTAAAACACGTCTAGAAGAGTTCTCTTTTTTGTTAAATTTCAAGCTATTAGGGTTGAACTAGTGGAATTTCCCAAACTTGGATAACAAAATTTTGTGTTCAGTTGTGGTGTGTGAATAAATTTTCATTACTTACATTTTTTCCCATACATAAACTCTAAAATTTACATTTTTTTTTGTGATCTATTTACCTTTTTTTTGTTTATGGCATGAAGGGAGAACGAAAAACTAGAAATTTTGATTTAATAAAAAAGTGTACATCTAAAATGGAGATGCACAATGCACAAATGTAGAGAGATATAATTCCAAAGAGTGTCTATGATTTTTCAGGATTGTGAGGTCTTTTCAGTTTTTAGTTCTCAGGTTTTGCAATCGTCGGGAAAAGGGGGAGGCGGGGGATTTTTAATTGAGTGTTGACTCCCAACCCGTAAGTCATTTCTTACAATAATACATCCCGTTACGAATGAAAAATCACTTTACAATCATCTATGATTGTTAGGTCAGCTTTTTGCAAACGGGCAAAATAATGGCTTGTTTGACTCTGGTAAATATCCCACCGCACGTTCACTAGATAATTTAATGAGCGTATGTTATTCTCTTTAAAAGCTTTGGATCCATAGGCCATTTGCATCTTTAACATGTTTCAAGCTTGCATATCCATTTTTAAAACACGTGTGGAACAAATCTCTTTCTTGTAAAATTCCGAGCTATTAGGGTTGAACAAGTGGAATTTCCCAAACTTGGATAACAAAAGTTTTGTGTTAATTTTTGGTGTGTGAATAAGTTTTCTTTACTTACATTTGTTATTGTTTCCATACATAAACTCAAAAATTTTCATTTTGCTGTGATATATTTGCCTTTTTTTGTTTACGGGATGAAGGGAGAGAGAAAACTCAAAGTTTTGATTTAAGAAAAAAGTGTACATCTAAAATGGAGATGGACGGTGCACAAATGTAGAGAGAGATAATTCCAATGAGTGTCTGTAATTTTTAGGGAATTTAAGCTTTTTTTAGTTTTTATATCTCAGGTTTTACAATCTTCGGGAAAATGGGGAGGCGGGGTGTTTTTAACTGAGTGTTGACTCCCAATCCGTAAGTCATTTCTTACAAAAATATAGCCCGTTACGGATGATAAATCACTTTACAATCATCTATGATTGTTCGGTAAGCTTTTTGTGAACTGGCAAAATAATGGCTAGTTTGATTCTGGTAAATATCCCACCGCACGTTCATTGATAATTTAATGAGTGTTTGTTATTCTCTTTAAAAGCTTTGGATCCATAGGTCATTTGCATCTTTAACATGTTTCAAGCTTGCGTATCCATTTTTAAAACACGTGTGGAACAAATCACTTTCTTGTAAAATTCCAAGCTATTAGGGTTGGACTAGTGGAATTTCCCAAACTTGGATAACAAAAGTTTTGTGTTAATTTTTGGTGTGTGAATAAATTTTCTTAACTTACATTTGTTATTGTTTTAAAATTTTTCCATACATAAACTCAAAAATTTTCATTTTGCTGTGATCTATTTGCCTTTTTTTGTTTACGGGATCAAGGGAGAGTGAAAACTCAAAGTTTTGATTTAAGAAAAAAGTGTACATCTAAAATGGAGACGCACAGTGCACAAATGAAGAGAGAGATAATTCCAATGAGTGTCTGTAATTTTTAGGGAATTTAAGCTCTTTTTAGTTTTTATATCTCAGGTTTTACAATCTTCGGGAAAAGGGGGAGGCGGGGTGTTTTTAACTGAGTGTTGACTCCCAATCCGTAAGTCATTTCTTACAAAAATATAGCCCGTTACGGATGATAAATCACTTTACAATCATCTATGATTGTTAGGTAAGCTTTTTGTGAACGGGCAAAATAATGGCTAGTTTGATTCTGGTAAATATCCCACCGCACGTTCATTGAGAATTTAATGAGTGTTTGTTATTCTCTTTAAAAGCTTTGGATCCATAGGTCATTTGCATCTTTAACATGTTTCAAGCTTGCATATCCATTTTTAAAACACGTGTGGAACAAATCTCTTTCTTGTAAAATTCCAAGCTATTAGGGTTGAACTAGTGGAATTTCCCAAACTTGGATAACAAAAGTTTTGTGTTAATTTTTGGTGTGTTAATAAATTTTCTTTACTTACATTTGTTATTGTTTTAAAATTTTACCATACATAAACTCAAAAATTTTCATTTTGCTGTGATCTATTTTCCTTTTTTGGTTTACGGGATGAAGGGAGAGCGAAAACTCAAAGTTTTGATTTAAGAAAAAATTTCACATCTAAAATGGAGATGCACAATGCCCAAATGTTGGGAGATATAATTCCAAAGAGTGTTTGTAATTTAGATCTTTTTAGTTTTTGTATCTCAGGATTTGCAATCGTCGGGAAAACGAGGAGGTGTGGTGTTTTTAACTGACTGTTGACTCCCATTCCGTATGTCATTTCTTACAAAAATATAGCCCGTTACTCACGATAAATCACATTACAATCATCTATGATTGTTAGGTCAGCTTTTTGAAAACGGACAAAATAATGGCTTGTTAGGTAAATATCCCGCCGCACGTTCACTTCTGAATTTAATGAGTGTTTGTTATTCTCATTAAAAGCTTTGGATCCATAGGTCATTTTCAACTTTAACATGTTTCAAGCATGCATATCCATTTTAAAACACGTCTAGAAGAGTTCTCTTTTTTGTTAAATTTCAAGCTATTAGGGTTGAACTAGTGGAATTTCCCAAACTTGGATAACAAAATTTTGTGTTCAGTTGTGGTGTGTGAATAAATTTTCATTACTTACATTTTTTCCCATACATAAACTCTAAAATTTACATTTTTTTTTGTGATCTATTTACCTTTTTTTTGTTTATGGCATGAAGGGAGAACGAAAAACTAGAAATTTTGATTTAATAAAAAAGTGTACATCTAAAATGGAGATGCACAATGCACAAATGTGGAGAGATATAATTCCAAAGAGTGTCTATGATTTTTCAGGATTGTGAGGTCTTTTCAGTTTTTAGTTCTCAGGTTTTGCAATCGTCGGGAAAAGGGGGAGGCGGGGGATTTTTAATTGAGTGTTGACTCCCAACCCGTAAGTCATTTCTTACAATAATACATCCCGTTACGAATGAAAAATCACTTTACAATCATCTATGATTGTTAGGTCAGCTTTTTGCAAACGGGCAAAATAATGGCTTGTTTGACTCTGGTAAATATCCCACCGCACGTTCACTAGATAATTTAATGAGCGTATGTTATTCTCTTTAAAAGCTTTGGATCCATAGGCCATTTGCATCTTTAACATGTTTCAAGCTTGCATATCCATTTTTAAAACACGTGTGGAACAAATCTCTTTCTTGTAAAATTCCGAGCTATTAGGGTTGAACAAGTGGAATTTCCCAAACTTGGATAACAAAAGTTTTGTGTTAATTTTTGGTGTGTGAATAAGTTTTCTTTACTTACATTTGTTATTGTTTCCATACATAAACTCAAAAATTTTCATTTTGCTGTGATATATTTGCCTTTTTTTGTTTACGGGATGAAGGGAGAGAGAAAACTCAAAGTTTTGATTTAAGAAAAAAGTGTACATCTAAAATGGAGATGGACGGTGCACAAATGTAGAGAGAGATAATTCCAATGAGTGTCTGTAATTTTTAGGGAATTTAAGCTTTTTTTAGTTTTTATATCTCAGGTTTTACAATCTTCGGGAAAATGGGGAGGCGGGGTGTTTTTAACTGAGTGTTGACTCCCAATCCGTAAGTCATTTCTTACAAAAATATAGCCCGTTACGGATGATAAATCACTTTACAATCATCTATGATTGTTCGGTAAGCTTTTTGTGAACTGGCAAAATAATGGCTAGTTTGATTCTGGTAAATATCCCACCGCACGTTCATTGATAATTTAATGAGTGTTTGTTATTCTCTTTAAAAGCTTTGGATCCATAGGTCATTTGCATCTTTAACATGTTTCAAGCTTGCGTATCCATTTTTAAAACACGTGTGGAACAAATCACTTTCTTGTAAAATTCCAAGCTATTAGGGTTGGACTAGTGGAATTTCCCAAACTTGGATAACAAAAGTTTTGTGTTAATTTTTGGTGTGTGAATAAATTTTCTTAACTTACATTTGTTATTGTTTTAAAATTTTTCCATACATAAACTCAAAAATTTTCATTTTGCTGTGATCTATTTGCCTTTTTTTGTTTACGGGATCAAGGGAGAGTGAAAACTCAAAGTTTTGATTTAAGAAAAAAGTGTACATCTAAAATGGAGACGCACAGTGCACAAATGAAGAGAGAGATAATTCCAATGAGTGTCTGTAATTTTTAGGGAATTTAAGCTCTTTTTAGTTTTTATATCTCAGGTTTTACAATCTTCGGGAAAAGGGGGAGGCGGGGTGTTTTTAACTGAGTGTTGACTCCCAATCCGTAAGTCATTTCTTACAAAAATATAGCCCGTTACGGATGATAAATCACTTTACAATCATCTATGATTGTTAGGTAAGCTTTTTGTGAACGGGCAAAATAATGGCTAGTTTGATTCTGGTAAATATCCCACCGCACGTTCATTGAGAATTTAATGAGTGTTTGTTATTCTCTTTAAAAGCTTTGGATCCATAGGTCATTTGCATCTTTAACATGTTTCAAGCTTGCATATCCATTTTTAAAACACGTGTGGAACAAATCTCTTTCTTGTAAAATTCCAAGCTATTAGGGTTGAACTAGTGGAATTTCCCAAACTTGGATAACAAAAGTTTTGTGTTAATTTTTGGTGTGTTAATAAATTTTCTTTACTTACATTTGTTATTGTTTTAAAATTTTACCATACATAAACTCAAAAATTTTCATTTTGCTGTGATCTATTTTCCTTTTTTGGTTTACGGGATGAAGGGAGAGCGAAAACTCAAAGTTTTGATTTAAGAAAAAATTTCACATCTAAAATGGAGATGCACAATGCCCAAATGTTGGGAGATATAATTCCAAAGAGTGTTTGTAATTTAGATCTTTTTAGTTTTTGTATCTCAGGATTTGCAATCGTCGGGAAAACGAGGAGGTGTGGTGTTTTTAACTGACTGTTGACTCCCATTCCGTATGTCATTTCTTACAAAAATATAGCCCGTTACTCACGATAAATCACATTACAATCATCTATGATTGTTAGGTCAGCTTTTTGAAAACGGACAAAATAATGGCTTGTTAGGTAAATATCCCGCCGCACGTTCACTTCTGAATTTAATGAGTGTTTGTTATTCTCATTAAAAGCTTTGGATCCATAGGTCATTTTCAACTTTAACATGTTTCAAGCATGCATATCCATTTTAAAACACGTCTAGAAGAGTTCTCTTTTTTGTTAAATTTCAAGCTATTAGGGTTGAACTAGTGGAATTTCCCAAACTTGGATAACAAAATTTTGTGTTCAGTTGTGGTGTGTGAATAAATTTTCATTACTTACATTTTTTCCCATACATAAACTCTAAAATTTACATTTTTTTTTGTGATCTATTTACCTTTTTTTTGTTTATGGCATGAAGGGAGAACGAAAAACTAGAAATTTTGATTTAATAAAAAAGTGTACATCTAAAATGGAGATGCACAATGCACAAATGTGGAGAGATATAATTCCAAAGAGTGTCTATGATTTTTCAGGATTGTGAGGTCTTTTCAGTTTTTAGTTCTCAGGTTTTGCAATCGTCGGGAAAAGGGGGAGGCGGGGGATTTTTAATTGAGTGTTGACTCCCAACCCGTAAGTCATTTCTTACAATAATACATCCCGTTACGAATGAAAAATCACTTTACAATCATCTATGATTGTTAGGTCAGCTTTTTGCAAACGGGCAAAATAATGGCTTGTTTGACTCTGGTAAATATCCCACCGCACGTTCACTAGATAATTTAATGAGCGTATGTTATTCTCTTTAAAAGCTTTGGATCCATAGGCCATTTGCATCTTTAACATGTTTCAAGCTTGCATATCCATTTTTAAAACACGTGTGGAACAAATCTCTTTCTTGTAAAATTCCGAGCTATTAGGGTTGAACAAGTGGAATTTCCCAAACTTGGATAACAAAAGTTTTGTGTTAATTTTTGGTGTGTGAATAAGTTTTCTTTACTTACATTTGTTATTGTTTCCATACATAAACTCAAAAATTTTCATTTTGCTGTGATATATTTGCCTTTTTTTGTTTACGGGATGAAGGGAGAGAGAAAACTCAAAGTTTTGATTTAAGAAAAAAGTGTACATCTAAAATGGAGATGGACGGTGCACAAATGTAGAGAGAGATAATTCCAATGAGTGTCTGTAATTTTTAGGGAATTTAAGCTTTTTTTAGTTTTTATATCTCAGGTTTTACAATCTTCGGGAAAATGGGGAGGCGGGGTGTTTTTAACTGAGTGTTGACTCCCAATCCGTAAGTCATTTCTTACAAAAATATAGCCCGTTACGGATGATAAATCACTTTACAATCATCTATGATTGTTCGGTAAGCTTTTTGTGAACTGGCAAAATAATGGCTAGTTTGATTCTGGTAAATATCCCACCGCACGTTCATTGATAATTTAATGAGTGTTTGTTATTCTCTTTAAAAGCTTTGGATCCATAGGTCATTTGCATCTTTAACATGTTTCAAGCTTGCGTATCCATTTTTAAAACACGTGTGGAACAAATCACTTTCTTGTAAAATTCCAAGCTATTAGGGTTGGACTAGTGGAATTTCCCAAACTTGGATAACAAAAGTTTTGTGTTAATTTTTGGTGTGTGAATAAATTTTCTTAACTTACATTTGTTATTGTTTTAAAATTTTTCCATACATAAACTCAAAAATTTTCATTTTGCTGTGATCTATTTGCCTTTTTTTGTTTACGGGATCAAGGGAGAGTGAAAACTCAAAGTTTTGATTTAAGAAAAAAGTGTACATCTAAAATGGAGACGCACAGTGCACAAATGAAGAGAGAGATAATTCCAATGAGTGTCTGTAATTTTTAGGGAATTTAAGCTCTTTTTAGTTTTTATATCTCAGGTTTTACAATCTTCGGGAAAAGGGGGAGGCGGGGTGTTTTTAACTGAGTGTTGACTCCCAATCCGTAAGTCATTTCTTACAAAAATATAGCCCGTTACGGATGATAAATCACTTTACAATCATCTATGATTGTTAGGTAAGCTTTTTGTGAACGGGCAAAATAATGGCTAGTTTGATTCTGGTAAATATCCCACCGCACGTTCATTGAGAATTTAATGAGTGTTTGTTATTCTCTTTAAAAGCTTTGGATCCATAGGTCATTTGCATCTTTAACATGTTTCAAGCTTGCATATCCATTTTTAAAACACGTGTGGAACAAATCTCTTTCTTGTAAAATTCCAAGCTATTAGGGTTGAACTAGTGGAATTTCCCAAACTTGGATAACAAAAGTTTTGTGTTAATTTTTGGTGTGTTAATAAATTTTCTTTACTTACATTTGTTATTGTTTTAAAATTTTACCATACATAAACTCAAAAATTTTCATTTTGCTGTGATCTATTTTCCTTTTTTGGTTTACGGGATGAAGGGAGAGCGAAAACTCAAAGTTTTGATTTAAGAAAAAATTTCACATCTAAAATGGAGATGCACAATGCCCAAATGTTGGGAGATATAATTCCAAAGAGTGTTTGTAATTTAGATCTTTTTAGTTTTTGTATCTCAGGATTTGCAATCGTCGGGAAAACGAGGAGGTGTGGTGTTTTTAACTGACTGTTGACTCCCATTCCGTATGTCATTTCTTACAAAAATATAGCCCGTTACTCACGATAAATCACATTACAATCATCTATGATTGTTAGGTCAGCTTTTTGAAAACGGACAAAATAATGGCTTGTTAGGTAAATATCCCGCCGCACGTTCACTTCTGAATTTAATGAGTGTTTGTTATTCTCATTAAAAGCTTTGGATCCATAGGTCATTTTCAACTTTAACATGTTTCAAGCATGCATATCCATTTTAAAACACGTCTAGAAGAGTTCTCTTTTTTGTTAAATTTCAAGCTATTAGGGTTGAACTAGTGGAATTTCCCAAACTTGGATAACAAAATTTTGTGTTCAGTTGTGGTGTGTGAATAAATTTTCATTACTTACATTTTTTCCCATACATAAACTCTAAAATTTACATTTTTTTTTGTGATCTATTTACCTTTTTTTTGTTTATGGCATGAAGGGAGAACGAAAAACTAGAAATTTTGATTTAATAAAAAAGTGTACATCTAAAATGGAGATGCACAATGCACAAATGTGGAGAGATATAATTCCAAAGAGTGTCTATGATTTTTCAGGATTGTGAGGTCTTTTCAGTTTTTAGTTCTCAGGTTTTGCAATCGTCGGGAAAAGGGGGAGGCGGGGGATTTTTAATTGAGTGTTGACTCCCAACCCGTAAGTCATTTCTTACAATAATACATCCCGTTACGAATGAAAAATCACTTTACAATCATCTATGATTGTTAGGTCAGCTTTTTGCAAACGGGCAAAATAATGGCTTGTTTGACTCTGGTAAATATCCCACCGCACGTTCACTAGATAATTTAATGAGCGTATGTTATTCTCTTTAAAAGCTTTGGATCCATAGGCCATTTGCATCTTTAACATGTTTCAAGCTTGCATATCCATTTTTAAAACACGTGTGGAACAAATCTCTTTCTTGTAAAATTCCGAGCTATTAGGGTTGAACAAGTGGAATTTCCCAAACTTGGATAACAAAAGTTTTGTGTTAATTTTTGGTGTGTGAATAAGTTTTCTTTACTTACATTTGTTATTGTTTCCATACATAAACTCAAAAATTTTCATTTTGCTGTGATATATTTGCCTTTTTTTGTTTACGGGATGAAGGGAGAGAGAAAACTCAAAGTTTTGATTTAAGAAAAAAGTGTACATCTAAAATGGAGATGGACGGTGCACAAATGTAGAGAGAGATAATTCCAATGAGTGTCTGTAATTTTTAGGGAATTTAAGCTTTTTTTAGTTTTTATATCTCAGGTTTTACAATCTTCGGGAAAATGGGGAGGCGGGGTGTTTTTAACTGAGTGTTGACTCCCAATCCGTAAGTCATTTCTTACAAAAATATAGCCCGTTACGGATGATAAATCACTTTACAATCATCTATGATTGTTCGGTAAGCTTTTTGTGAACTGGCAAAATAATGGCTAGTTTGATTCTGGTAAATATCCCACCGCACGTTCATTGATAATTTAATGAGTGTTTGTTATTCTCTTTAAAAGCTTTGGATCCATAGGTCATTTGCATCTTTAACATGTTTCAAGCTTGCGTATCCATTTTTAAAACACGTGTGGAACAAATCACTTTCTTGTAAAATTCCAAGCTATTAGGGTTGGACTAGTGGAATTTCCCAAACTTGGATAACAAAAGTTTTGTGTTAATTTTTGGTGTGTGAATAAATTTTCTTAACTTACATTTGTTATTGTTTTAAAATTTTTCCATACATAAACTCAAAAATTTTCATTTTGCTGTGATCTATTTGCCTTTTTTTGTTTACGGGATCAAGGGAGAGTGAAAACTCAAAGTTTTGATTTAAGAAAAAAGTGTACATCTAAAATGGAGACGCACAGTGCACAAATGAAGAGAGAGATAATTCCAATGAGTGTCTGTAATTTTTAGGGAATTTAAGCTCTTTTTAGTTTTTATATCTCAGGTTTTACAATCTTCGGGAAAAGGGGGAGGCGGGGTGTTTTTAACTGAGTGTTGACTCCCAATCCGTAAGTCATTTCTTACAAAAATATAGCCCGTTACGGATGATAAATCACTTTACAATCATCTATGATTGTTAGGTAAGCTTTTTGTGAACGGGCAAAATAATGGCTAGTTTGATTCTGGTAAATATCCCACCGCACGTTCATTGAGAATTTAATGAGTGTTTGTTATTCTCTTTAAAAGCTTTGGATCCATAGGTCATTTGCATCTTTAACATGTTTCAAGCTTGCATATCCATTTTTAAAACACGTGTGGAACAAATCTCTTTCTTGTAAAATTCCAAGCTATTAGGGTTGAACTAGTGGAATTTCCCAAACTTGGATAACAAAAGTTTTGTGTTAATTTTTGGTGTGTTAATAAATTTTCTTTACTTACATTTGTTATTGTTTTAAAATTTTACCATACATAAACTCAAAAATTTTCATTTTGCTGTGATCTATTTTCCTTTTTTGGTTTACGGGATGAAGGGAGAGCGAAAACTCAAAGTTTTGATTTAAGAAAAAATTTCACATCTAAAATGGAGATGCACAATGCCCAAATGTTGGGAGATATAATTCCAAAGAGTGTTTGTAATTTAGATCTTTTTAGTTTTTGTATCTCAGGATTTGCAATCGTCGGGAAAACGAGGAGGTGTGGTGTTTTTAACTGACTGTTGACTCCCATTCCGTATGTCATTTCTTACAAAAATATAGCCCGTTACTCACGATAAATCACATTACAATCATCTATGATTGTTAGGTCAGCTTTTTGAAAACGGACAAAATAATGGCTTGTTAGGTAAATATCCCGCCGCACGTTCACTTCTGAATTTAATGAGTGTTTGTTATTCTCATTAAAAGCTTTGGATCCATAGGTCATTTTCAACTTTAACATGTTTCAAGCATGCATATCCATTTTAAAACACGTCTAGAAGAGTTCTCTTTTTTGTTAAATTTCAAGCTATTAGGGTTGAACTAGTGGAATTTCCCAAACTTGGATAACAAAATTTTGTGTTCAGTTGTGGTGTGTGAATAAATTTTCATTACTTACATTTTTTCCCATACATAAACTCTAAAATTTACATTTTTTTTTGTGATCTATTTACCTTTTTTTTGTTTATGGCATGAAGGGAGAACGAAAAACTAGAAATTTTGATTTAATAAAAAAGTGTACATCTAAAATGGAGATGCACAATGCACAAATGTGGAGAGATATAATTCCAAAGAGTGTCTATGATTTTTCAGGATTGTGAGGTCTTTTCAGTTTTTAGTTCTCAGGTTTTGCAATCGTCGGGAAAAGGGGGAGGCGGGGGATTTTTAATTGAGTGTTGACTCCCAACCCGTAAGTCATTTCTTACAATAATACATCCCGTTACGAATGAAAAATCACTTTACAATCATCTATGATTGTTAGGTCAGCTTTTTGCAAACGGGCAAAATAATGGCTTGTTTGACTCTGGTAAATATCCCACCGCACGTTCACTAGATAATTTAATGAGCGTATGTTATTCTCTTTAAAAGCTTTGGATCCATAGGCCATTTGCATCTTTAACATGTTTCAAGCTTGCATATCCATTTTTAAAACACGTGTGGAACAAATCTCTTTCTTGTAAAATTCCGAGCTATTAGGGTTGAACAAGTGGAATTTCCCAAACTTGGATAACAAAAGTTTTGTGTTAATTTTTGGTGTGTGAATAAGTTTTCTTTACTTACATTTGTTATTGTTTCCATACATAAACTCAAAAATTTTCATTTTGCTGTGATATATTTGCCTTTTTTTGTTTACGGGATGAAGGGAGAGAGAAAACTCAAAGTTTTGATTTAAGAAAAAAGTGTACATCTAAAATGGAGATGGACGGTGCACAAATGTAGAGAGAGATAATTCCAATGAGTGTCTGTAATTTTTAGGGAATTTAAGCTTTTTTTAGTTTTTATATCTCAGGTTTTACAATCTTCGGGAAAATGGGGAGGCGGGGTGTTTTTAACTGAGTGTTGACTCCCAATCCGTAAGTCATTTCTTACAAAAATATAGCCCGTTACGGATGATAAATCACTTTACAATCATCTATGATTGTTCGGTAAGCTTTTTGTGAACTGGCAAAATAATGGCTAGTTTGATTCTGGTAAATATCCCACCGCACGTTCATTGATAATTTAATGAGTGTTTGTTATTCTCTTTAAAAGCTTTGGATCCATAGGTCATTTGCATCTTTAACATGTTTCAAGCTTGCGTATCCATTTTTAAAACACGTGTGGAACAAATCACTTTCTTGTAAAATTCCAAGCTATTAGGGTTGGACTAGTGGAATTTCCCAAACTTGGATAACAAAAGTTTTGTGTTAATTTTTGGTGTGTGAATAAATTTTCTTAACTTACATTTGTTATTGTTTTAAAATTTTTCCATACATAAACTCAAAAATTTTCATTTTGCTGTGATCTATTTGCCTTTTTTTGTTTACGGGATCAAGGGAGAGTGAAAACTCAAAGTTTTGATTTAAGAAAAAAGTGTACATCTAAAATGGAGACGCACAGTGCACAAATGAAGAGAGAGATAATTCCAATGAGTGTCTGTAATTTTTAGGGAATTTAAGCTCTTTTTAGTTTTTATATCTCAGGTTTTACAATCTTCGGGAAAAGGGGGAGGCGGGGTGTTTTTAACTGAGTGTTGACTCCCAATCCGTAAGTCATTTCTTACAAAAATATAGCCCGTTACGGATGATAAATCACTTTACAATCATCTATGATTGTTAGGTAAGCTTTTTGTGAACGGGCAAAATAATGGCTAGTTTGATTCTGGTAAATATCCCACCGCACGTTCATTGAGAATTTAATGAGTGTTTGTTATTCTCTTTAAAAGCTTTGGATCCATAGGTCATTTGCATCTTTAACATGTTTCAAGCTTGCATATCCATTTTTAAAACACGTGTGGAACAAATCTCTTTCTTGTAAAATTCCAAGCTATTAGGGTTGAACTAGTGGAATTTCCCAAACTTGGATAACAAAAGTTTTGTGTTAATTTTTGGTGTGTTAATAAATTTTCTTTACTTACATTTGTTATTGTTTTAAAATTTTACCATACATAAACTCAAAAATTTTCATTTTGCTGTGATCTATTTTCCTTTTTTGGTTTACGGGATGAAGGGAGAGCGAAAACTCAAAGTTTTGATTTAAGAAAAAATTTCACATCTAAAATGGAGATGCACAATGCCCAAATGTTGGGAGATATAATTCCAAAGAGTGTTTGTAATTTAGATCTTTTTAGTTTTTGTATCTCAGGATTTGCAATCGTCGGGAAAACGAGGAGGTGTGGTGTTTTTAACTGACTGTTGACTCCATTCCGTATGTCATTTCTTACAAAAATATAGCCCGTTACTCACGATAAATCACATTACAATCATCTATGATTGTTAGGTCAGCTTTTTGAAAACGGACAAAATAATGGCTTGTTAGGTAAATATCCCGCCGCACGTTCACTTCTGAATTTAATGAGTGTTTGTTATTCTCATTAAAAGCTTTGGATCCATAGGTCATTTTCAACTTTAACATGTTTCAAGCATGCATATCCATTTTAAAACACGTCTAGAAGAGTTCTCTTTTTTGTTAAATTTCAAGCTATTAGGGTTGAACTAGTGGAATTTCCCAAACTTGGATAACAAAATTTTGTGTTCAGTTGTGGTGTGTGAATAAATTTTCATTACTTACATTTTTTCCCATACATAAACTCTAAAATTTACATTTTTTTTTGTGATCTATTTACCTTTTTTTTGTTTATGGCATGAAGGGAGAACGAAAAACTAGAAATTTTGATTTAATAAAAAAGTGTACATCTAAAATGGAGATGCACAATGCACAAATGTGGAGAGATATAATTCCAAAGAGTGTCTATGATTTTTCAGGATTGTGAGGTCTTTTCAGTTTTTAGTTCTCAGGTTTTGCAATCGTCGGGAAAAGGGGGAGGCGGGGGATTTTTAATTGAGTGTTGACTCCCAACCCGTAAGTCATTTCTTACAATAATACATCCCGTTACGAATGAAAAATCACTTTACAATCATCTATGATTGTTAGGTCAGCTTTTTGCAAACGGGCAAAATAATGGCTTGTTTGACTCTGGTAAATATCCCACCGCACGTTCACTAGATAATTTAATGAGCGTATGTTATTCTCTTTAAAAGCTTTGGATCCATAGGCCATTTGCATCTTTAACATGTTTCAAGCTTGCATATCCATTTTTAAAACACGTGTGGAACAAATCTCTTTCTTGTAAAATTCCGAGCTATTAGGGTTGAACAAGTGGAATTTCCCAAACTTGGATAACAAAAGTTTTGTGTTAATTTTTGGTGTGTGAATAAGTTTTCTTTACTTACATTTGTTATTGTTTCCATACATAAACTCAAAAATTTTCATTTTGCTGTGATATATTTGCCTTTTTTTGTTTACGGGATGAAGGGAGAGAGAAAACTCAAAGTTTTGATTTAAGAAAAAAGTGTACATCTAAAATGGAGATGGACGGTGCACAAATGTAGAGAGAGATAATTCCAATGAGTGTCTGTAATTTTTAGGGAATTTAAGCTTTTTTTAGTTTTTATATCTCAGGTTTTACAATCTTCGGGAAAATGGGGAGGCGGGGTGTTTTTAACTGAGTGTTGACTCCCAATCCGTAAGTCATTTCTTACAAAAATATAGCCCGTTACGGATGATAAATCACTTTACAATCATCTATGATTGTTCGGTAAGCTTTTTGTGAACTGGCAAAATAATGGCTAGTTTGATTCTGGTAAATATCCCACCGCACGTTCATTGATAATTTAATGAGTGTTTGTTATTCTCTTTAAAAGCTTTGGATCCATAGGTCATTTGCATCTTTAACATGTTTCAAGCTTGCGTATCCATTTTTAAAACACGTGTGGAACAAATCACTTTCTTGTAAAATTCCAAGCTATTAGGGTTGGACTAGTGGAATTTCCCAAACTTGGATAACAAAAGTTTTGTGTTAATTTTTGGTGTGTGAATAAATTTTCTTAACTTACATTTGTTATTGTTTTAAAATTTTTCCATACATAAACTCAAAAATTTTCATTTTGCTGTGATCTATTTGCCTTTTTTTGTTTACGGGATCAAGGGAGAGTGAAAACTCAAAGTTTTGATTTAAGAAAAAAGTGTACATCTAAAATGGAGACGCACAGTGCACAAATGAAGAGAGAGATAATTCCAATGAGTGTCTGTAATTTTTAGGGAATTTAAGCTCTTTTTAGTTTTTATATCTCAGGTTTTACAATCTTCGGGAAAAGGGGGAGGCGGGGGTGTTTTTAACTGAGTGTTGACTCCCAATCCGTAAGTCATTTCTTACAAAAATATAGCCCGTTACGGATGATAAATCACTTTACAATCATCTATGATTGTTAGGTAAGCTTTTTGTGAACGGGCAAAATAATGGCTAGTTTGATTCTGGTAAATATCCCACCGCACGTTCATTGAGAATTTAATGAGTGTTTGTTATTCTCTTTAAAAGCTTTGGATCCATAGGTCATTTGCATCTTTAACATGTTTCAAGCTTGCATATCCATTTTTAAAACACGTGTGGAACAAATCTCTTTCTTGTAAAATTCCAAGCTATTAGGGTTGAACTAGTGGAATTTCCCAAACTTGGATAACAAAAGTTTTGTGTTAATTTTTGGTGTGTTAATAAATTTTCTTTACTTACATTTGTTATTGTTTTAAAATTTTACCATACATAAACTCAAAAATTTTCATTTTGCTGTGATCTATTTTCCTTTTTTGGTTTACGGGATGAAGGGAGAGCGAAAACTCAAAGTTTTGATTTAAGAAAAAATTTCACATCTAAAATGGAGATGCACAATGCCCAAATGTTGGGAGATATAATTCCAAAGAGTGTTTGTAATTTAGATCTTTTTAGTTTTTGTATCTCAGGATTTGCAATCGTCGGGAAAACGAGGAGGTGTGGTGTTTTTAACTGACTGTTGACTCCCATTCCGTATGTCATTTCTTACAAAAATATAGCCCGTTACTCACGATAAATCACATTACAATCATCTATGATTGTTAGGTCAGCTTTTTGAAAACGGACAAAATAATGGCTTGTTAGGTAAATATCCCGCCGCACGTTCACTTCTGAATTTAATGAGTGTTTGTTATTCTCATTAAAAGCTTTGGATCCATAGGTCATTTTCAACTTTAACATGTTTCAAGCATGCATATCCATTTTAAAACACGTCTAGAAGAGTTCTCTTTTTTGTTAAATTTCAAGCTATTAGGGTTGAACTAGTGGAATTTCCCAAACTTGGATAACAAAATTTTGTGTTCAGTTGTGGTGTGTGAATAAATTTTCATTACTTACATTTTTTCCCATACATAAACTCTAAAATTTACATTTTTTTTTGTGATCTATTTACCTTTTTTTTGTTTATGGCATGAAGGGAGAACGAAAAACTAGAAATTTTGATTTAATAAAAAAGTGTACATCTAAAATGGAGATGCACAATGCACAAATGTGGAGAGATATAATTCCAAAGAGTGTCTATGATTTTTCAGGATTGTGAGGTCTTTTCAGTTTTTAGTTCTCAGGTTTTGCAATCGTCGGGAAAAGGGGGAGGCGGGGGATTTTTAATTGAGTGTTGACTCCCAACCCGTAAGTCATTTCTTACAATAATACATCCCGTTACGAATGAAAAATCACTTTACAATCATCTATGATTGTTAGGTCAGCTTTTTGCAAACGGGCAAAATAATGGCTTGTTTGACTCTGGTAAATATCCCACCGCACGTTCACTAGATAATTTAATGAGCGTATGTTATTCTCTTTAAAAGCTTTGGATCCATAGGCCATTTGCATCTTTAACATGTTTCAAGCTTGCATATCCATTTTTAAAACACGTGTGGAACAAATCTCTTTCTTGTAAAATTCCGAGCTATTAGGGTTGAACAAGTGGAATTTCCCAAACTTGGATAACAAAAGTTTTGTGTTAATTTTTGGTGTGTGAATAAGTTTTCTTTACTTACATTTGTTATTGTTTCCATACATAAACTCAAAAATTTTCATTTTGCTGTGATATATTTGCCTTTTTTTGTTTACGGGATGAAGGGAGAGAGAAAACTCAAAGTTTTGATTTAAGAAAAAAGTGTACATCTAAAATGGAGATGGACGGTGCACAAATGTAGAGAGAGATAATTCCAATGAGTGTCTGTAATTTTTAGGGAATTTAAGCTTTTTTTAGTTTTTATATCTCAGGTTTTACAATCTTCGGGAAAATGGGGAGGCGGGGTGTTTTTAACTGAGTGTTGACTCCCAATCCGTAAGTCATTTCTTACAAAAATATAGCCCGTTACGGATGATAAATCACTTTACAATCATCTATGATTGTTCGGTAAGCTTTTTGTGAACTGGCAAAATAATGGCTAGTTTGATTCTGGTAAATATCCCACCGCACGTTCATTGATAATTTAATGAGTGTTTGTTATTCTCTTTAAAAGCTTTGGATCCATAGGTCATTTGCATCTTTAACATGTTTCAAGCTTGCGTATCCATTTTTAAAACACGTGTGGAACAAATCACTTTCTTGTAAAATTCCAAGCTATTAGGGTTGAATTTCCCAAACTTGGATAACAAAAGTTTTGTGTTAATTTTTGGTGTGTGAATAAATTTTCTTAACTTACATTTGTTATTGTTTTAAAATTTTTCCATACATAAACTCAAAAATTTTCATTTTGCTGTGATCTATTTGCCTTTTTTTGTTTACGGGATCAAGGGAGAGTGAAAACTCAAAGTTTTGATTTAAGAAAAAAGTGTACATCTAAAATGGAGACGCACAGTGCACAAATGAAGAGAGAGATAATTCCAATGAGTGTCTGTAATTTTTAGGGAATTTAAGCTCTTTTTAGTTTTTATATCTCAGGTTTTACAATCTTCGGGAAAAGGGGGAGGCGGGGTGTTTTTAACTGAGTGTTGACTCCCAATCCGTAAGTCATTTCTTACAAAAATATAGCCCGTTACGGATGATAAATCACTTTACAATCATCTATGATTGTTAGGTAAGCTTTTTGTGAACGGGCAAAATAATGGCTAGTTTGATTCTGGTAAATATCCCACCGCACGTTCATTGAGAATTTAATGAGTGTTTGTTATTCTCTTTAAAAGCTTTGGATCCATAGGTCATTTGCATCTTTAACATGTTTCAAGCTTGCATATCCATTTTAAAACACGTGTGGAACAAATCTCTTTCTTGTAAAATTCCAAGCTATTAGGGTTGAACTAGTGGAATTTCCCAAACTTGGATAACAAAAGTTTTGTGTTAATTTTTGGTGTGTTAATAAATTTTCTTTACTTACATTTGTTATTGTTTTAAAATTTTACCATACATAAACTCAAAAATTTTCATTTTGCTGTGATCTATTTTCCTTTTTGGTTTACGGGATGAAGGGAGAGCGAAAACTCAAAGTTTTGATTTAAGAAAAAATTTCACATCTAAAATGGAGATGCACAATGCCCAAAATGTTGGGAGATATAATTCCAAAGAGTGTTTGTAATTTAGAATCTTTTTAGTTTTTGTATCTCAGGATTTGCAATCGTCGGGAAAACGAGGAGGTGTGGTGTTTTTAACTGACTGTTGACTCCCATTCCGTATGTCATTTCTTACAAAAATATAGCCCGTTACTCACGATAAATCACATTACAATCATCTATGATTGTTAGGTCAGCTTTTTGAAAACGGACAAAATAATGGCTTGTTAGGTAAATATCCCGCCGCACGTTCACTTCTGAATTTAATGAGTGTTTGTTATTCTCATTAAAAGCTTTGGATCCATAGGTCATTTTCAACTTTAACATGTTTCAAGCATGCATATCCATTTTAAAACACGTCTAGAAGAGTTCTCTTTTTTGTTAAATTTCAAGCTATTAGGGTTGAACTAGTGGAATTTCCCAAACTTGGATAACAAAATTTTGTGTTCAGTTGTGGTGTGTGAATAAATTTTCATTACTTACATTTTTTCCCATACATAAACTCTAAAATTTACATTTTTTTTTGTGATCTATTTACCTTTTTTTTGTTTATGGCATGAAGGGAGAACGAAAAACTAGAAATTTTGATTTAATAAAAAAGTGTACATCTAAAATGGAGATGCACAATGCACAAATGTGGAGAGATATAATTCCAAAGAGTGTCTATGATTTTTCAGGATTGTGAGGTCTTTTCAGTTTTTAGTTCTCAGGTTTTGCAATCGTCGGGAAAAGGGGGAGGCGGGGATTTTTAATTGAGTGTTGACTCCCAACCCGTAAGTCATTTCTTACAATAATACATCCCGTTACGAATGAAAAATCACTTTACAATCATCTATGATTGTTAGGTCAGCTTTTTGCAAACGGGCAAAATAATGGCTTGTTTGACTCTGGTAAATATCCCACCGCACGTTCACTAGATAATTTAATGAGCGTATGTTATTCTCTTTAAAAGCTTTGGATCCATAGGCCATTTGCATCTTTAACATG